>NC_084798.1:68567275-68889358 GCF_963169125.1 Humulus lupulus
ATTTGGATTAATTATTAATTTTTGAAAATTTATTTATTAATTTAAATATTTAAATTTTTGAAGGGAGAAAATAAAATTGGTAAGTAAAAAATAGGTTTTTATTTATTTAATTTTAAAAGATGGTGATAATGATGATCATCAATTTGAATTTTGAATTTTGAAATATGGTTCTCATCTTTTCCTTAAAAAGATAAATATCTTATTTTGTGGAAGATTGATTTTTGTTAAATAAATAAATAAATGGAAAAAATACAATATCCCTGAAAAAGGGATATAGCAGTACACGCATGACACAGTCTAAGGACTATGCCATGAGTGTATCAATATACTGATATAGTATTAGTGTTGTTTTTATTTTATTTACTTAGTTAATTAATAATTTGAAAATAGTGTTTTCAAATTTGGTAAGTTTGATATTTACCTAAATCAATTCCTATCACTATTATGATATTTTATTATATTATTATTATTTTTAGGAATAATAAGGTAATAGAATTATCTATATATATGATATAGAATAAAGAGAAGAAATAACATTACACAATGCACACAACAAAGACAAAAAAAAAAAGAGTCTTTCTTCTTCTTCTTTATTCTAGTCATCCTCAAACCATAATCTAAGTTCTCATATGTTGAGAAATACTTGTGATTCCTAAAAATACAAACCCATGTTCTCTATGTTTCCACATACATATTGAGGTGTAGAGAACACTCTAGAAGATCGTGGTCTGAGTGCTTAAAGCTTTGGATAAGAAGATCGACAAGTATACGAATAGACTCAAGGACACTTGATAGGCTTCTAGAGGTAAAAGTTCATGTTCTTGTATGTTTATATGTTATATATAAATATATTGTATACTTCTATATATCTTGCATGATTAATAATATTGTATGTTAATGTTTCTGGATTGTTTTCTTGGTCATATAAACTATTTATATGATTATTGAAAATTTTATTGTTGTTATACAATGGGCCCACCACGCCAATTTCAATGTGTTCTCTGAATGTTTTTCCTACAATTGGTATCAGAATATGTCATTAATCTATACATATTATTAATTGTTGTGTGGGATTATATGTATTTTTATATTATATGTGATATATGTTTGAATGGATGTATGTTTATTTTCATGATGACAGATTCTTGAGGGTTGCTTTTATAATGGTGTTTTTGGGTTTAGGAATTGTTCTTAAAATTTCTATAAGAAATATGTAAGCCATTTTGGGGCATAGGAATTTTGTAATTTTTTCTTTAAAAATTCTGGGTAAAATTCAGTTGGAGCCTGAGCCCGAGTCCAAGCTCGAGCCCCGAGATGCTGGCTGTGCACTAGCCCAGTTGCACCCTTGTGCCTGCCTACTGCTGCAGTCGCACCCCTGTGCACTAGCCCAGCCCGTGTGTGCCTGCCAGCCGCACCCTGCAACCATGTGCTCGTACTGCGCCTCCACACCTAGTTGTGCCCACGCTAGCTCCCAGCTGAGCCTCCTCCAGTCGCCGCCTTTTTTCTTTCGTAAAACCTAGGGTTTGTATCAAACAAACCCTAGTGTGTTGTTACTATAATTATTTCTTAATTAAAAATCAAAAACTAAATTAAAATGGTTTTAATTTGGAAATTTCTTTAATTGAAATAATGTTGATTATTTTCCTTAATTAAAAATGTTTTAATTGTTATCTTCCATAATACAAATTGTTTTAATTAAAATATCCAAAATTAAAATTATCTTGAATTTTTAATTTATTAAAATTAAATTTTTTAATTTTATTTTTGAATTATATTACCCAAATTCAAATTGGGCCTTGGAAACTTTTAGGTGTTAAAACCCAAAGTGTAATTATTTTAAAAGTTTGTTTAAAATCATTAAAAAGTTGTATGATTCAAAATAGATATGGAAAGGGGTGGCATTGGCACAACAAGACTACATCTCAAGGTTGAAGATAAAAGTGCTCTTTATCAGGCCTTAGTTAGTCTAGGTTACATTTTCATGTATTTTTAGCAAGTGTTGTAATTTTTCTACAAATACTCAAAATTTACCATACCCGCTTTTTTTTTACTTATTATAAATATTTGAATGTGATTAAAATGTACAATATTTTCTCATGCATTATAACATGTCATTTATATACCCACACAACATGCAACTAACATGCATTACATTCGTGTAGAAACATGATATTAGGAAGTCCTATATGTATTTTTTGTTGGATATCTATATTTGATAATTCATATAATAATAAATTTAATCTTAATTAGTTAAGATGGTAAATCAAAATTAAAGTTTTTTAATTTTTTATTTTAATGAAATAAATTTTATTAAAATCAAAATGATATTCTATTGGTTAAAGAAAAATTAGAATTAGAATTAAGGGCACAATTTTGTTTTGTTTCGCTTAATAGGATTAGTAATGATTAGAATATCATTCGGTAAAAATAATTTAATTTATTTTTACAACTAAATTAAAAAAATATTGATTTTGTGAAAAAACACACTTTTCCAAAATAGTGAATGGGAGAGAGAATTATGACAATAAGTCTCATGGTCTCCATTATTGGTTGAACACCAAGAGGCATAGGAAGGGCCTCGTGTTGCCTCCGTAGGCGGCCTCCCTAAGTAAAGGCTTCCGAATATGTTTATTTTATCTCAAGGTTGACTCCTCTTATGAGAATATAATTAGTGATGTATTTCAAGTTTGACTGACCCTAAGGCACACTCTTGAGTTAAGTCATTGATTGCAAATAATGGGTTACACTCCAAAGGTGTGTCTAGGCTTTTGAGCACGAGTAGTGCATCTTGACCAAAATAGCGGTAGTTCATAAGTCAAAAGAGAAATTTTTTTTTTTAAGTTTTCACTTATGAAATCGACATTTGCCTCAAAAATAATTTGGAGTTAGTCTCACCTACCCCAAGGCGGTCCATTAATTTTCAAATTAATTTATCGTGCATTAGTATATATTTTTTATGTGTTTTTTATATGTTACATTCATGTATCATATTTAATTTTCCAAATAAAATATTATATTTATTATATGTTTTATTTCATTATATTTTATTTATTTATTTCCAGCAACAATGGTTAATTCTCTTAATCCTAATCATGTACTTGAAAACTTGGGAAATCAAACATACCTCCTTGACAAACTCTTGGAAATGATTCCATTTAGCCTTAACCACATGAGAAGATTGTACGATGGGATTCACATTGTCTTCGAAACACAAATTTTTTATGGAGTGATCTATGATCTACCACCAGAGGTTCTAAGCTTTTCATCCAGCTTTGATGAACATGAAACATATAGTGAATGGATGAAATCGAATCACCTGGCACGGCAATGCATGTTATCGACCATGCATGGCAAAATTAAAGGAAGATATATGGCTATTGAAATTGCATACACATGCTCAATTTTTGAAATACGGGGTAAATTCAATTTACTCAAAAACTCTTCTTTAATATTTTTTTAATGGTTGATTCAAAATTAGACCACTAATATTATTTTTTATATGTTCTTGTTTTCAGGGATGCAGAAAATATTTTGAGAAAAAGAATAGTTGCATTGAAACCAAAGCGAAGTAGAAATGATGAAGACAATTGAATAAAGAATAGATTAGTTTAGAAATTTATTTTGTTTAGTTTAAAACAATTTAAATTTTAGTCATTTTGAAATAGTTGATTTTCATTATGAAAGAAATTAATAAGCTCTTTTTCTTTAAAGTTGTTCTAGAATTCTTTCTAGAAACTATGTTTTTAGATTCCTATATTTGATGAATGAACAAGCTTAGTATTTATTTTGAATAATAAATTCAGTTGTTATTTTTTAAACATACTTGTTCCACCTATTTCATCAATGATTATAAATGATAATTATGAATTATTTATTATTGTGCAAATCATAGATTTAATAAGACATCTTATTCAAACCACTATTAAGTGAAACATATATGTGAATTATATTTGAGGTTGGCTTGTAATTAATTAGACACATAAAACAAATAAAAGACAGTTTTTTATTGCAACCATTCAATGGTTCTATCCTTGTTTATATAGTTTATTAAAGATTAACCAAAAGATCTTTCTCTAATAAATGCTCAAAAATCACATAATCATTTAGCTAATATATAGAGATGTATGTTGAACCTTTTAATGTTCAAAGCTAAAAGAAATAATAAATAGTAAGTCAATATTGATTGACATTTATTTCAGATATGTTTAACTTTCATAGAATGGAAAGGAAAAATTCTAGAATTTTTCATGCAACATTCAAAGTAAAGTCACTTAGAGACTTGTTTGATCTGATCAAAAGGAAGTCTAAAACTCGAATTTGGAATTCAAGTAATTTGCATGTGAACTTGGAATTCAAACCCAACTCACATCCAACTAGAATGCTAAGTGAAATAAGTATTTTGGAAAGGAAATATAATCATATTATATAATATTATATTCATGATGAGTAATCATTATCGTCTTTATTATTTCTATAATTTTACACTTGTTATACTCTATACATGTTTGATTGTACAACATCAAAGACTTAAAAGTTGGGATTCACAAGTGTTTATGTGAATAAATTGAAAATTTTCCATGACGTCTGTTGACGCGATTTTTCGCCAACAGTAGATTAAGAAATCTAATAGGGATATTAGTGCTAAATTGTAAACCGTAATGAAAAATAAGAACCCCTTCATACACACACAACTTTTATGTGGTTCAGTGGTGAAAATTATTGGGTTTTATGCCCTTAATGGAACCATATTTCTTATGTAACACGTTATTATTATCAATAAAAGAAGTAGAAATCATTTTTTTTATTCAATAGCGTTGTTCGTTTGTGTTTATTACATGTTTATTTAATTAATAGAAACATTCATAAAATCCCAAAGATATGGATAGTTACAATTATAGTGACTAGGTCACAGTGGATTATAATTGTAATTATATGTTTAAAAGAACGAGTCCTGAGATTAGATCAGTGCATTGGATTTTCACTGATTAGAAAATCTACAATATGATCTACTTACACATTAGGGGTGTGATGTTTTGTCCAAGGCATTGAACAAGTAGATATGATCGGATGTATTTAGTTACATCAGACTATGACCGATATTGATTATTGATTGATAAATAAGTATCGTTGTTATCGAAGCTAATCAATGTCACAATGTTGACCATAGGTTAAGTCGATATTAATTCTGAATGATAATATTCTGCTAATTATATTATTTAAATCTTTTGACTTGTTCGTTACCGGCTTACCCTACGGTCTAGCCCATACTTACATCTTCGAGATTTAGTAGTGTAATTGAGTGGGAATATTATTCATAGATATGAAATCCATAACTTCTGCATGAGAAGTGAAAAGATGATTTCCTTAATTGCTTTGTTCAAAAGGTTAAATGACTGAGATTTCATTTATGTGATTAAGTTCAGGGAAATATCATTTATAAGGAACTTAGTGGGAGTTAAGGATAAAATACTGATGAGGGGTAAAATGGTCATTTTCAACCAGCTCATTAGTAATTCATCGATAGAGGATTGACTAACTGTAATGGTTATAACAATGGATAACGTATTTATGGTTTGGAAAATACATTCTATGAATTCAAGAGTTCAATTCCGAGTCTATAGTGGAGTCATGAGAAATTGATAAGGTAGTGAAATTATTCGTAAATAAATTCACGGTAACTTATTGAAGCTTGATTTCATAGAACCATGGTCCCCGCATCACCTTTGAGTAAATCGTCTAGAATGTCCCAATTAATTGATTTAATTATCAATTAGGATTTTTTTAAAGTTAACTACGTCAATTTTGTAAAATTTACAGAGATATGAGATTTAGGGAATAAAAGAGAATCTTTAGGTAAATTTATTAATATTGATAAATTGGTGTCAATATAAATAAATCAAATTAAATTTCAAATTATAATTAGTTGATTTGAATAAGGATTTAATTAATTAATTAAAAATAAATAAATAAAAGCATTTTCTTATTAATTGGATGGGCCTAACATGAAAACCTATGTGACATGTTACACATCTTTATGCATCATTACATGTATCACCAAAATAAATAAATCAATTGCTAAAATAAATAAATCAATCAATATCTAAAACAATTAATTGAGTTATCAAAATTAATTTATTTATTAATTAATTACCATAAAGATTTTCCCAATTGAAAACATACCACATAATTAAGTAAACATAAAATTATTTTGATTGTCATTAAAGAAAATATCTCAAATTTTTAAAATTAGATACTTAGATATTTCTTTAGCACAAAAAAAAAACATCTTAACCAACTTTTATATTATATATACATATATATATGTGGTTACGGTTTTTTTTTTCAAATATATATATAATTAATTTTTTTTATATATAGTAATATGCAAACCCTAATTAGGGTTTTAATATATATGTATGATAATGGCCCGTTTTTTTGTTTTGAAAAATATGGGAAAAATCAAATAAAATTTTCATAAAATGTTAGGTTTTATTTGGGCAAAATTGAACAGGTAAAGTTTAAATTGCTCTCTTGTGGGTGGTTCCATTTGTCAAGGCCCATTTACTTTGCATTACTAGATTGGGCTTAATCAATTGAATAACAATTAATAAAATGAAAGTTCAATTTCCTGTCTTTTTGGGCTTTGTGTGGAAGTTAGGGAGCCTTAGTAGTGGGTGCGACATACTGAACTCAGCTCTCCTCCATGCAAACTCGAATTGTTATGGCCTATTTACCTAAGTTGGACTTAATTATATTATGTTATTCTTTTTAGTTGGACCTACTAAATTATTACAAACAAATTAATTCTAATTTTTAGAATAATTTTCAATGGGTATTTTTAAAATTAATGGGAAAATTATAAACTATGATTTATTGATTATTTTAATAATTTAGCAAACTCAGGTTGGTAATTTTCAAAAGAATAAAATACTAGATTGAGAAAAATTAAAATAATGAGTTTTTTAAATTTTGAATTCGATTTCCACCGTTGATTTAACGAGGTTAGGGTTTAGTGGGGCCTAATGACTCTTTGATTTCGTCTCCCTACGGAAGGTGTTCACTGGACTCTTAACATGGTTGAAGTACCTTCTATAGACTCATCCCTACGATGATTATAGGAATTAAGTATATGATAATCAAACTCCGTGGGTCAAACTCATAAAGTAAGAAATATTTTTTTTCGTTACTTTGATCGAATGGATAGGTTATTTATAAAAGTCTAGGACGTTTTATTAATTAAGTTGTTTCTCTATTTGACTAAGTGAATATTTGTGACTCTGGCCTACCGATACACATAGGTTCATGGCTAGTTGAAAAACCTAAGAAATAGAAAGATAAGTTTTTAGTATTCACTTATCTTTAAACATTGTTTATATGTTATGCTATTTCTGAAACTTGTATGAATGAATGTTTGTCGAGCAATGCGTTGATTTCTACATTATTGATAATTGTAGCTCTGTGGCTTCCAACCCCATAATCTCTCTTCTGTCCAAGGAGTTGTTGACCAGCGAGAACTTCATGAAATGGAAGTCTAATATCAACATAGTGTGGATTAGCGACAACTCAAAATCCATGATGACTGAAACTGAACCTACATGCTCACCAACATGTTAGAAATGCTAAGGACTAAGATGGAAGATGTAGAAACTGCTTACGACATCATGGAGCAACTCCAAGAAATTTTTGGGCCCAAGTCAGCGCAAGCTAGTTTCGAGGCTACCAAGAAGTATGTGAACTGTAGGATGGCAGCTGGCCAACATGTTCATGATCATTTTATTAAGATGAAGAAATACTTCCTAGAAGCTGAGTTGCATGGAGCAACAATAGATGAGAAGACTCAAGTTGGAATCATTCTCAACAGCCTTGCACCTAGTTTCGTTACGTTCACCGCAGACTATTTTCTTAACAAGTTGGACTATGGAATGACTCAATTATTGAATGAGCTCAAGATGTATTAAGGAATAAATGGTGGACCAAGTAAAGCACCTGAGAGGAAGGCTGCTACTACTGAGGGTGCTCAGGGTGAGGCTAACCTAGCCTCTTCCTCGAAGAGCAAGAAGAGAATGGCAAGGTAGGACAAAAAGAAGGCTAAGAAGCAAGCAGTTGGAAAGGCACCGGCAACTGAAAAGCCTGCTGAAGCAAAGCCAACTAGCAAGAAGGCTAAAGGATAGTGCTTCCACTGCAAGGAGGAGGGGCATTGGAAGCGAAATTGCCCCTCCCTCAAGGCAAATGG
Organism: Humulus lupulus; assembly: GCF_963169125.1. Classification (NCBI taxonomy): domain Eukaryota; kingdom Viridiplantae; phylum Streptophyta; class Magnoliopsida; order Rosales; family Cannabaceae; genus Humulus; species Humulus lupulus. The sequence continues at coordinate 68,575,509 of NC_084798.1, forward strand.
AACCTAAGGTAATAGTAATTTATTAGTCTTGGATGCATTTGTTTTAGAGGATGATTCTTCTGTTTGGATAGTTGATTAAGGATCCACTAATCATGTGTGTATTTCTTTGCAGCTACTTAGTAACTGGAAAACGGTGAAGGAGGGCGAGTTAAAACTTAGAGTTGGAAATGGTGAATCCGTGGAGGTCAAAGCGAAAGAACAAGCCCGTTTAAATTTTGGAAATAAATTTATGTTGTTGGATGATGTTTATTTTATTCCAATCTTTAGTAGGAATTTAGTTTCAGTTTCTTTATTAGATCAACAACGATTTGCTGTTACTTTCACAAGTTTTAATATATCTATTTCATTTAATGGATGTGAATTGTGTGTTGGATTTATGGAAAATGACTTGTATATTTTGCGACACAATGAGTCATTCGCGCTTAACAATGAATTGTTTAAGGTAGCTAATCCTAGGGCCGCCAAACAACAGAAGATCGATAATGATCACATGACATACCTTTGGCATCTTCAGCTTGGTCATATTAACTATGATAGGATTAAAAAACTTACAAAGGCTGGGCCTTTGAAGGAACTGACAATGGGTGACTTACCTATCTGCGAATCTTGTCTGGAAGGTAAAATGACCAAGCGTCCATTCTCTACAAAAGGAGAATGGGCCAAAGTACCCCTAGAGCTCGTTCATACTGACGTCTATGGACCGATTAATGTTCAGGAAAGAGGTGGTAATGAATATTTCATCACTTTCATTGACGATTATTCTCGATATTCATGTCTTTACCTAATGCAAAGAAAATCTGAAACTTTTGACAAGTTTAAAGAATTCTTAGCAATGGCCCAAAACCAGCTAGGTAAAATTTTAAGGATCTTGAGATCTAATAGGGGTGCAGAATATTTGGATAATCAGTTCCAAGATCATCTTTCTGAATGTGGGATTCTGTCTCAACTCACTGCCCCAGGAACTCCACAACAAAATGGTGTTGTTGAGCGTCGAAACCACACGTTGTTAGAAATGGTTAGGTCAATGATTAGTTATTCAACTCTATCACCTTCTTTTTGGGGGTATGCCATTCAGACTGCTAACGAAATTTTAAATGTTGTACCCTCTAAGGCTATCTCCAAAATGTCTCTAGAACTATGGAATGGACGAGAACCTAGTCTACGCCATTATAGAATTTGGGGGTGTCATGCTCATGTCCTGAGGAAAAAGGAAGGACAGCTAGAATCGTGAACTGAGGTTTGCTTGTTTTTAGGCTATCCTAAAGGTACTTGGGGTGGTCCATTTTATAGTCCAGTTGATAAGAAATTTTTTGTTTCAACAAACTCTACTTTTCTAGAAAATGACTACATGAAAAACTTCAAACCTCGAAGTAAAATAATGCTGGAAGAAATGCAATCAGAAGGAAATGTTCAACCCATACTAATGCATATCAATGAGAACATGGAAGAATAATAGACAACTGGTCCAAGTCAGACAGTTACAGTGCCTTGTCGTAGTGGGAGGATTTCTCGGAACCCAGAATGCTACGGGATGGATGGTGAAACCAATATGGTAGTAACCGACACTCGTGAGGATGATCCATTGTCCTTTAAATAGGCAATGATTAGTTCTGAAAAGGATTTGTGGCTCGAAGCCGTGAACCAGGAAATGGTTTCCATGTACTCCAATTCCGTCTGGGATCTTGTAGAAGCGCCGATGGACTTTAGGCCCATTGGATGCAAGTGGATCTACAAGAAGAAAAAAAGAGCTGATGGAAAGGTTGAGACAAACAAGGCTCGACTTGTGGCAAAGGGTTATACCCAAAGAGAGGGAGTTGACTATGAAGAAACTTTCTCTCTAGTGGCCATGTTAAAATCCATTCCCATACTCTTATCCATAGATGCAACTCTTGATTATGAGATTTGGGAAATGGACGTCAAGATAACATTTCTAAATGGCTTTCTTGATGAGACAATTTATATGGATCAACCAGGAGGATTTGTAGTATTTGGATAGGAAAAGAAATTTTGCAAGCTTAATCGGTCCATTTATGGTCTTAAATAAGCTTCGCACTCTTGGAACATAAGGTTTAATGAAATAATTAAGACCTATGGTTTTGAGAAGAACGTAGATGAACCCTGTGTTTACGAACTAAGGGAAAATGACGTGAACGTGTTCTTGGTACTTTATGTAGATGATATTTTGCTCATTGGCAACAATGTCAAGAAATTATCAGACATAAAGAACTGGCTCGGGACCAAATTTCAGATGAAGGATTTGGGTGATGCTAGTTACGTTCTCGATATCCAGATCATTCGGGACAGGAAGAACAAGATGTTGGCACTATCTCAAGCAGCGTACATAGATAAGCTACTTGAACGTTTCTCTATGATGAACTTGAAGAAGGGATTGTTGCCATCACGACATGGAGTTCATCTTTCTATGAAGCAGTCTCCACAGACTCCTCAAGAGGAAGAAGAGATGAAACAGATTCCCTATGCATCCGCAGTTGGAAGTCTTATGTATGCTATGTTATGCACTAGACCGGACATCTGCTATGTAGTGGGAGTTGTAAGAGGTACCAGTCAAATCCTGGTAAACAACATTGGGCAGCGGTCAAGCACATACTGAAGTATCTACGGAGAAAAAAGGATTATATGTTGGTCTATTCGAGAGGTTCACTGGACCCGATAGGCTACACTAATTCTGATTTTCAGATGGAAGTTGATGACAGGAAGTCTAGTTCTAGAATGGTGTTTACTCTTAGGGGTGGAGCTATAATTTTGAGAAGCATTAAGCAGTCTTCAATTTCAGATTCCACCATGGAGGTTAAGTACATAGTTGTGTCTGAAGCGGCTAAGGAAATAGTCTGGCTAAAGAAGTTCTACGCGGATCATAGTGTTATTCCAGGAATGGATAAACCACTCATATTGTACTGTGACAATAATGGGGCTATAGCGAATTCGAAAGTTTCTCAAAGTTATAAAAGAGCAAAGCATATAGAGAGGAAATACCACATCATTAGGGAATATGTGTCAGGGGGTGACGTCAAGGTGATGAAGATAGCGTCAGAAGAAAATTTGGCGGATCCTTATACCAAGACTTCAGCTGAGAGTGTTTTTATGAAGCATGTAGAGGGAGTGGGTTTGAAAAATATGTCTCATTTGTTTTAAAAGGGAAATTTGGAGTTTTTTGGGTTTTATGCCCTTAATAAAACCATATTTCTTATGTAACACGTTGTTATTATCAATAAAAGAAGTAGAAATCATTTTGTTTATTCAATAGCATTGTTCGCTTGTTTTATTACATGTTTATTCAATTAATACAAACATTCATAAAATCCCGAACATATGGATAGTTACAATTATAGTGACTAGGTCACAGTGGATTATAATTGTAATTATATGTTTAATAGAATGAGTCCTAATATTAGATCAGTGCATTGGATTTTCAGTGATTAGGAAATCTACGATATGATCTACTTACATATTAGGGGTGTGATGTCTTGTCCAAGGCATTGACCAAGTAGATATGATTGGATGTATTTAGTTACATCAGACTAGGACCAAAATTGATTATTGATTGGTAAATAATTATCATTGTTATTGAATCTAATCAATGTCAAAATGTTGACCATAGGTTAAGTCGATCTTAATTCTGAGTGATAATATTCTGCTAATTATATTATTTAAATCTTTTGACTTGTCGTTACTGGCTTACCCTACGCTCTAGTCCATACTTACATCTTGGAGATTTAGTAGTATAATTGAGTGGGAATATTATTCATAGATATGAAATCTATAACTTCCGTATGAGAAGTGAAAAGATGATTTCCTTAATTACTTTGTTCAAAAGGTTAAATGATTGAGATCTCATTTTTGTGATTAAGTTCACAGAAATATCATTTATAAGGAACTTAGTGGGAGTTAAGGATAAAATATTGATGAAGGGTAAAACGGTAATTTTCACCCAGCTCGTTAGTAAGTCATCGATAGAGGATTGACTAACTGTAATTGTTATAAAAATGGATAATGTATTTATGGTTTGGAAAATACATTCTATGAATTCAAGAGTTCAATTTCGAGTCTATAGTGGAGTCATGAGAAATTAATAAGGTAGTGAAATTATTTGTAAATAAATTCATGGTAACTTATTGGAGCTTGATTTCATGGATCCATGGTCCCCGCATCACCTTTGATTAAATCATCTAGAATGTCTCAAATAATTGATTTAATTATCAATTAGGATTTTTTTAAAGTTGACTAGGTCAATTTTGTAAAATTTTCAAGGATATGAGATGTATAGAATAAAATAGAATCATTGGGTAAATTTATTAATATTGATAAATTTGTGTCAATATAAATAAATTAAATTAAATCAAGTTTCAAATTATAATTAGTTAATTTGAATAGGGATTTAATTATTAATTAAAAAAATAAATAAAATGTTTTGAATTTAGGCCCAATATGGATTTAAATTCAAAATAATGGTATTGGGCCCAAGTCCATTTGTGGGAGCCCAAGGCTTTTATTTTTTTTTGTTTATTATTTTAATTAATTCAAATTTAAATAAAGCCCATTAAATTGTCTATACAAGGAATATGATATCTAGGGTTTTCATAAGTCAGTCTCAGTTGATTCATTGGATAAGTGAAAACCTAGACACTCTAATCCTTTCTTAGCCACTATCTCTTCTTCTCTTCTAGATCTCTATCTCATGTGTTGAGAACTAGCCCACAGTAGTTCTAGGTTGATCAAAGGCTTGGTGAGGAAGGCTGTGTTGCTGATCTAGTTTAATCTTTTTTATAATACTCTGCTACATAAAGGAATCAAGGGTTAGAGAGATTGAAGAAAGGAGTTGTGTCAGTTCCGCTACGTATTCGTAAGTTTCTAAATTTTTTTGTTTATGTTAATTTACGAATCTGATGTTCATATGCATGTCATGTTATTCTTTGTTTGTATTATGTGTTTGGAAAAATAATAGGAAGCATGCATCTAGATTTAAATTCCAAGATCCTACAAAAATCCACCTAGTCTATGAGACAGCATTATTGCTTTTCTCTCACAATTTCTGCAGAGTTTCAGTAATACAAAAAGGCCCCCCCTTTTCCTGTCCATTATTTTTTATATTTATAGGGGAATTTCGTGGACAGTTTTGGGTAGCCGCGTGAATAAATAAGGTATACATTTAATACAGACTATTCCCTTTTACATTGGGATATGATTTGATAACATAATAAAATATACTCATACTATGTCGGATAATAAATGATAGATATGCAATACAATTTGGCCATTAATGAGTGTATAAGGAACCACCGAATCTCTTGGGATCCTTCAGTATGTGTTCTGACCAGGTTTCCACGAGTTGGATATCTCACCCGATCTGGTGTTTAAAGACTATCTGAACCTTAGTTCGTATTAATCTCAGAGCGCCCAAATGTGGATCTAGTCACTATAAGTCTCGAAGTGGAATGTTATCCTAAGTGGCGGTTTGATAGCAACATGTACGCTGTGTACGAACTGAATTGAGTCTCAAGTTTCTTACATCATTTTTAACCAGATATCCTACATGGCTATTTTTCTACATATTCATATGCCAGTTGTACCCGAGTTGAGTAATTGAACTTGTGATAATTTTAGGGTACAAAATTTGTCTCCCAAGCTCCTACTCGTGTTTGATGTCGTCACTTTATGACATGCACAGTAGGGGCTTTTAGGCTTCTGCCATGTAAAATAGTGTCTGCCCACAACTCAAGTATTGGACATGTGGCTATTTGTAACTGGCGTCCGTTCGGGTATCGAGTACTGTGAAAACTTTCCTATCAACTTTTTGCCGCTGTATGGTTCATTTAATCTTGGCCTTTGGATCATGAGCAAAACCAATTGGATGCCCTGAATTAATTCATGTAGTTTACATATAAATACGGTGATTAGACTTGAACCCTCACCACCTTTGCATTCAAAAAGTTTCCTTTTTAAAAAACAAATTGTAATTCCTTGAATAACCAAGACCATTACACTTTGTGTTTAAAATAGTGCAAGACTTGCTAATCAAGTCGTTTGAACATAAATGTGTTTCTAAAGTCAAATGACATGTTAGGTTTAATAGATTTTGATTCATTAAAATAAGTCTTTTGATACATGGGATCTCAAAAACAGTGTCTACATGGCCGAAACAACTTTGAAAGACTAATACAACAAAAGCCAGTCTAACAGCAAAATACAGTTTAGAGCTCTAGTTCTTGTAATTCCCTTGACCGTGGCGGTCAATTAGCTAGCGATGTACACTCCGCCCCCAAAGCTCTCTAACTCATGGTTGGTCCAGCTTTCCTTTGCCTTTACCTGCACCATGTAGCACCCGTGAGCTAAAGCTCAGCAAGAAAACCATAATCAATAAGCATAGACAGCAACATGAGCATATATAAAATTTCAATCCAATCAATTCAATTAATCAGCAGAATACAAGTACTAAGCTAGGCAACGTTAAACATATACTTTCAAATATATAACTCAATTTGTAACAAAAATATTTAGGTGTCGGCTCCCTTAGCCCGAGCCCTCTGGTTATTTAGCTGATCACGGCTCGCTTAGGCCACGCTGCGTTCAATACTATTATCATCAGCCCCGGCTCCCTTAGGTCGTACTTTTACATCACACTTAACAGTTAAATAATTCACATAACACATATGTTCATATACAGGGAATCTTAGTCCCATTCACAACCACTTGGGTGCAGTTTTCTTACCTCGAGTCCCGAGCGATGGATAAAGAACGGTTCCTAGCACGATCCTTAGTCCTTCGCCTTAACGATAACGGGTAACGGGTTCAATGTATATTTCAGATTTATTGAGTAACAAGTAGGTATTTAGTGATTAATTGGGCATGTCGGGATTAATTCCTACCAATTCCCAATTAATCCCGACATGCCCAATTAATCACTAAATACCTACCCGTCACTCAATAAATATGAAATATACATTAAACTTCCCAAAATACCCCAAACTCACTCCGAGCCAGGTATTATTCCATGTTGTGACTATTTCGCTAATTTGGTCACTAAGATTGCCTCGAGCCATATAATGCGAATATATCCAAATAGTATTCTGGTCGCAATCATTTAACAAATATAATCACATTTATGCCCTTAGCTGGCCCAAATTACAGATATGCCTTTATAAACAATAACGGGCCCACATGCATATTTAACACTTTAAACATGCGTATAAATATATTCATATCATCATATAAATCATGCATGCCAATTAACACACACATATCCAATTATGCCCTCCTGACATGCTAATCAAGGGACTAAACCGTATTATCATTTTTGGGTTGTTACACAAAGTTTCCCTTTTATTCTCCAACATTTCCTAAAAACCCTTTATCGCCTTTCGAATTTTCAGAAGCTTTCAAGGAGCTTCCCGTGGACGTATCACACCTTCTCTGAACTGGTCATATTGACTATATGAATTTCCTCACCTAGTTTGAATTTTTCAATTCTCTACTTTTCAATGAGTTTTTTTTACTATGAAAAATATCCTTTGCTCAATGTCGATAAGGTTACGTCTAAGCGTAAGTAGGAAATAGGGTTTGTTTTAGGCTGAATGAACGATACTAGGCTTATTTAGAAATAAGGATTTCATAAGACTGGGCAAATTTTCTGGGTTTTTCAAAGAAAACTCTATTGGTAAATCGACTTGAATACATGTCTGGGGTGTAGAAGACGAATGGATTTTAGGTTTTGTCTTGGGTAGCTTAAAGGTTACGATTCCTTAAGCGGTTTTGCATTAAACCGCTTTCAAAAGAAAAATAGTAGGTCTAACGAGTTTGACACATGAATCTCGGAGTATCAGGGAATTTTAAGAAATCAAAGTGCGTGGCCTAGGACCATGCGTTGAGCCTAGGACTCAGCTTAGCTCATATAAATTGTCAGATCCCAAAAATAAACCACTTAAACCCTCAATTTTCTGTACCTCCACAGCCGTAGCTAGTAATCATCTTAGGTCGCAACTAATAGGCCGCTTTGTCATCAGGCGATCTAAATTATGACCTTCGCAAAGAAAAACATTGCGAGCTCCTCTGTTCAGAGTAAAGACAAGGGTAAGCAAGACACCTCTAACTCTCCCATCTCCCATTTCGACCCTCTAGTGGAAAGGGAAATTGTGGTCGACCCCAACACATTCTTTAAGGCTGAGCACATTGTATCCTGGATCACGACTAAGGGAAAAGTTAACAAGATCCTACTGAGTCATGGGATTGAGATGGGAGCTGATGGCCTCTATGCCCGACCTACGCTAGAAGGAGAGCGGAGCTGCGCCCCTCTCCAAGACGACTACAGAGCTTGGAGTGATGCGCACTTGAAGGCAGGTGCCTTCCTTCCCTTGGACTAGTATTTTGTAGACTTCCTGAACTACTTCAAACTGGCAAGATTCCAGCTCCCAACAAACTCATACAGACTTTTGGCAGGGTTAAAGTATTTTTTTCTGAGACACAAGTTGGATTTCCCAATTCAATCGATATTATGTATTTCTATTGCCTCAAGGCCATTCCCCATCAGAAAGGGGGAGGTGATTGTTTTTACTACCTCACTTCTTTTCCCAACTCAACATCCAGCATCTACCTCCCTAGCCACCTAAATGACTATAAATACTTGTTATTTATGTCAAATGGGTTCAAGAATTGCAAACACTAATACTTCAACCATCCTTGTAAGTCTTTTATCTTTATGAATTCACCACGTGAACTTTTTATCACTTTCACACATATCTTTTATTCTTATTGAGTTCATTCCTTGTTGTAATGACCCAACTATTCTAGACTCTTGGACCATTAACGAAACTATACATACAAATTCTTACTAAAACTTACATTTGCTAAAATACCATTATTTTATTAGAAAACTTATAGAAATAAGAGTTACTTACATAAATACCAAGAAGGATATGGGATCCCATTGTTTGAGAAACAAAACATAACATGATTTATAAAATAAAGGGATTACATAGTAAGTGCGGAAAATACATATAAAGACCATAAACAAATGACTACATCCTCGAAACCGAACTCTTGACTCCTTGACTCCATTCATCATCGATACACAATCTCCAAGCATCCATGAACCTTACCGCCACTAATAGCTATTTTCCTGCACATTCAAACAAAAAGGAATGAGCCTAATGCCCAGCAAGGAAAAATCTAACACATACGTCATGTACATAAATTTCATAATAAACATAAAGACATAACATAACACTTATTACATACACATACTATAATGGCCATTATTACTTGGGGTCCCATAGACTAAACAAGTCATATGCCCATGAGATTAGTGGGGTCCTACTAGCTAAGTAGGTCATATGCCCATAATCTATTTGGGGTCTTGTTAGTCATATGGGTCATATGCTCAAGCCTACAAACATACATATTCATAATATATTTTATAACATATTTCATAACATAAAACATAAGATAACACAAGCATATAACATATAGATTCTATCCTATTTTCCTTACCAAAGTTACCGAGATAAGAGGACAGCGTTGGGACTTTTGGAACACTCCTAAAACCATATATAACAGGGTGAGAAGATTGAAGAAAATTAAAAGAATAGAAGGAATGGAATGACTAAACCTTTGAGAAATATACTTACCAAAAACTTATGTTCAAGTTCTTAGATTTCCTAACCAAAATAAGAATGAGGTTAGAAGACTGAGTAGAAGACTATGAGAAAGAAAAATAACATGAAACCAATGAACTAGAGTGTGGAAATACCTTGAAGACTTATAAGACCAATCTAAACCTCAACCGAAATACTATGAAACCTTACTTCCCCAAGTGTTTGATAAGCTTATAATGATCAAGTTTATGATTCCCTAACCCAGGTGTTTACACTCTCACACTCACTTAGCACTTGCAGCTTCTGAACTTAGAGCAAAAGATGAATAATGGCTGGGTACTAGGTCCTATTTATAGAGTTTGGGAATGAAAAGATCTAAATTTTACTTGAATAAAAATAATAGCTTTATAGGTGAAAATAATTTGAATAATCGTTCAGCAGAGGCTGAAGACTCGTTCAAAAAGATGATGGTCTTATCAAGAGGTTGAATGGTTGAAAGGAAAAAGAATTCAAAAGCTTTTGAAATATGCTGAAGGAGGCGATATATCGCCCCCTGTAGGCGATATATCGCCTGGGCCAGTATGCCCGAGGCTATCGTGCATCGTCTCGTGTTTTTCGTATCTACGTGCTGCAATATATCGCCCCCTATAGCTGCGATATATCGGCACACGCTGATTATTTAAACACAAAATTACACATTTTTAGCTAAATTTGAATGGGGTAAACAGCCTTGACTAAGCCCTCAACGTATTCAAAGCTGCTGACTGGCCTTATAGCATTCAAACTTTACCCCTTATTAAATTTAATCCTCAAAATACTTAATCCTTAATCACCTATACATAACATGTGCTTAAAATCCTATTGGTTCTTATCTAAACCTTATAGTATAATAAATATTATCCTTAATATCAGTCATATTAATCAAACCTTAGGTTAACATCAATATTCTTAAACTATAGGTTAAACTTAGAAAATCTATAAGTACTACTATGAGTGTTCAAATAATTCCCGGTCTGAACCAAAAATCCACAGTTACAAAGATAGTACTACTATCTAACTAGCTAAGTAAAGTTCTTGGACTCTACAATTCTCCCCTACTAAAAAGAATTTCGTCCTCGAAATTTACTTACCAAATAACTCCGGATATCGGCTTTGCATGTCCTCCTCCAACTCCCATGTTGCCTCCCGTTCAGAACTATTACTCCATAGGACTTTGACTATAGGAAAGCTCTTGAACCGTAACTGCTTCATCCCTATATCTAGGATGCTAATCGGCCGTTCCTCGTAACTTAAGTCTTTCTGGAGGGCTATTGTATCGTACTTGAGGACGTGAGATGGGCCTGACACATATTTGCGTAACATCGAGATGTGGAAGACATTGTGACTATCGGCTAGTGCTGTCGGTAGGGCTAGTCTATATGCAACTGGTCCCACTTTGTCCAATATCTCAAAAGGACCTATGAATCGGGGACTAAGCTTGCCTTTCCTCCCGAACCGCTTGATACCTTTCATAGGAGATATCTTCAGGAAGACTTGATCTCCAACTTGGAACTCCACATCACGTCGCTTCGTATCCGCATAGCTTTTCTGACGGCTTTGAGCAGCAAGCATACGCTGTCTAATAAGCGCAACTGCTTCTTGAGCTTGTCTAACAGCTTCGGGCCCTAGAAGCTGCCTTTCTCCTCCCTCGTCCCAGTGCAACGGTGATCGCCACCTTCTTCCATAAAGCAACTCATAAGGTGCCATCCCGATCATTGACTGGTAGCTGTTGTTGTACGAGAACTCGATCAGTGGCAAGAACTTGTTCCATGATCCTCCGAAATCAAGTACACACGCGCGTAGCATATCCTCTAAAATCGGAATCGTACGCTCGGACTGCCCATCTGTTTGAGGATGGCAAGCTGTACTAAGACTTAACTTAGTACCCATGCAACCATACAATCTCTTGGATGTAAACTTCCCCAAAATCTTGATGTAAACACCGATCCTCTATCTGGCACTATCGTCTTGGGGACTCCATGCAACCATACAATCTCTTGGATGTAGATGTCTGCATATTGGTCTGCCGTGTATGAAGTCCTAACAGGCAGGAAATGAGCCGACTTGGTCAGTCTATCTATCACTATCCAAGCGGAATCATGCTGCTTATTCATCTTTGGCAGACCCGTCACGAAGTCCATGGCTATATCGTCCCACTTCCATTCTTGCACGCTAAGTGGTTGCAATAAACCTGCAGGCCGCTGATGCTCCGCTTTCACTTGCTGGCATACAAGACACTTAGACACAAACTCTGCTATGTCCTTCTTCATCCCTGTCCACCAATAGATTGCCTTGACGTCATGAGTCATCTTGGTAGACCCTGGGTGAACTAAATACGGGGTACTGTGCCCTTCTTCTAGGATCGTCTTCTTAATACTTTGATCATTTGGCACGCATACCCAATCCTTATATCTCAATAACCCTTGGCTTGATATTGAGAAATCTGTAGTCTTGCCTTCTCTGACTGCATCCATATGTGCTGCTAGCGTGTCATCATGTCTCTGACCAATCCGTATGTCCTCTAGCAGATTCGATTGGATAGACAAGTTAGCCAGCTTGCCTATAACTACTTCTATTCCGGCACTGATCAGCTCCTGCTGTAGCGACTTTCCTATTCCGGATAAGGCTGATAAATTCCCATAACACTTCCTGCTAAGTGTATCGGCAACTACGTTCGCCTTTCCTGGGTGGTATAGGATTTTGCAGTCGTAATCCTTTACTAACTCTAACCACCTACGCTACCTCATGTTGAGCTCCTTCTGCGTAAAGAAGTATTTTAAACTCTTGTGGTCCGTATAAATCTCGCACCGTTCTCCGTAAAGATAATGGCGCCAGATTTTTAATGCAAAGACCACTGCTGCCAACTCCATATCATGAGTTGGATAGCCTTGTTCATACTCCTTCAACTGACGTGAGGCGTAGGCTATCACCTTGTTATTTTGCATCAGCACGCATCCTAATCCTAGCTTTGATGCATCGCAGTAGACAACGAACTTATCGTTGGGTGTCGGTACACTAAGTACTGGTGTTCAGCAAAGCTTATCTTTAAGCAATTGGAAGCTTTCTTCACACTTATCGTTCCAGTTAAACTTTTGTTGCTTCCGGGTCAGGTTGGTGAGCGGAGTGGCTATCTTAGAAAAGCCCTCTACAAACTTCCTATAATAACCTGCTAGCCCTAAGAAGCTTCTCACTTCAGATGCGTTCTTTGGTCTGGGCCAATCCTTCACGGCCTCGACCTTTAATAGGTCTACTGCAACTCCGTCTTTCGATATGATGTGCCCGAGGAACACCACTTGCGAAAGCCAAAATTCGCACTTCCTGAACTTGGCGTAGAGTTGATGCTCCTTCAATCGCGTCAAAATCAACCTCAAGTGTTCCTCGTGCTCTACTTCATCCTTGGAGTAAATTAAAATGTCGCCGATGAACACAACGACGAATTTATCCAAGTTGTCTTTAAAGACCCTATTCATTAAGTCCATAAACGCGGCTGGCGCGTTAGTAAGACCAAAAGACATAACCAAGAACTCGTAATGTCCATAACGAGTCCTAAAGGCTGTCTTAGGAATATCTTCTCCCTTTAGCTTGAGCTGATGTTACCCGGACCGTAAATCGATCTTAGAAAATACAGTCGCGCCTCGGAGTTGATCAAACAAATCATCAATTCGAGGTAGCGGGTATTTGTTCTTAATTGTTACTTTATTCAGCTCACGACAGTCTATGCACATCCGCATACTTCTGTCCTTCTTCTTCACGAATAGTACCGGAGCTCCCCATGGTGAATGGCTTGGCCTAATAAAACCCAAGTCTAGGAGTTCTTGTAGCTGCGTCTTTAACTCCTTGAGTTCCGTAGGTGCCATCCGGTATGGTGCCTTAGTGATAGGCTCGGTGCTTGGTACTAACTCTATCGTGAAGTCTATTTCTCGATTTGGCAGTAATCCTGGCAAGTCATCGGGAAATACCTCTAGAAATTCTTGTATAACTCAAACATCTCCAACCTTAAGTGGTGTCTCCCTCTCCACATTTGTGATGCTGGCTAAGAATGCTTGGCATCCTTTCTCCATCATTCTCTGAGCTTTGAGAGATGACACTAACGGGGTGCGTAATCCTGAAGTTTGTCCCATGAAGCATAGTTTCTGGCCGTCAGGAGTCTCGAACATCACCTTCTTGCGTTTGTAGTCGATCATTACGCCATGCCGTGCTAGCCAATCCATGCCTAGTATTACGTCGAAGTCCTTGATCACTAGCTCTATCAGGTCTTCTTCTAGTTATATGTCCTCAATCTTGATCGGTACGCCTCGTACTATTCGTGATGATAGAACTACTTTGCTCGAAGGCAACTCGGTTACAAACCTAGTTCTAAATCTTTCACTAGGTTTGTCTAGTTTTTCTATCATTCCTAACGAGATATACGAGTGAGTGGCTCCCGAATCAAACAATACATGACATAAGTTATTGAGGATAGAAACCTGACCTGTGACCACCTTGTTGCTAGCATCAGCCTCTCCTTGGGTTAAAGCAAAAACCCTAGCTGGAACCATCTTTTCATCCTTCTTCCCTTCTGGCTTTTGCTGAGGACAGTCTCTTTTTCGATGCCCTTCTTGACCACAGTTGAAACACTCCTTGGTGTTTGCGCGGCATTCTCCAGGATGCTTCTTCTGACACTTAGAACATGGCGGGTATTCCACGTAGCCCGGCCTATTTCCCCCATTATTCATACGTGCCCTTTTATCGCTGTCAAACTTCTTGTTATCAGCATGTCGTCTTTTCTGGCCGTTACTGTTGTTGCCTGATTGATTGTTGCCATTATTGCTAGACTGATTGTTGTCGTTATGGTTGTTGCTCCGACTGGCCTGAGGTTGGCTCTTCTGTCTAGGTTCCGGCTTGCTGGCTTCTTCTTTGCTTACATTGGCCTGCAACCTTTCTACGTCGATTGCCGTCTCAAGAACGTCGGCATATGTAGTGTTCCCCCGGTTTGCTAGCTTAACCCCCATCTCGATCTTCGGGCGAAGCCCTCTAACAAACTTGTTCACCCTCAGAAAATCGGTTGGAACCATCTCTGATGCAAACTTTGCTAAGCGGTCGAACTGACGAGCATATTCTGCCACTGTTAAAGTACCCTACTTCAAGTTGGCGAACTCCTCAACCCTCGTAGCGAGTACAACCGAATTGTAGTAGTTCTTGTGGAAGAGCTCCACAAATCGAGTCCATGTCATGGTGGCAGCATCATGGGATTACTGGACCAAGTCCCACCATATCCTGGCAACCTTCTTGAGCAAGGATGAGACGAAGGATATGCGGTCCGCATTACTAAGGTTCATGTGTGTCAGAATCGACTCCACATTCCTTAGCCACTCTTCTGCCTCAAAGGGGTCTGTAGTCCCTTTGAAGTTTGGAGCATGCTGCTTGCGGAACCTTTCATACAATAGCTCCATGTGCTGTACTGGATACGGCGCGTAATTCTTCATTGGCCACCCCCCATATGGACCAACTTGTTGGGGTGCTGGGGCCATTTGTTGTGGCTGCGGCTGTGGCTGTGGCTATGGTGGAGGCTGAGGCTGAGATTGAGCCTGTTGGCGTTGTTGCTGCAAAAGTTCCTCGACTTGCTGTCGCAATCTGGCAATCTCCGTATTGTTGTCAGCTGGTGGTGCCGGCACGTTGCGGCGAGCAGTAGCACGCACTCCCCTTCGGCGAACTGGAGGGACTTCATTGGTTGCTGGAACATCGTTGGAGGCATTTCCGTTGGTGCGTACAGATCTTCGGAGCGACATCGTAGAAGAGTTCTAACAGTTGAAAGAAACATGTTAGAACTTTACCTAATAGGCTCGAAGGCAAAAACTTATTCTAAAACAAACATATCTCGGACCTATTTATTATGACTTCTTATGAAAAAATTATATAAGTCTTTATTATTATTTAGAGTGGGTTCCTATACATAGAAAAACAAGTCATCATTATTTTCTAAGTGTGTTTCTAATCATCCTATATGACTTAATTCTCAGGCTCAAAACTTATCTTTGTTCCAAAGTTAACCATATTGAGGGAGGGCCGGGATCAGTAAAATCGTTCCCACTACTATGGCCCCCTAACTCTCAATAAGGAAACTTGGTTCATTGATTTGTATCCACCCTCATCGAACTTAGTCATTATTCATTTTATTTATTACTTATTATGATTGCGAAAATAAAATCAAACTCTTCCATGATAATAAAATAGCATGTTATTCATTTGGAAAAATAATTTTCACTTATTACAATCATAAAATAAAAAGTACATAAAACAAACAATAAAAACTACTAATCTAAAAATCAGGATCTTCTACATCCGATCCCTCATCTAGCATATCGTCATCTACCTCCTCATAATCATCATTGTCATGAGCATCAAAATGTCCTCTAGGAAGGTTTGTGAGAATCCTATGTTTTTGCTCATTTGTGAACTGAAACTCGAATTTTGCAGTGAACCTAACTAAGAGGAAATAGTATCTCATCGCTAATGGTAGTTCATCCTCATCATTCATGTTTTCCCATATTTCTTCTAAGGCTGCTATTACAGGATGAAAACCTTTAAATAGCCTAATTATTAGTACATATTGTTCCGTTGATCTTAACATTATTTGCTTAGCCTCTTGAAGGCCACCTATCTCTTGGTGGAACAAGCGCAATCTTCGAGTGATCCTTTCTAGTGCTCCTACAGTGTTTCTTGGCTCCCTTATTCTTTTTAAAGCCCTAATGGCTCGGATATCTTGGTAGGTTAAAGCTCCGTTCATACTTAACTGAAAACATAAACACTAAAGTTGTTAGCTATATACATAAGCAACATAACTTGTAACTTAAATACTTACTAGGTGGTCAGATTCAGAGCTTTTGAGTGTGTGTATCGAGGAGAACTTCATGCGAAGGAACTGTTTGCGCTCTGATACCAACTGTAATGACCTAACTATTCTAGACTCTTGGACCATTAACGAAACTATACATACAAATTCTTACTAAAACTTACATTTGCGAAAATACCATAATTTTATTAGAAAACTTATAGAAATAAGAGTTACTTACATAAATACCAAGAAGGATATGGGATCCCATTGTTTGAAAAACAAAACATAACATGATTTATAAAATAAAGGGATTACATAGTAAGTGCGGAAAATACATATAAAGACCATAAAAAAATGACTACATCCTCGAAATCGAACTCTCGACTCCTTAACTCCATTCATCATCGATACACAATCTCCAAGCATCCACGAACCTTACCGCCACTAATAGCTATTTTCCTGCACATTCAAATAAAAAGGAATGAGCCTAATGCCCAGCAAGGAAAAATCTAACACATACATCATGTACATAAATTTCATAATAAACATAAAGACATAACATAACACTTATTACATACACATACTATAATGGCCATTATTACTTGGGGTCCCATAGACTAAACAAGTCATATGCCCATTAGATTAGTGGGGTCCTACTAGCTAAGTAGGTCATATGCCCATAATCTATTTGGGGTCTTGTTAGTCATATGGGTCATATGCCCAAGCCTACAAACATACATATTCATAATATATTTTATAACATATTTCATAACATAAAACATAAGATAACACAAGCATATAACATATAGATTCTATCCTATTTTCCTTACCAAAGTTACCGAGATAAGAGGACAGCGTTGGGACTTTTGGAACACTCCTAAAACCATATATAACAGGGTGAGAAGATTGAAGAAAATTAAAAGAATAGAAGGAATGGAATGACTAAACCTTTGAGAAATATACTTACCAAAAACTTATGTGCAAGTTCTTAGATTTCCTAACCAAAATAAGAATGAGGTTAGAAGACTGAGTAGAAGACTATGAGAAAGAAAAATAACATGAAACCAATGAACTAGAGTGTGGAAATACCTTGAAGACTTATAAGACCAATCTAAACCTCAACCGAAATACTATGAAACCTTACTTCCCCAAGTGTTTGATAAGCTTATAATGATCAAGCTTATGATTCCCCAACCCAGTTGTTTACACTCTCACACTCACTTAGCACTTGTAGCTTCTGAACATAGAGCAAAAGATGAATAATGGCTGGGTACTAGGTCCTATTTATAGAGTTTGGGAATGAAAAGATCTAAATTTTACTTGAATAAAAATAATAGCTTTTTAGGTGAAAATAATTTGAATAATCGTTCAGCAGAGGCTGAAGACTCGTTCAAAAAGATGCTGGACTTATCAAGAAGTTGAATGGGTGAAAGGAAAAAGAATTCAAAAACTTTTGAAATATGCTAAAGGAGGCGATATATCGCCCTCTGTAGGCGATATATCGCCTGGGGCAGTATGCCCGAGGCTGTCGTGCATCGTCTCGTGTTTTCCGTATCTACGTGCTGCAATATATCGCCCCCTATAGCTGCGATATATCGGCACACGCTGATTATTTAAATACAAAATTACACATTTTTAGCTAAATTTGAATGGGGTAAACAGCCTTGACTAAGCCCTCAACGTATTCAAAGCTACTGACTGACCTTATAGCATTCAAACTTTACCCCTTATTAAATTCAATCCTCAAAATACTTAATCCTTAATCACCCATACATAACATGTGCTTAAAATCCTATTGGTTCTTATCTAAACCTTATAGTATAATAAATATTATCCTTAATATCAGTCATATTAATCAAACATTAGGTTAACATCAATATTCTTAAACTATAGGTTAAACTTAGAAAATCTATAAGTACTACTATGAGTGTCCAAATAATTCCCGGTCTGAACCAAAAATCCCTAGTTACAAAGATAATACTATAAATACTATAATACTACTATCTAACTAGCTAAGTAAAGTTCTTGGACTCTACACTTGTGCAGCTATATTTGCGAGGACGGGGTGACTTGAGACCCTTGGGGGTCAATATGAGACCTTGTCTAGTCTTCCTCTGTCAGAGAAAGACTATCGTTAGGTTGTGATGATGCCACCATCGTGGCCTGCAACCAGATCAGCAAGGTCCAGACACTGGCTCTTAGGACCCGAGTTCCTCTTCCTGTCATCCTCAAGGTCCCCCATCCTCAAGAAGCCTTGCCAGCCAATGGAGACATTGAGGAGGAGGAAGACGTGGCACTGCTAGTGTGAAAAAGGTGAGCTCTAAGGACAATCAGGAGCTTGACCCAAAATGAGCTGCATCCAGGGCAGCACCCATCCTTCTAGCCAAGGTAACCCATATAGAGAGTTAGATTGGGTTGCTGCTAGTTATAGAATAATTCGATTCAACCCTAACAGGCTCGTTAGTCGTCATCCTACCGATCCGGACCTAAACACAACCCTCCTCCAGTGTTTGGACCATTTGGTGGTATGCTATGACCACAACTACCCCAAAGGTACCATCATGGTTGACAAGACTCTCAATTTTAAGTCCACCATTATTGAAGAGTATGATACAAATCGTAGGACTTGGCCTTCCCTATGTCAGGGTGTATATGCCCCTAGTTTTAGGCAGTACATAGATGAGTCCGGCCCCGAGGAAGGACCTGAACCCTTAGGACCCAGGAGGTCATAATTTTATATTCTCCCCTACCTCCATTTATGCAAGAGTTAGAGGTTGTGCCCAGCCCTGTCAATAACCCTGAGCTTATTGTAATAGATTCCTGCCTTAGCCCTAAGGGTAGGGTTCTTTCTCTTTCACTTATGTTTTATAATACTTTGAATAGTTACTTCTTTAATTTGAATCCTCTCTTCATTCTTTTTCAGGCGAAGAGATGGAGTTTCCAGAAGCCTCGGGTTTGAGGAATGCTTTTAAGGCTGGTGGGGCCGAAGCTGGTCCCATGGTGAAGAGGGCCAGAGTGACAAAGAAAAAAGCTCCGAAGACTGGGGGCACCACCGAGTCTTTGGCTAAAGACAAAGGTACCAACTCCGGTCAAGAGCAGCTATTGAAGAAACTCCCCTCAGCTTCGGTAACAACAGTCACGGTTCCACAAGCTCCTCTTGCCCTTCCTCGACACGTACCTCCCTCAAATCCTCAAGCAATCCAAGGCGAGGCTCCTACCGTCCAAATTCCGGTCAAGCCACTCGACCTGGACAAGATCCTCGAGGCTTTTCGGGGTACTATGTACGAGGTTGCAAGCCATATGGTCGGCCATGCTTATAGAGCCCACGCCAGAGACTTAAGGGCTATAGAAGAGCGTACTCCTAAGGATTTCCTCTAATCTGCCATGGGGATGAACCTCACTGTGAGTCCTTCTCACACTTTTCCTTTTTCTTTTCTCATTAGTTTTTTTTATAAGCTATTCTTGACTTGCCCTATTCTTTCGCAGTCTGTCCTGGCTCAATTTCAATGAATTTCTCGAGTTAAAGGCAGAGACGAGGAGCTCTGAGCGCAGCTCAAGAGGGCGAACAAACTACCAAAGCTACCCTGGTTTCTTCCTAAGAGAGAGAGAAATATACGAAAGCCTCCCTATCTGCCTCCCATAATCAGGCCGTTGAGGTGAGCCGTCGCGTGGACCAACTTCAAGCCAAGAATGAAGAACTCAAGAAAAAGTTGATCGAGGTTGAGGCCAAGTCTAGGGAGGAAGTTATGGAGTCATCAAATCAATTGGAGGAGATGCTTTACCGTTTCTAGGCTTTCAACTAGGACGGGAACTTCACCTTTATGCAGCCTGAGCTGTGGGAACCATATCTTGTCAGGTTCAAGATTCGGTTCTCACAGAAACCATCGGAGACCCCCGAAGCCTCTGAAGCTGTTGAGGGAGATGGCGACGAGGTGACTTCACGAGAGTGAGTTGATGGACCTTAATGACTCATTATTTTTATTTTTATTTTTAGCTTCTGTAATTAAGTCCCTTGGGACCAAAACAATTTCCTTTGGGTTCAAGTCGAGGTTTTTCTCCTTGAGATGACAATATATATTTTTATTTTTTTTGAATATACAACTAACTTGTGATCTACTTGTATTTCCCTTAGTCTATTATTTCTCATGTTTATGAATCCTTAGATTCTTGTACATTCGAAATCTTATGGGTTGACTTTAGATCGAGATAGATTTTATCAACATCATAGTTGTATCCTAAGATTTTGCTCGCTTATTTATGTCATACCTGTTACGAATCAGGCCTTAGACCTGGTTATATCCAGGGTTTTTAATAGGCTTAGTAGCTTTATACCTATTAGGAGTCCAGCCTCAGACCTGGTTATATCCAGGGATTTTAATAGGCTCAGTAGCTTTATCACTGTTAGGAATCAGGCCTCGGACCTGTTTATATCCAGGCTTTTATTGTTAGAGGATTCTAAAACTTAGTTCTCTTTAGGAGTTTTGAAAATTTGAGCCTCAAAGGGTTATTGAATAATCAATTTCTCCCAAACTCTAAGTTTTAAACTTTATCCGAATAAGTGGAACTCTCTTCAAAGCTCTCTTCGGTCATGTGCCCCCTAAGCAACCAGAACGTATAAATGTTCTTGGTTTATTTTTACAAAATGAGCTCGTGATAATCAAAACGATAAAATTGGTTACTTAATAATCCAACTGCTATCAAACTGAAATGGATTTTATAAATAAGCCTTACATAAATGGTAATTCTGAAACATTAAAAAACAACAAAACTATTGATAATATTTTTTTTAAATGTAGGGCATTCCAAGTCTGAGGAACTATTTCTCCACTCAACCAGGCTAGCTTGAAAGTTCCTTCATGCATGATCTCAACGACCTGATATGGTCCTTCCCAGTTCGGCCCTAAAACACCGTCCTTGAGATCTTCATTTGTTAAAAATACCCTTCGGAGAAACAGATCGCCTAATCCTAGTCTGTGACCCTTGACCTTTAAAATGGAACTAACGAGTGATCTTCTGTTGATAATGGGTGAGTTGTAATTGTGATGCCTCTCATTTTTCTTCGATTAGATCGAGGTATGCACAAAGTAGCTCGTGGTTATGATCCTAATCAAAGGTCTTCTGTCTGTGAGTCGTCACCATCACCTTAATTAGGAGCATAGCCTCGCTTCCAAAGGTTAGGGAAAAAGGGCTATATCCCATGGAGGTTCTATCTGAGGTCGGATAGGCCCAAAGTACTTATGGGAGGTTCTCGGGCCATAATCCATTGGCCTCATCTCGTCTTTTATTCAAGCTTGCCTTCAAGGTTTTGTTTACAGCTTCGACCTGCCCATTGACTTGTGCTTACGCTACCGACAAGAAACTCCTGGTTATGCCATATTTTTCACAAAAGTTTGTGAAGAGATCACTATCGAACTGAGTTCTGTTGTCTAATGCGATCTTTTTAGGGAGTCCAAATCGACATATGATATTCATCATAACAAAATCTAGGACTCTCTTTGAGGTGATGGTTGCCAAAGGTTCAGCCTCTACCTACTTCGTGAAATAATCGATTGCGACTACTGCATAACAAACTCCTCCTTTTCCTGTTGGTAGGGAACCAATTCAGTCAATTCCCCATGCTGCAAATGGCCAAGGGGATGAGATCGTGGTTAGCTCGACTGGAGTAGCTCGGGCAACTATGGCGAAGCGTTGGCATTACACTTTTGCACATACGAGATCGAGTCCTTTGTCAAAGTGGGCCAAAAATATCCCTGTCTCAATATTATTAGAGCTAGGTCCCCCCCCCCCCCCCCCCCCCATGGTCTCCGCAGAAGCCTTTATGTATTTCTTACAAAATAGCATGTACTTCCTTAGGCAGAACACATCGCAGGAGTGGAAACAAATTCCCTCGTCAATATAGGATCCCGTTAGTCATGACATACCGCAGAGCTTCATACAGTAGCTTTCTCGTGTCCTTCCTATCATTAGGTAGCCTTTTAGTTGTGAGGTAATCCACTATGGGAGTCATCCCGGTCAGTTTTATGTCAATCATTCCGACCTCAACTGTTCCTGTTGTTATACTTGGGCTTTCCAAGAACTCCACCAGAACCACATTCAATGTATCTGCCTCTTTGGTGGTAGCGAGTCGAGCCAGAGCATCAACGTTGGAATTCTGCTTGTGCGGTACTTGCTCAACGGAGCTAAACTCAAATGCAGAAAACTCGCCCTTTACCTTAGCTGAATAGGCCGCCATCTTGATGCCTCAAGCTTGGTTTTCCCAAAATATCTTATTGACCACGAGATTAGAATCACTATAAAATTGGATGGATTTTGTCTTGAGCTCTTTCAGCACCCTTAGCCCTACCAGTAGGGCCACATGTTCTGCTTCGTTGTTGGATGCTTCAAACCCGAACCTGAGGGTTGTATGGAATCGATGTCCTTCAGGTGAGATTAAGATTATCCCAGCTCCCGATCCATTTTCGTTAGACAATCCATCAATGAAAATTTTCCATAATTCCTGCACTGACTTCCTTATCAACTCATCCTGAAAACCTGTGCACTCAGCCACAAAATCAGCAAG
Source organism: Humulus lupulus (assembly GCF_963169125.1). Taxonomy (NCBI): domain Eukaryota; kingdom Viridiplantae; phylum Streptophyta; class Magnoliopsida; order Rosales; family Cannabaceae; genus Humulus; species Humulus lupulus. The sequence goes on from NC_084798.1 coordinate 68,598,526, forward strand.
GGCTTGGCTCTTGATTTCCGTTCGTGGCATGTATAATATCTCGAACTGGCTATGTTCGATGGCCCATTTTAATAGACGTCCCAACGTTTCAGGCTTTTGCAAAACCTGCCTTAAATGTTGGTCAGTTAAGACGTGAATAGAATGGAACTAGAAGTATAGTCTGAGCTTTCTTGACGCTAAAATGAGACAGAACGCAAGCTATTCTATTAATGGGTATCGTGATTCATCTCTGAGAAGTCTCTTACTTGCATAATATATGGGTTTTTGTGCCCAATTTTCATCTCAAACTAACACAGCACTGATCATGTTTTCTATCACAGCTAGGTAAAGGAAAAGACATTCTCCGGATGTCGATTTTGATTATATGGGGGTTCAACTAGGTGCATTTTTAGGTTGCAAAATTCCCATTCGCATTCTTCGGTCCATTCAAATTTATTGTTTCCCCTGAGCAAGTTGTAGAAGGGTAAACACTTGTCAGTGGCTTTTGAAACGAACAGTTTAAAGCTGCCACCTTTCCAGTTAGGCTTTGTACATCCTTACGCGACCTGGGCAAATGCATTTCTAACAACAACCTGATTTTTTCTGGATTCGCCTCTATCGCCCTCATGTTGACTCTAAATCCTAGAAACTTTCCTGATGCAACTTCGAAAAAGCACTTCTAGGGATTCAGCTTCATGTCGTACTTTCTCAATATGCCAAAAGATTCTTCTAGGTTAGATACATGGTTACTGGTAGTCTTTAATTTGACGAGCATATCATCGACATATACCTCCATGTTTCTCCTGATCTAGTTAGCAAACATTTTGTTGACCAATCGTTGGTATGCAGCTCCAACATTTTTCAGCTTGAATGGCATAACTTTGTAGCAATATATGTTATGCTCGGTCATGAAACTGGTATGCTCTTGGTCTGCAAGGTTCATTACGATCTGGTTATATCAAGAATATGCATCCATGAAAGACATGAACTCATGACCAGCTGCGACGTCTACCAACTGATCAATTCTTGGCAGTGAGAAACAATCCTTGGGACAAGCTGTAACGCCTTGGTTACCCCAAGACCGTTATGGTGAACGTTGAACCGTGAATTTAACTCGCTGCCCAAGTTCTTTGGTTAAAAATGTGCTTCTTGGTGTTATTAATAGGGTAAGGTGGAAAACCAATCAAAAGGAAAGGATATATTTTATTTTAAACATAAAACTATTCATGGGCCCATCAATACATTTACAAGCTATTTACAACTCAAAATGGTCATTACAGTTTACATTTACAACCCGCCGACCTAAGCGCCAAAAATAGGGTAAACCCCCTAGTTCCTCTGAGAACTCCTTGGCCGCGGTGGTCAAGCGGCTGCATATGTACACATCACCACCTAAGCTCTCCACTCAAGGGTGGGTGAGCTTTTCTTTCCCTTTAGCTGAACCACATAGCACCCAGGAAAACACAATATTGCATGAATATAATATCAACAATGATCGTAATAATCATTCAGTACTTTCAGTCCAAAATAGAGGAGTGACAATTGTAAAATTCACTAAGGTGGGTTTCGTTCCCATCAGCCATGCGACGATAGGGTCACCTAGGCTTTACAAATAAGTGATCCTTTCACTAGCTTATCAAGATAAGTGTTTGATGAACTAGTCACCAACATAACCTACCGCATGACCATAGAGTCACAACCATGGGATTATGCTCCCTAGCCATGTGACAAAACAATCACCTAGGCCTTAGGCCCTGGCTCTGAGTAACTAGTCTTAGACTAGTCAAGCACTTATAATTTCCATCGACCTTAGGGTCGGTCCAGCATTAATGTTCCTAGAGTCATTCAACGATGATATCGATTAGATCTAATCTTTTATCAGCTCTGTGTTCATGACGCCTATGTCGTTCCAGACTCCCAGGTCAGTAATACACGACCAGTGCCGATTCTAAATAGTCAGTGCCATACACAAGTAACCAAGATTTGCTAAGCATCTAATATGCAATCAACATCCACATTTAACAACCAACATGCCTCAATGACAACCACGCATGTCATATACACAGGGTGCAGTTTTCTTACCTCTGGTTCGAGCGAGAAATAGAACAAGAACGACCCCTGAGAACGATCGACCTTTTGATTCCTTAGTGGTTACCTAATCATAACCAATTATAACCTCCATCAATAATAGGATCTTAACCCAAACCCCACTCTCGGGACCCCAAAACATACCCACATGGTGAGTAGATTTGATCCCGGGCCATAAGGATTGAAACCCCGAGCCAAAAACACTCAAATCTGGATTCTGAAGGAACAGAGTAGCGCCCCAGCGCTACTCACTAGCGCCCCAGCGCTCATCTCAGAACAAAAAATGCCCAAAGACAACCCTCGGTAGCGCCGTAGCGCCCCCTTGTGGGCGCTATAGCACTACACCTAGCCTGATTTGCCCCTGAATCTTCTCCCTTCGACTCCTCCATTTCCAACTTGATTCAAATGTTTCCAAACCTCAAATTAAGTGCCAAATGAACCCAAAAACCATCCTCACATGTTCTAGGAATCACAACCCCAAGAACCCTAGCCAAGAACTCCAAGCAAAGTCAATCAACCAACCTAGAAATCTCAACTGAAATCCAAAGCAAAAACAAAGCGAACCAGAGATCTAATGGCTAGAATCTTACCTCAAGTTCAGATTATGATGCTCTTCAATGGTGGAACACACTCCCAAGCCCTCAAGACTTACTTCCCAAGCTTGAATCCTCAAGTTAGGCTCAAAAATCCAAAGAGAAAATGAAGAGAAATGGTGTACGGGAAAGATAATTTCTATGCTCTATTTTCTTCAAACTTCCACAACCTACATGGCTTAAATCAATCGTAGGGGTGAAAAGACTAAAATACCCCTAGGTCAAATAAGGGTTTCTAAAGACTCCCAAGGGAAAAACTGACCTTTCCCACCTATTTCGTTAATCATAATTAACACCCTCCAATTCCTACTATTCTCGATATTCTCAATTGCCAATAATTCATATCTCATTACCCTTTAATTCTCGACAACGCCCAAATCTCCAAAGTACCCCGAGACTCACCCCAAGCCCCGTATTTAATCCCGTTATGACTTAACCGCTAATTTTCACTCAAAGATCGTCTCATGCCGAGTGAATCGAACAAATCCACATTATAATGTGGCCTCAACAATAGGTCACCAACATGCATACAAATATACAATTACGCCCTCAATGGGCCAAATTACCAAAACACCCCTGTAATGAAATGTGGACCCACATGCATGCATTTAACATCATATTATAATATAATTCACATAAACATGCATATAATCATTTAATGGCATAATAAAACAATTATGGCCCTCTCGGCCTACTAATCCAGCCATTAAACCGCATTAGGGATTTGGGGGCATTATACAAGCCTTGTTGAGGTCGGAGAAATCGATACATGTTCTCCATTTCCCGTTTGGCTTTAGGACCAGTACGGGGTTAGCAACCCAAGCTGGGTATTTTGCCTCCCTGATAAATCCAAATTTACCTAGGAAAGCTACTTCTTCTTCTAGCGCTTCAGATCATACTGTCCCCAAACGCCCCCATTTTTGGGATTTTGTAGGCACATTCTTATCCAAGTTTAAAGTATGCATTATTATACACGCACCAATTCCCACCATATCCTCATGCGACCAGGTAAAGACATTCAGGTTCTTCCTTAGAAACTTGGCCAGCTCCTTCTTCCTTTCGGCTTCAAGATTTTTCCAACTATGACAAATCTTTAAGGTCCTTCATTGTCGATGTGTATTTCCTCGAGCTCTTCTATTGCTTTAAGCTCGGATCTGTCTTCACTTACTCGCGGATCAATATCGTCCCATTAGTGACCTCGTCATCTTCTTCTCAAGGATCTTTCGTCCCATGGGTGACTTCCATTACCCAGGACTCCTCACCTCCTTCACTTATGACCATCGCCTACTATCCAGGTTGTGATTTTCCCTTCATAGCAATGCTATAGCATTCTTCGTCAGTGAGTTGGTCTCCTCTTACTGTGCATATCCCTGACGTTGAGGGAAATTTCATTGCCTCAAAATCCATCAGAGTGGGACGCCCCAAAATTGCGTTATATGCGGCCAGACAATCGATTACCATAAACTCAAGTATTTTAGAGATAAATCGTACCTCTTCTCCCAGTGTAACCACTAGTCTGATCGACCCTATAGCTATCATTCCTTCACCTTAAAATCTGTATAGAGTCAATGAGGTCGCCTTCAAATCAGTTACGTACAATCCCATCTTTTCTAAGGTCGACCTAAAAATCACATTTACGAAACTCCCATTATCCACTAGTATCCTCTGTACCCTTCAGTTAGCGAGCTGCACAGTTACGACCAGTGAATCATTATGCGGGTACTGAACGTGGCTAGCATCCTCTTCCGTGAAAATGATTGGTTGTTTTTCCAACCATCTTTGTTTCGATAACCATTTCTCTGGGAAAAACTCCACACAGTTAGGAGTTTTCAACTCATTAATATACCTATTTTGGGCCCCACTGCTCGTGCCTGCCAAATGAGGTCCTCTGGCAATAGTAGTTATATCTCCTCCAACTATTGGGGGAGGATCAACCTAATTCGTCTGAGCTCTAGGTTGACCTATCGGAGCTTCTAGAGTTGGATGAGGATTCTTCCCAGTAGGTTGATTGGGAACTACCTAATTTCGTGCGTACTGGGCTAATGGTCCAGCACGAATGAGAGTCTCAATCTCATCCTTCAACTATCGGGAATTATCGGTATTATGACTGATGTCATTGTTGGATCGACAGATCTTTGAGGGGCCTCTCTTTGCCCTCTAATGCCTTAAAGGTTCTGGCTTCTTCCACGAGAGGCGATTAGAATTTTCTAGGAAGACATGTTCCCAGGTATCCGTTAAGTCAGTGTAGGTCACATAAACGGGCTTGAATTTCTCCACATAATTGTTCTTCCTCGTGTCGTTCTGGTCACCCTCACCATTCCCCTTCCTCTTATTGTTTCCCATTTGGTTATTCTAGGTAACAAGTTGAGTCGTAGCTGCAACATCTGTCAACGCTCCAACGGGTTCGATAGGGCCTGACTAGTTCCTGTGATAGCAGGCCGCGCTTCTTCAAGATTTATCCACTCTTGAGCTCAAGCCAATAACTCATATACAAATTTAACTCATTTTCATTGGAATTCTTTCAATAGGTCACCTCCCACCAGGATTCATGTCCTCATCGCCATGAGCTTGGCGCTATCATCATTGTCCCTAGCCTGTGCTGCAACCTTGGCGAATCTACTCAGATATATTTTCAATGATTCACCAGGTTGTTGTTTTACATTGACCAATGAATCGACCTTTACATGAGTTGTCTGTGAAGCTGAGAATGCTCTCTTAAATTCAGAAGACAACTTCTTCCACGAGCTTATTGAATGCTTCTTGTATTGTTTAAACAAGTATCTAGCAGGTTAGACTAGAGTTTTGGGGAACATGATACATCTTAGATCGAGCCCGACATTATGGGCCATCATCATTATGTTGAACATCCTGAGGTGATCGAATGGATCTTTGTTTCCATCAAATGTCAGCATGTTCGGCATCCTAAAGCCAATAGGATATGTAGCTGCTGCAATGTTTGTAGTGAAAGGTTTGAGCTCCTCATATGAGTCACAATTGTCCATTCCCTTTCCAGATAAGAGTTTCTTCATATGTTCCTCCATCAAAGCCAGTCTCTCAAGCGTTAGGTCCTTGGTCCCCAGGTTAGTTGGGGGCTGTTCAACAGCTCCCATCCTATTGTACATGTTTTATGGGTTGTTGTCCCTCCAAGTTTGACCTTGGTTAGGCAGGACATTCCCATTGTCACGTACGATGGACATACTTCCTTCATGTCGAGTATAACTAACATCCTCATTAAGAGTTGGATACCTTCTTTATGAGTTCAAATGATCGCGTAGGTTGAGTTGTGGATCATATCGAGAACTTTATGATGAGCTCAAGTGATTTCTCAAGTCACTCTCAGACCTGCCTCCATGATGGCTCCCCATTAGTCGGCTTTGGGAAAAAAGAATTCCTTTGTCGGGCGCTAGTCAAAGTAGTAAAAAAGGGCAAGTGGGCAAGTAGCGAGCAGGCCAGTAACTTCCATTTGCAAAACTTACGGCCCACGGCTGAGATAGAAGATCTGGATTCTCAGTAAGTGTCCATGGGGTGTAAGTATCTACAGATGGGGGAGGATTTCTCCTACTATTCCTATGAACTGGAGCATCTCTTTGTGGGCGAGGTGGTGTAGGAAGTCTAACCAATGATGGCAAATGCCTTGTTGGCGAGGTTATCCTTGTTCCATTGGGATGAACTAAATTAGCCTGCCTCGACTCTACCCTAATGTGTCGAGTTCTTTGTGCCTGGGGTTCTGATCATGGCACAGGAGGATTCGTTGGGACGTTTTTCCCCTGTGAACTTGTCCCAGCGCCCCCCCCCCCCCCCCCCCGATGGGTTGTTGCGGGCATTCCTAGGAACCTGTGAAAAAGGTACAGAGCTGGGGGTCGCAGTCTTGACCGACCGACTGACATGCTGATGGTGACCCCTGTGATGACCATTGGACCGAGCACTTTGGTGATTTTTCTTTGAAGGTACAAAGCTAAAATAGGCGGTCTTGACAAAATGACTAGGTTTAGACCAGTTAATCCTATGAGACTTATGAGACCCACTTTGCCTCTTTCTAACATTAACGTCGGTCACAAGAGGGGGTAACCGAGCCAAGACCTCCTCGATCTGCCTATTTGCTCTAGTGAGAGGGCTCCTTAATTGGGAATTTTCCATCTCGATGGCAGTCAAATATCCTGGATTAGGATTTGGTGGAAATGATGCTGAAATCCTAGCGTCGTCCTGACCCACCGGTTGTTTCCAAGGATGTTGTTGAACATCTGGGTCCCTTTCAATGGGAACGACGGCATGATGGGCCTCCTTCCCACCAGGCTCTTCCATCTCATTGTCATGCATCGATCGAGTGAGCACCATGATGAATGTCAACTGAGACTTGTGAAGCACTAATTTCCTCTCATTGAAAGCACCAAACTATTGACGCAGTTTTTGGCCAACAGTAGATTAAGAAATCTAATAAGGATATTAGTGCAAAATTATAAACTGTAATGAAAAATAAGAACACCTCCATACACACATAACTTTTATGTGGTTCAGTGGTTAAAATCCACCTAGTCCACGAGACAGTATTATTTCTTTTCTTTCACAATTTCTCCAGAGTTTCAATAATACAAAAAGTCACTCCCTTTTCCTGCCCATTATTTGTGATATTTATAGGAGAATTTCTTTAACAAGTTTGGGTAACTGCGTGAATAAATAAGGTATACATCTAATACAACCTATTCCATTTTACATTAAGATATGATTTGATAACATAATAAAATATACTTCTGCTAGCTAGGGTAATAAATGATAGATATAAATACAGTCCAGGCATTAATGAGCGTATAAGGAGCCTCTGAATCTCTTGGGATCCTTCAGTATGTGTTTTTACCAGGTTTCCACGAGCTAGATATCTCACCCGATCCGGTGTTTAAAGACTATCTAAACCTTAGTTCGTATTAATCTCAGAGTGTCAAAATGTAGCTATGGCCACTATAAGTCTCAAACTGGAATGTTATCCTAAGAGGCGGTTTGATAGCAACATGTACGCTATGTATGAACTGAATTGAGTCTCGAGCTGCTTACATCATTGTTAACCAGATATCCTTCTTGACTATTTTTCCACATATTCATCTGCCAGCTGTACCCGAGCTGAGTAAATGAACTCGTACTAATTTTAGGGTACAACAAAGTCATTTAGTGAAACAGTTTAATAATCATAAAAGATTACAAAAGAGTTTGTATCTCTTTAATGCTACTTTAATGAAGCATGATTATTATAATCATTGTATTTCTAGTTAAGTTGTACTAGAAATAATGACTGCAAGTCAACTAAGCAAATTATTGATAATTAACAATGATAAAACCAAAGAATATCACATATTTTGTAAAGCGTTTTTATAGTGGGAGCGTTTAATCAAAGAGCTTTGATTAATGATGTAATATTTATTGGAGCTTGATATTATAGGTCCATAGGTTCCAAGGTGGCTCTATCAACACCATATCAAGGTAAGAGTTGATAATAGGGTATAACTGTATTTTGAGAATTTGAGAATAATTTTATTCTTCGGGTCAAGTATGAAATTATACAATAATTGAGGTTGAATAATAATTTCAAATTAATTATTGATTTCTGGAAATATATTTATTATTTAAAATATGTAAATTTTAGAATTTCATATAATTAAATAAATAAACAAAATTTTGAAATTAATTATTTCATTTGAGTTGGAGAAAATAAAATTGGTAAGTCAAAAATAGTTTTTGATTTATTTAATTTTAAAGGATGATGATAATGATGAACATCAATTTGAATTTTGAATTAAAATTTAAATATTGAAATATGGTTGTCATATTCTCCTTAAAAAGATATATACCTTGTTTTGTGGAAGATTGGTATTTGTTAAATAAATAAATAAATGAAAAAAATGCAATATCCCTGAAAATGGATATACCAGTACACACATGACACAGTCCAAGGATTGTGCCATGCGTGTATCAATATACTGATATTTTATCAGTGTTTTTTTTATTTTATTTATTTAATTAATTAATAATTTGATAATTGTTTTTTCAAATTTGGTAAGTTAGATATTTACCTAAATCAACTCCTATCGCCATTATGATATTTTATTATATTACTATTATTATTAGGAATAATAAGGTATTAGAATTATCTATATATATATGATATAGAATAAAGAGAAGAAATAACATTAGACTATACATACAACAGAGACAAAAAAAAAGTCTTTCTTCTTCTTCTTCTTTATTCTAGCCATTCTCAGACCATAATCCAAGTTCTCATCTGTTGAGAAATACTTATGATTCCTAAAAATACAAACCCCTGTTCTCTATGTTACCACACACATCTTGAGGTGTAGAGAACACTTCGGAAGATCGTGGTTTGAGTGCTTAAAGCTTTGGATAGGAAGATCGATAAATATACGAAAAGTCTCAAGGATACTTGATAGGCTTGAAGAGGTAAAAGTTCAAGTTATTTTATGTTTATATGTTATATATAAATATATTGTGTAACGCCCTGGATAGCCAAGACCGTTACACTGTGTGTTTAAAAGGTGCCAGACTTGCTAATCAAGTTATTTAAGTAAAATCGTGTTACTGAAACAGTGGAGGAACTAGGGTTAAAAGTGTTTTGGTCTCAAAAGTTATATTTTCATTACTAAGCATTGTTTATTTACATGGGATCCCAAAACGACAGTTTAAAAGCCATTTACAAAAGTTACAAAGTTTAAATACACTGACTGGCCATACTAAGGCAAAAACGAGCAGTTAGGTAGTCCTTGTCCTGGTCCACTCCTCGATCGTGGTGATCGAACAGCTAGTTATGTACATTTCACCTTGGAGCTCTCCACCTCGGGCTTGGTCCAGCCTGCCCTTGCCTTAACCTGCACCACGTAGCACCCGTGAGCCAAGGCCCAGCAAGAAAGCATGATAACATAGTAAGATCAGCAACACTTAACAAATATTTCACAATGCTCAACCAAGAATTCAACATCTCATACATTTATCCAATCAGTAATAGCAGTTGTCATCCAGACAGTCAATCAACTATAATCATAGCGCAATATTCACGTTCATAACTAATAGATTGTCATACCCATCAAATAACATTCAGGGTTGGCGCCCTTAGTCGCACCCTCTAGTTGGCACACTGTCTTCGGCTCAATAGAGCCGCCCCCAGTGTAATACTCACTGACTCTGGCCAGCTTAACCATGCTCAGTGATAAACAAGCTGCCTCAGCTCCCAGTGGCTGAGCCGCGCCCCAGTGCGCAAATAATGATTCCGACACCCTTAGGCCGGTAATCGCATGTCCCATGGCGTAATAACACCATCTCACGACATGATAAACAAATATAGGGAGCTCTTAGTCCCATCGTGTCCACATGATTATTCATATTCACATAATAATGCATACAAACATAGGGAACACTTAGTCCCAACCTAACCACATACTCAGGTGCAGCTTTCTTACCTTTCAATTTACTAGTTCCCGATGCCACGTAGCCACAAGCACGGTCCTCTACCCCGAGCCTCTCCAAAGTCCTAATCACAACACAAACATAATATTCTTTGTCATTAACCAATCCAAGACTACCTTCCCGGTACCTAACCCACACTCTCGGAACCCCCAAAACCTTAGAACAACACCCCGGAGACATCCCCCGAACCCCCGGAGCAAAGGCCAAAAATTGCAAAATATAACACCCTGAAATTTGCCTTGTGCCGCGGCACCACATTCCTTGTGCCGCGGCACCCAACACCAGAGACCCCTAGGCCGCGGCAAGCAAAAGCTGTGCCGCGGCACACCATCGCAGACCCAGATTTCTGGGTTTTCCTTCGCGTTTTTCCCGAGCCTAACTCACTCCAACTCACCCCAAACTCCATCCTAAGTCCCAAAATCAACTCTAAACCCTTAATAAACCTCACAACAACCCAAAAACATCATGCCCAAGCTCACTCACACCTTCAATCCTCAAATCCACTCTTGAATTTCACACTTAACAACTCAAACCAGAAAATTAAGAACAGCTTGAACTCAAACACAAACCATACTCCAAACTCCCTATACCTTAACAGAAACAAGCCTAATAATCACACAGAAACCTTACCTTGAGTGGTGAGTCCAACCTCCAGCTCTAAACCTCCTTCCCCCTTGATTTCCCAATTCTGAGTTCATACAAAACCAGCCACCAATTTGTTTCAATTCACACTTATCAACCAAAAATCAGACTTGAAACTTAGATATACCATAACCAAAATCTTACCTCTGAGTATTCTTGGTCTAAGCTTGCTTGACAACTTCAATCACTCCTTAATTCTCCTTCCAAGAGCTAAATTCAGCTTCTCCCTTCCATCTTAGTTTTGCTCCTCTAGGTCTCCAACATTCAGCATAAAGCCCCTTTCTCCAAGTGTTATACGTATTGTATTTTCCTTCAGCTCTTACTCATCTATTCCCTGCCAAAAGACTAATTTAACCCTCCATTTATATCCTTTACTAACTAGACCTCAAGGGCATACCTGTCCTTTCATCAACTTTGCAATTCTACCACTTTCCCATAAAACCTGTTACTCTCTATGGTTACTAACAGTTACGCAGGTTACGAAATCACCAGTTACCATTATCTAGTTTTCTAGGACCGTCCCGGCACGTGCATCACATTTGTATCACAGCACCCACACAGTACAATTCACATATCATAATTATCACATAATATAATTCACATATCATATAACATGCTTAAAATCATAATCATCACACATAATTCTCATCATGCCCTCCCGGCACACTAATCAAGGCCCTAAAGCCTTATTAGTGAATTTGGGTCGTTACATATTGTATATTTATATATATGTTGCATGATTAAAAATATTGTATATTAATGTTTCTGTATTGTTTTCTTGGTAATATAAACTGTTTATATGATTAATGAAATTTTTTATTGTTGTTTTACAATGGGCCCACCACACCAATTTTGTTGCGTGCTCTAATGTCCCTCCCAACTTTGCTCTCGTCCAGCAAAAGCAAAGGACGTTTGATCAAACTCGGAAAGAGGCTTTCATGGTCAAGGTAGACAAGCTTGTCACCAACGAATTTTTCTGAGAACCCCAATTCCCCAGGTCGCTATCCAATCCTGTTCTTGTGACAAAGCCAAATGGCACCTAGAGGACATGCATCGATTTCTCGGTCCTTAACAAGGCTTGTCTGAAAGACTGTTTCCTGCTCCCCAAGATAGATCAGATGGTCGATGCCACCTCTGGCTACGATCTGTTGTCATTCATGGATGCATACTCGGGCTGCAACCAAACATCCATGCATGTTGCGGACCAGGAGCACACTAGTTTTTGGACCGATAAGAGTGTCTACTGTTACATCGTGATGCCTTTCGGACTGAAGAATCCTGGTGCCACCTACCAGAGATTGGTAAACCGGATGTTCAAGAACTAGCTGGGACAAAATATGGAAGTTTACCTGGACGACATGCTGGTCAAATCTAGGATTGCTCCTGACCATGTGGGCGACATGGCAGAGGTTTCCTCGGTGCTCCAGCGGTTCAGAATGAAATTAAATCCCCAAAAGTATTCATTTGGGGTTGCCTCCAGAAAGTTCCTAGGTTTCATCATGAGTGCTCAAGGAATTGAGGCAAACCCCAAGAAGATCAAGGCCTTAATCAAAATGTCGTCTCCTCAGAAATATAAAGACATTCAGAGCCTAATAGGAAGGATCGCAGCTTTGAGTCATTTTGTCTCCAAGGCAACAAACAAGTGCATCCCATTCTTTGATGTGCTCTAAGGAAGTCAGAGATTTGAATGGTCGGAAGAGTGTGAACATGCATTCTAGCAACTCAAGGAGCACATGGAAAATCCTTCGATTTTCTCCAAGGTCGTAGATGGAGAACCCCTCCTGCTCTATATGGTTGTCTCGGAGAATGCTATCAATGCTGCCTTGGTACGGGAGGAAGGTCGTGCTCAGCACCCTATCTATTATGTTAGCAAAAGACTCCTTGGTGTAGAGTCTAGGTACCCGCTGATGGAGAAGTTAACATTTGTCTAATGGTGGCTTCTCAAAAACTAAGACCCTACTTCTAGGCGCATCCAATTAAGGTCCTCACCAACCATCCCCTCAAGCAAGTCCTTTAAAAGCTATAGTCATTGGGATGACTCTTGAAATGGTCAGTGGAGTTAAGTCAGTTCGACATCAATTATCATCCAAGGACTGCTATAAAAGGTCAGGCACTGGCCAATTTCATTGTTGAGTGCACGAGGAATCAGAAGAAGTCTGAAGGTATCTCAGTGGTCAAACCATCCTGGAAGTTGTATGTAGACGGGTCTTCAAATGAGAATGGTGCAAGAGTTGGACTCATTTTGGTTTCCCCCGAGGGGCACAGGGTGGACAGTGCACTTCATTTTGGTTTCAGGGCCTTTAACAATGAAGCGAAATATCAAGCCTTAATTCTTGGGCTCCGAGTGGAACTTGAGCTAAAGGCCAATGGCCTTGAGATTTTTAGCGATACTCAACTCGTGGTAAACCAAGTACTTAGAGAGTACTAGGCCTGGGGGAAAATGGCAGTGTATCTTGCAAAGGCTCAAGAAATACAGCATAACTTCAGAAGATTCATTATTCAGCAAGTGTCGCGAGAGCAGAATTCCAATGTTCACACCCTGGATAAGTTAGCCACCACCAAAGACGCTGAATTGATAAATGTGGTACCCATTGACTACTTGGCACCTCCGAGAATCTTAGCTCTTGGTGAGGTGGAAGCTATACAACCCCAAGATGGGTGGATGGAGCCAATAGTAAAATACCTCGTCTCTAGGGAGCTGCGGCCAGATAAGAAGGTAGCTCGAAAGCTACTCTATCAAGCACCTCGGTACATAACCATGGACAGTAAGCCATATCGACAAGGATATTTTATGCCTTTGCTCTGGTGTGTGTCCCAGCAAGAAGCCATTCTGATACTCCAAGAGGTACACGATGGCTTTTGCAGGGACCACGCTGGGGGCAAAGTCTTTCCAAAAAGAATTTGAGGCAAGGGTACTTTTTGTTGGGAAACTCTTACATGATCTTTATTTATTTTCATGTAGATCTAATATTAAACAAATTAATATGAGATAACCTATAACATATTTCTAAAATTTCATTCAAAGAGAAATAGTTATAAGAATACTTATAGTATACACAATTGAATGAATGAGTCATTCCTTCAGTTTCTCTAACCATTGTATCCTTTCTGTCGCGGAGTATTATCAAGAAACTGAACATATCTTATATTATCTTCACAGTTTTCCAAAGTATCATTATAATCACCTATAATAGAGTGGGCAATTCTCCACACATGAGATAGATACAGAGAGAAGAAGAGAAAAGAATAATAAGAGGCTTAGAAAAGGACTTGTGTTTAGAGAGAATCTAAAACTATCAGAAAACCATTGATTAAACTGATGTTTTAACTTCTCTCTAAGCACTCCTTTTATAGACTCAACTAGGTCATTTATTTAATTAAAAAATCAATAAAATAATAGCCAATTAATAGCCCTAGGTCGAAATTATCATGGGTTGTAGGCCCGTGAAATTTCCCATTATAAGCCCATTGGACTTAAAATCAAGGCCTGCATTATTTTTTATTGGTTTAATTAATTAAATAATTATTTAAATTCTTTATCAAATTAAATATTTATAATTTAAATCTTGATTTAAACTTATTTATTAATTTAGATACCAATTTATCTTAATTAATAAATCTGTCCAAATTTATCTTTTCTTCTCGAAATTACATAACTCTGTGAAACTATAAAAAATTTACCTGGTCAACTTTGATAATTCTAATTGATAATTAAATCAATTAATTGAGACTATCTAGATAATTTTATCCAAGGTACAATGGGGACCATGGGCCTATGAAATTAAGCTCCAATAAGTTATCATAAATCTAACAAATAAATTTACTAACTTATTAATTCCTCGTGACTCCACTAAAGACTCGAAATTGCACTCCTAAATTCATAGAATGCTCTATAACAAATATAGATACGTTATTAATTATCCATTGTTCCAACCATAATTGTCACTCAATCCTCTATAGACGGTCTAGAATGAGATGGGGCTAAAATACCTTTTTACTCCTCATTGTATTTTATCTTTAAAACACTTAGTTCCTTGTAAATGATTTTTCAGTAAACTAATTTAATTACTGAAATGAGATCTCTATCATTTACCACGTTGAACCAAACTAAAAGGAAACCATCATTTCACTTCTTCATCAGAAGCTATAGATGTTCATATCTATGATTAACACTCCCACTCAATTATACTACTGAGTTCCCAAGATGAGTATGGGCTAGTCCGTAGGGTAAACTAGTAACGAACAAGTCAATGAACTCAAATAATACAATCAATTAGAATACTAACCACTCAGAATTGAGATTGAATTGACCTATAGTCAACTATATGATATGACTAGAATATATAATAACGGTATGTTTACTTATCCTATCAACTGTCAATATCGGTCCAATCAAATGTAACAAATACATCCGATCTTATCTACTTTGCTAATGTTCTGGAAAGAAAATAACACTGTGATGTGTAAGTAGAACATATCATAGATTGGCAAGTCAGTGTAAATCCTATGCACTGACTACTCTTAGGACTAACTTATTTTGAACATATAATCATATTTATATTCCAATGTGATTACGTCACTATAAATATGATTAGATATATGCTCGGGATTTAATAGATGTTTATATTAAATAAATAATCATGAAAATAAAACATGTAAGCAAAGTGATTGACCATGTCAAAAAATGATTTCTATTCTTTTATTAATAATAAATGAGATTCCAAAGAAATTGGGTTTTAATTAGGGCATAAAACCCTAACAAACTCCCACTTGCACTAATTGAAAGTAATGCCTTAATTCTACTAATCCCATTTCCTTGATATGCTTATCAAATGTAGCTTCTGGTAGTGTCTTTGTAACCAGATCTGCAAGATTGTCTTTAGATGCAATCTTCATAACCTTCACATCTCCCCTGGCCACATATTCTCGAATAATGTGATACTTCCTTTCTATATGCTTACTCCTCTTGTGACTTCCAGGTTCTTTCGAGTTGGCTATCGTCTTTGATTGTCACAAAACAACACAAGTGGTTTATTCAATTCTGGAATAACACCAAGATCCGAATAGAACTTTTTTAGCCAGACTATTTCCTTAGTTGCTTCTAACGCGGCTATGTACCCAGCCTCCATGGTGGAATCTGAGATTGCAATCTGCTTTACGCTTCTCCATATCACATCTCCACCCCCAAGAGTAAACACCATTCCAGAAGTAGACTTCCTGTCATAGACATCAGTCTGAAAATCTGAATCGGTGTAGCCTATAGGGTTCAAAACACCACCCTTGTAGACTAACATATAATCCCTAGTATGCCTTAACTACTTCAGGATATGCTTAGCTGTTGTCCAATGTTCTGGTTCTTGGTTTGACTGATACCTGCTCACTACTCCCACTGCATAGAAGATATATGGTCTAGTACACAACAGAGCATACATTAGACTTCCAACTGCAGATGTGTAAGGAACCTTTCTCATTGCATTTTCCTCTTCAGAAGTCTGGGGAGACTGCTTCTATGAAAGATGAATTCCATGGCGGGACAGTAAACACCCTTTCTTTGAATTTTTCATTGAGAAATGTTCAAGCAATTTATCTATGTAAGCTGCTTGAGATAGAGCTAAGAGTTTGTTTCTATCCCTGATGATCTAGATACCTAGAACATAACTTGCTTCTCCCAAATCCTTCATCTGGAATTGAGTGCTCAACCAATTCTTCTCATCTAATAATTTCTTAACATTGTTTCCAATGAGTAAGATATCATCTACATATAGAACCAGGAATACCACTACTTAATTTGCCTTCAGTTGGTAAACATGGGGCTCATCAATATTATGTTCAAAGCCATAGGTTTTGATTATTTCATCAAACCTAAGATTCCAGGAATGAGAAACTTGCTTAAGTCTATAAATGGACCTATTCAACTTGCAAAATTTTCCTTCTTGTCCAGCTACTTTAAATCCTTCTGGCAGAGCCATATAAATGACTTCGTCATGCTTTCCATTAAGAAAAGTTGTCTTGACCTCCATTTGCCAGATCTCATAGTCGAGAGCGGCTGCTATGGATAGGAGGATGCGAATGGACTTGAGCACGGCTACCGGACTAAAAGATTCCTCATAGTCCACGCCTTCTCTTTGGGTATAACCCTTTGCCACTAATTGAGCTTTATAAGTCTCGATATTTCCATTAATGCCTTATTTCTTCTTATAGATCCACTTGCACCCAATGGTCCTAAAGTCATTAGGTGCTTCCACAAGATCTCAGACGGAAGTAGAGTACATGGACTCCATTTCCTGTTTCATGGCTTCAAGCAATAGTTCCTTTTCAGGGCTAGCCATTGCCTGTTTGAAAGACAACAAATCATCATCACTAGTGTCACCAATAACCATATTTGTTTCACCATCCAAACCATAGCATACTGGGTTCCTGGAAACCATCCCACTACGACGAGGATCCGTGACTGTTTGCTCAGGAACAGTGGTACTTTCTTCATTTAAATCAACTTGCATCGGTTGGACATGAAGAGTGGGAATCAACTCACATTGATGATGATGATGGAACATTGGTTGGAGTCAATTCTTTAACCATCTCCTCTAAAACTACTTTGTTGTGTGGTTTGAAGTTTTGGACATAGTCATTTTCCAGAATAGTAGCATTCGTAGAAGTAAACACTTTCTTTTCTGAATGACTATAGAAGAGTCCACCCCGAGTGCCTTTAGGATAGCCAACAAACATGCAAACTTCAGTTCACGGTTCTAGCTTTCCCTCCTTTTTCCTCAGGACGTGGGTGGGACACCCCTAGATTCTATAATGGCGTAACTAGATTCACGACCATTCCAGCGTTCTAAAGGTGTTTTGGGGACTGCTGTAGACGGTACGACATTGAGAATGTCGTTTGCGGTTTCAATTGCATGTCCCCAGAACAAAGTTGGTAGAGTCAAGTAACTAAGAATGCATCTAACCATTTCCAATAAAGTTCTATTCCGACGTTCCGCCACACCATTTTGTTGCAGAGTACCTAGGGCAGTAAGTTGTGATAAAATCCCAAGTTTAGTTAAATGATCTTGGAATTTCATATCCAAATATTCTCCACCCCTAACAGATCGCAAGATCTTTAAAGTTTTACCTAATCGGCTCTGAGCCATCGCTGAGAATTCCTGAAACTTTGAAAATGTTTCTAATGTCTAATGCATTAGGTAAAGACATGAGTATCTAGAGTAATCGTCAATGAAAGTGATGGAATACTCAAAACCACCAATGGTTTGTACATTCAAAGGTCCACAAAAATCTGAATGAACAAGTCCAAGTGGTTCTTTGGCCCTATCACCCTTTGCAGAGCATGGACGCTTGGTCAGTTTGCCTTCTAGACAAGATTCACAGACAGGTAATTCACCTAAGGTGAGTTCCCTCATAGGCCCATCCTTTGTAAGTCTTTGAATTCTATCATATCCAATGTGACCTAGTCTCAAGTGCCATAAATACCTCATATTATCGTTATCGGTCTTTTGACGCTTATTGGTCCTAGGTTTAGCTACTTTGAATAAATCATTGTAAAGAGCAAGGGGTTCGTTAGGTCGCAGAATATAAAGCCCATTTTCCAAACATGCAATACACAATTGTGATCCATTGAAAGAAATAGATTTATTAGAACTTGTGAAATTCATTACAAATTGTTATAATTGCAACATAGAAACTGAAATTAAATTTCAACAAAAATCCAGAATAAAAAATACATCTTTTAAAATTAAGTATTTATTTTCGAACATCAGACGAGCCCTTCCTCTAGCTTGGACTGCAATGAACGCTCTGTTCCCAACTCTAAGTTTTAAGCCGCCTTCGTCAACTTCCTCCCACGATTCAAGATGCTGTAAAGAGTTGCGAACATGGTTGGTAGATCCAGAATCAATAATCCAAACATATTTATCATTCTCTAAAACACATGTTTCGATGATAAATTAACTATAATCATTACCTTTGTTTTTTGCTGCTAGAAACTTAGGGCAATCCTGTTTCTAATGCCCTTTCTCTTTGCAGTGAAAGCACTTATCTTTACCTTTCTTGTTTTTCATGTTCTTCCCCTTAGGCGTTTGTGCATTTGGTTGTGCACTCATCTTTGCAGCCTTTGCAGGCTTGGGGTTGTTGTTTTGTCCACCTTTCTTCTTGTTTCCCGCTTTCAAAGATGAAGCTTGGTTAGCTTCAGCCTTAGCTAGATCAATAGCAAAATCAGTGGTCTTATTTTCTCCTCCTTCACTAGGTCCACCCATGATAAGCTCAAAAATTTGAAGCTCCTTCATTAGCTGTGTTAGACCATAGTTGAGTTGATCGCGAACGTGCGGACACGGTGCCATTCAAGCATTCACGGTGTAACGACCCACTAATCTAGACTACTTGGACCATTAACGAATCTATACATAAAACTTACATTTTTGCGGAAATATCATAATTTTATTGAAAATTGTGGAAACAAAGGTTACTTTCATAAAATAAGTAGGATATGGGTACCCATCGTCTTTAAAACAAAAACAACATAAAGTAAAAAGGGTTACATAGAAAATGCGGAAAATACATTTGAAACCATAAAAACATAAAGAAGACTACATCCTCGAATCGAATAACGCTCGGCCCCTTGACTCCATTCACCATCGATACACATCCTCTAAGCGTCACGAATCTTTCCACCTCTAAAGCTTATTTCCTGCACATAAACAGAAAGGAATGAGCCTAATGCCCAGCAAGGAAAATCTAACACATAGTCATAAACATAAACATAATTTCATAATAATGTAAAGACATATCATAACACATAATTCACTTATTATAATGGCCATTATTACTTGGGGTCCCATAGACTAAACAAGCATATGCCCATGGAATTAGTGGGGTCCTACTAGCTAAGTAGGTCATATGCCCATAATCCGTTTGGGGTCTTGTTAGTCATATGGGTCATATGTCCAAGCCTACAAACATACATACATAACATATTCATAACATATCATAACATAACACATAAGATAACATAAACATAAACATATAGATTCTAGCCTATTTTCCTTACCAAAGTTACCGGGATATAATGGACTGAGTTGGGACTTTTGGAACACTCCTAAAACCATAATGAACATGAGTGAGTTGAAAGAAGGAAAGAGATGAAAAGGATGGAAAGACTAAACCATAAAAACATACTTACCGACTTATATGCTTAAGAACTTGGATTCCCTAACCAAAATAAGAATGAGGTTAGGGGACTGAGTAGAAGGTTTTGAGAAAGGAAATAACATGAAATAAATGAAACAAAGTTTCGGGTTTACCTCAAAGATTTGCAAGATCAATCTAACCTCCACTGAAATACTATAGAACTCACTTCCCAAAGTGTTTGATAAGCTTATGATGTTTAAGCTTATAGTTTTTCCCCAAACCAGGTGTTTACACTCTCACACTCACTTAACACTAGCAGCTTCTGAACTTAGAGCAAATGGTGAATAATGGCTGGGTACTAGGTCCTATTTATAGAGTTTGGAGATGAAAAGATCTTGATTTTACTTGAATAAAAATAATGGCTTTTTAGGTGAAACTCATTTGAATAATCGTTCAGCAGAGGCTGAAGACTCGTTCAAAAGATGCTGGACTTATGAAGAAGTTTGAATTGCTGAAAGGAAAAGAATTCAAAAACAATTGAACATATGCTGAAGGAGGCGATATATCGCCCCTGTAGGCGATATATCGCCTGGGCCAGTATGCCCGAGGCGACCGTGCATCGTTTCGTGTTTTCCGTATCTACGTGTTGCGACATATCGCCTCCTATAGCTGCGATATATCGGCACTCGCTGAATATTTAAACACGAAATTACACATTTTTAGCTAAGTTTGAATGGAGTAAACAGCCTTGACTAAGCCCTCAACGTACTCAAAGCTGCTGACTGACCCTATAACATTCAAACTTTACTCCTTATTATATTTAATCCTCAAAAATCTTTAATCCTTAATCACCATTCATAACATGTGCTTAAAATCCTATTGGTTGATGTCTAAACCTTATAATATAGTAAATATAATCCTTAATATCAGTCACATTAATCAAATCTTAGGTTATACTTAATATTCTTAAACTATAGGTTAAACTTAGAAAATCTATAAGTACTACTATGAGTGTCCAAATAATTCCCGGTCTGAACCAAAAATCCACAGTTACAAAGATAATGCTATAAATACTATCATACTATTATCTATCTTAGCTAAGTAAAGTTCTTGGACTCTACACACGGTGTCATCACGTATGTGCGGAGACGGTGCTATCCAAGCATTTACGGATCAATCATGATCATTGACAGTGCCATCACGAATGTGCGGACATGATGCTCGTTCTGGGGATTCTTCAATCATGACAAACTCGGAGTTGTCACCAATCAACTCTATGTTGATATTCTGCTTTCAATTAAGGATGTTTTCTCTTGTGAGTTTCTCCATCGAAAGTTGAGAAAGGATGGGAGTAGACACAGACATTACTTAACTTAAAAATACAAATTATCAATAAAATAGAAATTAATCACATTTGCTCAATAAAAAATCCTATTCACATAAATTTTCAAGAAATAGCACAACATATACCAAAATATGTAAGATATGAGAAAAAATACCAAAAACAATCATATCTCTATTTCATTAGGTTTTTAACTATTCTATGATATTGTTGTCTTGGTTGGCGAGAGTAAAAAAATACCAGTAGTTTAATAGAGTTGTGAACTAATTTAATAGAAATAAGAAAACAAAATCTCTTATTATATGAGCTAGCTCATGATTTCGATAATCATTGATTTAGTCCCAGTAGTCATCGTAGGGGTGAGTCTAGTAGAATTTAACCTATAATTATCTATCTTCCGAAATTTAACCTTGTCAAAATAACTAATGAACACCTTCCGTAGGGGGACGAATCAAAGCGTCTCGAGGCCCCATTAAGCTATTGACTATGTTAAGCCAACGGTGGAGATCGAATAAAAATACTTAAAATAAGCTCATTATAAAATTAAAAAATACTATTTTTATTATTAATTTTCAAAAATTAATGACTGATTCTCCAAAATATTGTAAGATTAGAATTTTTAAAAACCAAAGCCCTATAGTTTCCTATTAATTTTAAAGTGTCACATTGAAACAAATTCAATTAATTTAGAATTAATTTTTTGCTAATTAATATTTAGATTTAAATAATATAATGAACCTATACGATTAAGTCCAACTCAGGTAAATGGGCCTTAACAATTGGACTTGTATGGATGAAGGTTGTGTCCAGTATGTCGTTTCTATTACAAAGGCCCACAATCTTCCATACAAGGTCCGAAAGATAGGAATTTAAACATTCGTTTTATTAATTGTTATTAATGGATTAGGCCCACTATAATCATGCAAAACAAATGGGCATTTACAAGTGGAATCACCCACAAGAGAGGAATTTAAACTTTAGATTTTCTAATGGCCCCAAATAAAACCTATCATTTTATGAATATTTTATTTGGAAAAAATCCATATATCTAACAAACATATGGGCAACTATATGCATCTAAGCCAAATTGCAAAAATACCACATATAGTGTAAACAAACATGTTATAAATAGATTGGCCTAATCATGTTATTATTTGAGCAATTCTATAAATTTATGCAAAAATACAACAATTTATTTCATTTGCAAAAATAACACAATTAATTATCTATAATTTATCAAAAAATCGAATTAATTAAATTTTTACAAAAAATAAGTCAATCTAAATTAAATTTATCAACAATTAACAAAAGTTAATTTAAATTTCATTTATCAACAATCAACATGATTTAGGTTAATTTGAAAAATATTATTTAACTTAAACATG
The DNA here is from genome assembly GCF_963169125.1 of Humulus lupulus. Lineage (NCBI taxonomy): Eukaryota > Viridiplantae > Streptophyta > Magnoliopsida > Rosales > Cannabaceae > Humulus > Humulus lupulus. Next base: position 68,621,145 of record NC_084798.1, read on the forward strand.
ATTTATCAACAATTAACCAAAGTTGATTTAAATCTCATTTATTAAAAAAAATATTTTATTAATTGGTTGAAAAAAAATTATATTTTTCAAAATTTAACCAATTTTAAATTTTAAAATCAATATCTCTACTATTTTTCAAAAATAGCTTGTGTTGTTACAACTATAAACAAATATTTTAACCATTTTTAAAATAAATAAAATATTAATAGTTATTACAACCCTAAAATATCTTCAAACAGTTAAACAAATTCAAATATTCATGAAAATATCTAACTAACTATTTTCAAATTTCAAATAATTTACATATTAAAAACTATAAAATAAACATATATTTATATTTTCAAATAAAAATTTAATAAAATATCAAGAATTTAAAAGAAAATATCTTAAATATCTGATATCTTAATTCTAATATTTTAATATATTAAAAGATTTAAAACTAAGTTGTTAGTCTATTTTTAAATTTGAATTTGAATCTTTGTAGAAAATATCTAATTATTTAAATATCAACTAACAAAAATATCTTATTTTAAAAGAATATTTTTAAATGCAAAAACAAATCTGACATTTTTGTCTTTGATTATAAATAATTAATTTTCACAATTTGAATTTCTTTAATTTACAAAAAAAAAAAATTAAATCTGGATGAATAGTACCTATTTCGGGTACTGTTCACCGAATGACCTGGCTACAAGGGGCGAGCGCGAGGGTGCACTGGCTACTGAGGAGGTGTGCGCGCGGGTGAGGAGACGCGGGTGTGTGCGCGTGCGGGGTATGTGCATTGCAGCCAGTGGAAAAAATTTCCAAAAAATTTTTTTGAGCAATTTTTCAAACAAAAATCATTTTCTAATTAATTTTTAACATGCTTTACACAAAATAAAGCATATGTAAAAAGTAATAGCATAGACAACACAAAAAAATAGCCTAAAAATTGCTAATAATCACATAAAATCAATATGCTTCATAAAAACATGAAAACCATCCAATTATTCGAACACATCAAATAATCCAATTTGTAATGTGTTCGTGCATGAAAATAAAGATTACCAAAGGCTTTGATACCAGTTCTTGGGAAACTTTTATAAGATCTTTATTTATTTTCATGTAGATCTAATATTAAAAAAATTAATATGAGATAATCTAGAACATGTTTTTAAAATTGAGTTCAAAGAGAAACAATGATAAGAATACTTAGAGTATACGCAACTGAATGAATGAGTCATTCCTTCAGTTTCTCTAACCCTTGTATCCTTTCTGTCGTAGAGTATTATCAAGAAATGGAACCGATCTTTTATTATCATCACAGTCTTCCAAAGTATTCTTATAATCACCTAGACTAGAGTGGGAAATTCTCAACACATGAGATAGATACAGAGAGAAGAAGAGAAAAGAATAATAAGAGGCTTAGAAAAGGACTTGTGTTTAGAGAGAATCTAAAACTATCAGAAAACCAGTGATTAAACTTATGTTTTGACTTCTCTCTAAGCACTCCTTTTATATACTCAATTAGGTAATTTATTTAATTAAAAAATCAATACAATAATAGCCAATTAACAACCCTTGGTCAAATTTTCATGGGTTGTAGGTCCGTGAAATTTCTCATTTGATTATAAGCCCATTGGGCTTAAAATCAAGACATGTATTATTTTCTACTGATTTAATTAATTAAATAATTATTTAAATCCTCTATCAAATTAAATATTTATAATTTACATCTTGATTTAAACTTATTTATTAATGTATTACCAATTTATCTTAATTAAAAAATCTGCCCTCATTTATCTTTTCTTCTCTAAATTATATAACTCTGTGAAACTATCCAAAATTGACATGGTCAACTTTGATAATTCTAATTAATAATTAAATCAATTAATTGAGACTATCTAGATGATTTTATCCAAGGTACAATGGGGACCATGGGCCTATGAAATCAAGCTCCAATAACTTATTATAAATCTAACAAATAAATTTACTAACTTATTAATTCCTCGTGACTCCACTATAGACTCAGAATTGCACTACTGAATTCATAAAAAGCTCTATAACAAATATAGATATGATATTAATTATCCATTGTTACAACCATAATTTTCACTCAATCCTCTATAGATGGTCTACAGTGAGATGGGACTAAAATACCATTTTAGCCCTCATTGTATTTTATCCTTAAAAAACTTAATTCCTTGTAAATGATATTTCAGTAAACTAATTTAATTACTGAAATAAGATCTCTATCATTTAACACCTTGACCAATCTAAAAGGAAACCATCGTTTCACTTCTTCATCAGAAGCTATAGATTTTCATATCTATGATTAACACTCCCACTCAATTATACTACCGAGTTCCCATGATGTAAGTATGGGCTAGTCCGTAGGGTAAGTTGATAACGAATAAGTCAAAGGACTCAAATAATACAATAAGTTAGAATACTAACCGCTCAAAATTTAGATGGAATTGACGTATGATCAAGTATATGATATGACTAGAATAGACAATAACGGTATGTTTACTTATCCTATCAACTGTCAATATCGGTCCACTCTGATTTAAGAAATACATTCGATCATATCTATTAGCTAATGGTGAAGAAAGAACATAACACTGTGATGTGTAAGTAGAACATATCATGGATTGGCAAGTCAATGTAAATTATGTTCACTGACTAATCTTAAGACTAACTTATTTTGAACATATAATCATATTTATATTCAACTGTGATTACGTCGCTATAAATATGATTAGTTATATGCTATGGATTTAATAGAAGTTTATATTAAACAAATAATCATGAAAATAAAACATGTCAGCAAAGTGATTGACCATGTAAAAAAATGATTTCTATTCTTTTATTGATAATAAATGAGATTACAAAGAAATCGAGTTTAATTAGGGCATAAAACCCTAACACTTTTGGCCCACCATGATTAGAGATGCGATGGATTATGTCAGGAAATGCAAAAAGTGCCAACACTTCACTAACATCCCCTGAGCACCTCCAAATGAGCTTACGCAGATGACTAGTCCATGGCGTTTTGCTATCTGGGGTATTGACCTTATCGGGTCCCTGCCTATGGGAAAGGGAGGGGTGAAATATGCCATAGTGGTCATTGACTACTCATGAAGTGGGTACGATCTCCTCTAAAAATGTCTTGGACTTCGTCATTAGAAACATCGTTTGCCGATATGGGCTCCCGAGGAAGATAGTCTCAAACAATGAGTTGTAGTTTGATAGTGAAGTATTCATGGACTTCTGTCGATGCCATGGCGTTGTCAAAAGTTTCTCCTCCATGGCCCATCCACAAGCCAATAACCAAGTGGAAGCAGTTAACAAGACACTCAAGTCCACTTTGAAGAAAAGACTAGAATAAGCAAAAGAAGATTACCCCGACGAGTTTCCTAGGGCATTGTGGAGCTATCGCACCACAGCCAGGACATCCATCGGCCACTCGCTGCTCTCCATGGCCTATGGATATGAAGCTATGCTCCCAGTTGAGGTAGTGATCCCCACGTACCGAAGGGATACATATGACCCACCCACGAACCACGCTTTACTGCGACAAACCCTAGACCTCGTGGAGGAGCTCTGTGAAGTTTCTCAGCTTCGAGTAGCGTCCTACCAGCAGAAGGTAGCCAGATACTTCAACTCTAAATTGAAGGATAGAAAGTTTGGGGTCAGAGATCTGGTGTTGCGAAGAGTCTTCTTAGCCACCCGAGACCCCAGTGCAGGAATGTTGGGACCTAACTGGGAAGGCCCATACAAATTCAAGAGTGTTGTGTGTCCGGTGACATAAAAATATGCCTGACTAAGTGGGGAATTGATTCCCCACGCCTGGAATGTCGAGCATCTTCGCTGGTATTACCATTTGTATGAGCAGTGAACCTTGTTAATTTATGTAGTATCCCCTATAGCCTTCAAGCACATTTAATGGAAAATGTGTATATAAAACACAGTAAGAAAGAAATTTACTGTCTACTTATATTTTTTGGTTTCCTTTATTCTATTTATGCTATGTATTGTTGGGTTTTATGCCCTTATAAAATCATGTCGGACATGTAGCACGATTTCATATTATCAATAAAAGTAGTAGAAATCATTTAGTTTGACAACCGAGTTGCTTGCTTGTTTTATTACATGATTATTAAAATAATACAAACATTTATAAAATCCCGAACATATGGATAGTTACAATTATAGTGACTAGGTCACAGTGGATTATAGTTGTAATTATATGTTCAAAAGAACGAGTCCTAAGATTAGATCAGTGCATTGGTTTTTCACTGATTAGGCAATCTACGATATGATCTACTTACACATTCAGGGTGTGATGTCTTGTCCAAGGCATCGACCAAGTAGATAAGATCGGATGTATTTAGTTACATCGGACTAGGACCGATATTGATTCTTGATTGATAAATAAGTATCGTTGTTATCAAATCTAATCAATGTCACAAAGTTGACCAAATATTAAGTCGATCTTAATTCTGAGTGATAATATTCTGCTAATTATATTATTTAAATCTTTTGACTTGTTCGTTACCAGCTTACCCTACAGTCTAGCCCATACTTACATTTTGGAGATTTATTAGTGTAATTGAGTGGGAGTATTATTCATAGATACGAAATCTATAACTTCTGTATGAGAAGTGAAAAGAGGATTTCCTTAATTGCTTTGTTCAAAAGGTTAAATGATTGAGATCTCATTATTGTGATTAAGTTCACGAAAATATCATTTATAAGGAACTTAGTGGGAGTTAAGGATAAAATACTGATGAGGGGTAAAACGGTAATTTGCACCCAGCTCGTTAGTAAGTCATCGATAGAGGATTGACTGATTGTAATGGTTATAACAATGGATAACGTATTTATGGTTTTGAAAATACATTTTATGAATTCAAGAGTTCAATTCCGAGTCTATAGTGGAGTCACGAGGAATTAATAAGGTAGTGAAATTATTCGTAAATAAATTCACGGTAACTTGTTCGAGCTTGATTTCATGGATCCATGGTCCCCGCATCACCTTTGAGTAAATCATCTAGAATGTCTCAATTAATTGATTTAATTATCAATTAGGATTTTTAAAAGTTGACTATGTCAATTTCGGAAAATTTACTGAGATATGAGATTTAAATAATAAAAGAGAATCTTTGGGTAAATTTATTAATATTGATAAATTGGTATCAATATAAATAAATAATATTAAATCAAGTTTCAAATTAGAATTAGTTAATTTGAATAAGGATTTAATTAATTAATTAAAAAATAAACAAATAAATAAAAGGTTTTGAATTTAGGCACAGTTGGGATTTAAATTCAAAACAAAGAGATTGGGCCCAAGTCCATTTATGATAGCCCAAGGTTTTTATTTTTGTTTATTATTTTTAATTAATTTAAATTTAAATAAATCCCATTAAGTTGCCTATATAAGGAATATGATATCTAGGCTTTTAAGAAAGCAAGTCAGTCTCAATTGATTTGGGTAAGTGAAAACCTAGACACTCTAATCCTTTCTTAGCCACAATCTCTTCTTCTTTTCTAGATCTCTATCTCATGTGTTGAGAACCAGCCCACACTAGTTCTAGGTTGATCAAAGGCTTGGTGAGGAAGACTGTGTTGCTGATCTTGTTCAATCTCTTGATAATACTCTGCTATAGAAAGGAATCAAGGGTTAGAGAGATTGAAGGATGGAGTTGTTCCAGTTCCGCTGCGTAATGTAAGTTTTTACTTTACTCTATATTTGTATCAATTTCATAGGAGCATGTTCTAGGAATTTGCATGTTTGTTTGATAATATGTAAATTGCATGAAAACAAATAAAGATCCTGCAATGAGTTTTTCCAACATGTATATGAGCACCCGTTCACTGGCCTGAACAAGTGAAAACAGACCAATTTCCAATCACTTGGGGGCATGGAGTTAGGGCAGCATCACACCTCATAAAGAATGACCTAGGAAACTAAGCTTGTTAAGTGGAGTAATCTTAGTGTCGCCACTCCAAGAACATAAAAACCTAGAAAACTAGTCGAGTCTGACCTAGAGCTTAGCAGCTAGAAACTAGATAGAATCTTAGTAGCGTGAGAATGGACCTACATCACCTCCTGTGGACATTGCACCCGAGGAGCTCTAATCAAGTCTTTGATCTCAAGATGCGAACGGAAGACCGAGTACTTCGTACTTGGTCCCAGGGCAGACTTGGGATGCCTCCCGTGGACAATGCACCCGAGGAGTTATGCCCAAGTCCTTTGAATGCCTCGACTATTATGGTGTCGAGAAATCCATGACATGGGGAGCTTGGCTAGTAACGAGTGAAGCACCCCTAGTGTCCCGGGATACCATAGCTAAAAGGCTTGAGAAACGCAGTGCTAAAAAGATCCAAGTAACTGAGATTGGATTTAAAACTCTTTCGAGGATAGCACGCACCTGGGGGCAATGAACAAATCCCAATCCTCGAGATGTGAATGGAATACCAAGTCAACAATACTTAGACACTAGCATAAGTCTCCTAGGACTTGAATAGAATGCTCTACGGGATATTGATTCTGAGAGTAAGATAAATCCCAAGTAGCATGAGTATGGACTGAAGTTACCTCCAGAGGACACCGTGCCCGGGGAGCATGGACTCAGGCCTATGATCTAGAAATGCAAACGAAAGCCCCAGTCATTGGAACTCGAAGGTGTAGGATAGTCGAGTGCCCTCGAGTCAAAATTACTCTTATGACCTCGAGCCTAAGATGAAACACTAGATGCGCACGTTCGAACACTAATAGGAAGGCCTTGTCCTGATTCATTGGAAATCGGGGACACAGGGCCGCGTCGAGTGACCCCTTGACATCATTAAAGTTACTTTCGAGGACATTGGGCCTGGAAGGCTACACTAGATGTGTACGTCCAAACATTGATAGGCAGGCCTCATCCTGAGTCATTGGAACTTAGGGACATAGGGTCAGGTCGAGTGACCCCTTGACCGCGTTAAAGTTACTCTCGAGGACCGCGAGCCTACAAGGAAACACTAAACTCATGGAAATTTCCTAAGTACTCAAATAAGTTGATAAAAAGTGAATTTGGCAATAATGATGTAATCATGGCAAGTAGTGCAAGCTGCATGGTTTTAAACGGAAAATAGTTACAACTATGCTCGGGGGCTCGAGCATTGTTTTTCTATACCCCAATAATCTATGGCACACAGGCTTACTTAGTTTAAAAAGAGAAAATTCTAAACATGACAAAATTATTGGGGCCCCTGTTCTGGGGCACCTCTGCCACCAACTCGATCATCGGGTCAACTTCGGAGATGCAACCCGTCGCCGAGGCCTCTTTCTCCTAAAATGCACGGATAGTTTCTTCCTCAAGACATGCCTCGAGCTTTGTGTTCATGTGGGGATCCTTTGTGAACGAGAGATCCATGTCTCTATTTCTCTGTCATGCAATGAAGAACATATCCTTGACCATCACATCGAGGTCTTTTGCCAGTTCTTCGGTGATTCTCCTGGTTTTCTCTAGCTCATCGGCACGGGCTACAGACTCCACCCGGCTCAACCAGAGCTCTTCGCAAACTTTGGCTAGCTCTTCCTCCACAGTCCGGGTGCGGCCTGTAACATCTTCCAGTAACTTAGAGGATGTTTCCTCCAGAGTGGACAGCTTCGACCGCTTGGTGGCTAGTAAGTCCTCCAACTCAAGGATACGAGCCCTCGTGTCCTCCACTTCTTTCTAAAGTCGTGAATGTTCCACCAGGGGGACTGCGATATCCTAGAGCTAAGTAAGTTCTACCTGGGCCTAGGCCAGCCCCTCCCGAGTCTTCTTCAGCTCAAGGAACCACGTCAGCACAAGGTCCTCAAGCCCCGCCTTGAGTTCTGATTGGGTGAGGTAGTTTCATCTGTGAGGTACCTGGCTATCAAATTCTCAACACCTAGTGGCATTGGGATGCTGAAAGGATACCAGTTGGTCGCCCAAGAATGCTACAACATCTCAATGAGAGGGTAGGGCCAAACAAGTGCACAGGCACTTGTGGTAATCCAAGAGATAAGCAAGACAGTGTACCAGGTCAAAAAAAAAATTGACCCCAGGAAAGAAGAGGATAGGGTCGATGTTGGACCGATCGAAGAGCTCGAGGACATTAAGCTCGATGATAAGGATACCACTAGGGTGGTAAAAATATGGAAGAACCTTCCAAAGGATGTGAGATAGCAATTAATCTACTTCGTAAGGGAAAACTAAGATGTGTTTGCATGGTCGCACTTGGATATAATTGCGATCAGCATAAACATTATAAGCCATGCGTTGAACATAGACAAAGGCTTCCCACCTAAACAAAAGAAAATGACACTCCTAGATGATGAAAGAAAGAAGGCCTTAACAAATGAGGTCAACATGATGAAGGCAAATCAATTTATTCGAGATGCTTTCTATCACGATTGGAGATCCAATCTCGTTGTAGTTCCAAAACCCAATGGCAAGTGGCAAACTTGCGTTCACTATTCGAACCTCAACAAGGTGTGTCCAAGGGATTGATTTCCCCTACCTTGAATCGATTAGATCGTAGACGCTACCGCGTGCCACGTCATCATTTTGTTCATGGACGCATATTCTAGATATAAGTAGATAGCCATGCATGCACCAGATCAGGAGCATACAAACTTCATGACCGATAAAGGTTTATACAGCTACAATGTGATGCCCTTCGGACATAAGAACGTTGGAGCCACTTATCAAAGATTGGTAAATAGGATGTTTTCCAAGAAAATATGGAACAACATGGAAGTGTATGTAGACTACATGTTGGTCAAATCCAAGCATAACTGTAACCATGTTGACGATCTCGTAGAATGCTTTGCTATACTCCAAAAATACAACATGAGACTTAACCCACAAAAATGCTTATTCGAAGTATCTTTAGGAAAGTTTCTCGGATTCATAGTAAACGCTCGGGGCATAGAGGCAAACCTAGATAAGACTAAGGCCTTAATCGATATGCCTTAGCCTCAAATGTATAAAGATGTCCAGAGTTTAACTGGATGGATGGCAGTCTTAAGTATGTTCATATCGAAATCTACAAACAGATGCTTTCCATTCTATAATCTTTTGAGAGGCAATAAATTTGAATGGACGGATGAGTGCGAGCTCATTTTTCAAGCCCTTAAGAAGCACCTTTCAGAATCACCAATCTTATCCAAACCAGTCACAGGGGAAACACTGTACTTGTACCTCGCCACAACTGAACATGCAATTAGCACAATATTATTTAGGGAGGACAAGAAAGTACAAAAACATGTTTATTATGTTAGTAAAAGGCTACTAGGGGTAGAGTCGAGATATCTGTTAATGGAAAAGCTAGCCTTGTGCTTGATAAATGCATCTTGAAAACTCTGGCCTTACTTCCAGGTGCATCCTGTACAAGTATTGACTGATCAACACAAGACTGGTGTTGTCAAAACCTGAGGTATCCAGGAGACTATTAAAATGGGTGGTTTAACTTGGGCAACTTGAGATCACATATCACTCGAGAACAATGATCAAAGGATAAGACTAAGAGGATTTCATAGTGGAACGTACGGGAATCACCAACATGGAAGTCGTACCCCCAGCCCGCGAGTTGGGGAGACTTTATGTCGATGGGTCTTCGAACGATAACAGATCAGGGGCAGGAATCATCTTAATCACTCCGAGAGGAAAACGTTTCCGTTCAGCCTCACGATTTGGATTTGAAGCGTGAAATAACGAGGTCAAATACGAAGCACTTTTAGTAGGACTTCAGATAACTTCCGAGCTCAAATAAAAAACCATCCACTGCTATAGTGATTCATATTTAGTAGTCAACCAGTTCATAGGAGAATAACAGGCTCATGGAATTAAAATGAAATCTTACTTGGAGAAGGTCAAAGCAACAGTCATGCAATTCGAGTTCTACGCCATTGAACAATTTCTACCGGAGCAAAACTCGAATGCAGATGCTTTGGCTCAGCTCACCCCAACCAAGGAAGCTGATACACTCAATGTGGTGCTGGACGAGTTTCTACCGATCCCAAGCATAGTCGAGCCTGAAGAAGTTGGAATTAACATGATTGACTCATAGCCTACCTGGATGACTCCCATTATAGACTACCTCGACACCGGAAGCCTCCAAGCAGACTGAACTTAGGCTAGAAAAGTTATGTACGATATACCAAGGTGCACCATCTTGGAGGGAAAATTGTACATAAGAGGGTATTCCATGCCATTGTTAAGGTGTGTAACTCCATCTGAAGCAAAAAAATATTTTAGAAGAAATCTGTTGACGTGGTTCTTCGCCAACAGGTAATTAAGAAAATAAGAGGAAGGGATTAGTGCTTAACTATGAACCGAAACAGATGAATGATCTTTTGGAGATGGACTGGTGACACAGTTACGTTTTTTAGGTGGTTAAAAGGTTAAAATCCTTCTACTCCACCAGTCAATATTATTGCTCTATGCTTGGTATTCTTTTACAAAGTATTTCCTTACACAATAGAATCCAACCCTTTGCAACTCCCAGGGTCTCCATATTTATAGGAGAGGGAACCTGGGAGTTGGTAAGAAGGTCATCCCGTGACCTTCTTACCTATCATGTCACTTCTATGACATTCATGATTAATTCCTAAAACCTGACACATGAAGTGTGGTCTAATCAATAGGTAAGGGGAATAATGGGCCGCACGGCCCAACCCAGTCGTGGGTGCCAGAATACGCACGTTCATACTACGTGTCCAAGAAGTCAGGGATATATGAGACACGCAATGTCTGATATATGCACGTTTACCTTGCATGGTTGACTTTACAAAAGGTCAAAGCCTCCAACTCCAGCTCGTACCACGAGCTGGATGCTTCCCTCGACCTGTGGCCTTCAGAGTCCAGACTCAATCCTTGAGTAATCTTGGTGAACCCTTGGATACCCCGAGCTAACGAGGTAGGACCTGACGACAACAGCTCCAGTCATGGGGGATCCACGTGGCTGATATAGTTTAGGTCGTATCTCAGCTCGCTAATAGCCCGTTGGAAAATCAGGGCGTACATTTGCCCCCCAAGCCCCTGCTCGTGGTACACGACGTCGTGCAGGGCCACAGTAGGGGCTTCTAGGCTTCCCCACGAACTCTTCATATTCCACATTTTACGCAGGCGCCGAATACGTGGAACATCGTGGTTGGTGACGGTACGTCTTCCGAGAACCGCATTAAATGGCCTAGCCTATACTCAGCCGTCATTTCGTCTTTCGAGTGGAGAGCCTTGGATCCCACATCAGGGCAATCCAACGGCCCCTCTCACGTGGCCTTTCATGTATATAAAAGGGGTGGCCACCTTACGCATGGGCCACCCGTTCATTTGAAATTTTTCAGAATTTTCCTTCTTCTTCTCTCTTCTTCATCTTCAAAAGAAAAACCCTTTTCTTTCCGGCTGCCATTCCCAGCGCTCAAGAAGTTCAGGTGTAAGGGCTCCCTTGAAGCTTTGGAATCAACTACTCCGATGAAGCCCCAACCCAGGCAATCCCTTCATCCCCTTCTCAACCAGAACACTCCGTAAGTCCCCTGACTGTGCATGTTTTGAAATTATTTTTCACTGTAACCTAGGTAAATATTTACTGTAGCCGCATGCAAGGCTTTGTTGGTTTTTTGTGGGCAAGAAGGGTGAAAGCCTTTTAGATTAGGGTATCGCTTGTAGTAGAAAACCATTTAGGTACACAGTTTATAGGGTGCATTTTCTGGGAAATTTTCTGGGTAGGATTTTTGGTATGCTTGTTTAAAATATCCAGTATTTTGGGTGAAAAACCGGGTAGCTTAGGGGACACACTTCACAGGCGGTTTTTCCTCTCTTGCCTACTGAAACTTTCCTTCCAAGGAAAATTTCTATCTTGACCCTCCTCCCACACGAATTCCGAGTAATCGGGGATCTGTTGGGAGCACAGGCGCATGTTCATAGAACTTCGTGGTCTCACTCTCCACAGGCTGAGATTACCTCAGCTCGTGCAAAGGAAACACCCCTTTTGATTCTCCCTTATGCTTAGGTCGCCTTTTCTGAAAATCTTTCTTTTGTTCGCTAGGCGACCAGATGGCACCCAAGAAGAATGCTCCAAAGAGGATCGCCGGCAGCTCGGCCTCCCAACAATCCAAGGGAAAAGAGGTGATGACGGACTCCCAAATTCATGTCTTCGGGCCGGCCATGGAGCAGGAGCTCGAGGTGGGGCCCGACGCTTTCTTCGAGGCCGAGAGGATAATTCCGAAGATCACCGATCAGGGGAAAGTGTAAGATATTCCTTTCCCATGGCAGCGAACTGGGGAGGGGCGCCCTGATCACCCGACCTCCCGCAGAAGGTGAGCGGAGCTGCGCTCCGCTCGACGAGGAGTTCGCGGCCTGGAGTGACGAGCACTTCAAAGCCGGGGCTTTCCTCCCGCTGGATCAATACTTCCCCGACTTCCTCAACTACGTGAGGTTGGCTCCTTTCCAGCTCCCCCCCAACTCCTATCATTTGTTGGCGGGGTTGAGAAATCTGTTCCTGAAACAGGAGTGGGAGGTCCCCACTCCGGCAGATATCTTATACTTCTTCTGCCTCAAGGCCAGCCCGGAGCAGCGGGGGCGAGGCGACGGGTTCTATTACTTAACCCGGTTTCCAAATACGGTTGCGGTTATCGAGCTGCCCAACCTCCCCAACGACTTCAAAGACCAGTTGTTTATGTCCAAGGGGTTTCGCAACTGCGACCTGCACTACTTCAACCATCCTCGTAAGTACTTTTCACCCTTAGCTCATAAGTTAAGTATCGGTTAGCTCCCCCCTGTATCCATTTCTGACTTAGAATAATTCTGCAGCTATCTTTGTGAGGACAGAGAAGTCTGTGATCCTCGGGAGCCAGTACGAGACACTGGCGGACTTGCCACCCAGTGAAAAGGACTATCACGAGCTCGTGACAGACAAGACGATGCTGGCCTGCAAGCTGATCTCCCCAGGCCAGACTCTGAACCTGAGGAGGCCCCGAGTGCCTCCCTCAGCCCGCGAGATGAGGGCCATCCCCGAGGAGGAGGTCGCGGGGGATGAGGACGAGGAGGACGAGGTGCCCCTCGTGAGGACGAGGAAGCGGACACTGGAGGTCGCCCAAAGGGCGGACGAGGAGAGGATCCAGTCCGGAGCAGCTGCAGGTCCCTCCGGCCAAGGTAGCCGCCCTAGGGGTACCATAGTTATAGAAAACACCCTAGCCTTTAGGTCGGTCCTATTTGAGGAGTATGGGACCAACCTTCGGTCATGGCCATCACTCCGGGAGGGTGTCATAGCTTTGGGTCTTAGGCAATACGTAGAAGAGTCTAATCCAGAGCCAGCCTCGGATCCAGAACCTGCGCCAGCTCGAGAAGTAATTTTCTTAGATTCCCCCGCAGAAGCTCCGGGGCCGATGGTCGTGACCATAGATTCCTCTTCTAGCTCGGGGGGTAGGATTCCCTTTAGTATATATATATATACTTGAGTATCACTTTTTTCCCCCTTGTTTTTGTTTTTGCATGGCTGCTTACTGATATATTGATGTTGTCTTTGTTTTGCCAGAGGAGATGTCTCAGCCCGGGGGTAAAAATCTGCGAGCTATGTTCAACGGAGGGAACTCCTCAGTTGGGGCCTCTGGGAAAAATGAAGAAGCTCCGGGTGGCGAAGAAAGCCGCTGGGACCCCAACCAAGTCCCCTACAAAGGGGAAAGAGCAGCCCCCAGCTGCCCAGGCCGAGGAAACTGTACCTCCTGCTGCAGTGGTGAACATGCCCCCACCACCTCCGCGAGCTCCGGCCTTCGTCCGAGACACCAGGGCGGAGCTCGGGGCTTTGATAACTACGCCCCCTGAGGTGCGTATCCCGGTGGACCCCAAGGCCCTGGAGAAGATTCCAGATGTCTTTCGGGGGACGGTGTATGAGACAGCGAGCTACGCCGTTGACCACTTCTACCGCTTCAATGAGAGGGAGCTGCGGGCCATCGAAACAAGGAGCCCGCTGGGTGTAATGGAATCTTCATTGGGCATGGCCCTAATGGTAAGCTGACTTTACCCTTATTTTTGATTATCATGCCTTGCCCTATTTTTCCTCTCCTTTTTTTTTCTAAGGCAGTTGCCTCTGTTTTTGCAGAGCGTCTTGGCCCTTCACCGAAGCATAGCCAGGGCCAAGGCCCAAATCGAGGATATGAGGAGCGAGCATCAGGCGGCTTTGGCCGCCCATCAGACCTCCTTGCAGACAGCCTAACAGAATGAAAAGGAAGCCAAGGATGCTCTGGCAGCCGTACAGGCCGAGCTGGAGGAAGCCCGTCCCAAGCTTCAAGAGGCTGAGGCTACCAAAGCTGCCCTCGCTGCCGCGCTGTTCGAGCTAGACTCTACGAAGGCTGGGGCCGAGGAGGCTAAGGCCACCTTGTAAACGGAGAAGGCAGCCTCCATCACCACCATGGAGGACATACTCTACCATTGCTGGGCCTATAATCCGGACGGCGACTTCTCCTTCTTAGGAGCGGACGGGGAGGTCTTCCTGGAGGGGTTCAAAGAACGCCTCCAGCAGGAGGCACCTTCTGAGACCGGGGAGGCACCTGTCGTGGCCGAGCAAGAGGGCGAGACATCGACCTCCTCGGGGCAGCCTGGTGGAGCTTAGGGCCTTTCTTTTTTGCACCCTTTCCTTTAATATTCTCATTTTTTTTGTTTGTAACTTTGCATGAGGTTTTTCCACCTCGAGACAATTGGTTTTATCAATTTTTTCTTTTAATTGGTTTATTTCCTTTTGCTTTTATGCATTTTAGTTACTACTTTGAAAAACTTAGTTCGCGTTAATTTTTATCAATATCTCGTGCTCTTTAAGAAAAATAATGATCAATCGATTTAAATTAACTTCTAAGCTTTATGACCTGGTTATGTCCAGGAACTTAGTTTGAAAACTTAGTTCGCGTTAATTTTTATCAATATCTCGTGCGCTTTAAGAAAAACAACGATCAAACGATTTAAATTAACTTCTAAGCTTTATGACCTGGTTATGTCCAGGAACTTAGTTTGAAAACTTAGTTCGCGTTAATTTTTATCAATATCTCGTGTTCTTTAAGAAAAACAATGATCAATCGATTAAATTAACTTTTAAGCTTTATGACCTGGTTATGTCTAGGAACTTAGTTTGAAAACTTAGTTCGCGTTAATTTTTATCAATATCTCGTGCTCTTTAAGAAAAACAACGACCAATCGATTTAAATTAACTTCTAAGCTTTAAGGCGACCTGGTTATATCCAGGCACCGTATGCCCCCCAAGTAACTAGGAAAGGGTCTTTCGTGGTTACTTTAGGTTACACTTGTAAACATGTACAATCATAAACGAAAAGTTAATTCTCATTGCTTAATACATAAAAAATGGCCTTTTAGGCCTTACAAGGGTGTCATTGATAATATCTCTTCAAATGGATGGCGTTCCAAGTTCGTGGGACTGCCCCTCCATTGAGCCAAGCTAATTTGTAAGTTCCTTCTTTAATGACCTCGATGATTTGATATGGTCCTTCCCAGTTCGGTCCCAATACTCCATCTTTGGGATCTTTACCAGCTAAGAAAATCCTCCTGAGGACCAGGTCGCCAATGCTAAAGGCGCGCTTTTTGACTTTTGAGTTGAAATAACGAGTGATTTTTTGCTGGTAATGTATGAGCTGGAGTTGCGAATCTTCTTGTCTTTCATCAACCAAGTCAAGGGAAGTGCAAAGTAGCTCGTGGTTGCGGTCATGGTCATATGCCTGGACTCTATGCGAAGGTACCTTAATCTCCACAGGGAGGACTGCTTCACTCCCAAAAGCCAGGGAGAAAGGAGTCTGACCCGTAGGAGTCCAATGCGAGGTCCGGTATGCCCACAGAACCTGGGGGAGCTGTTCTGGCCAGACCCCCTTAGCTTCGTCTAGTCTCTTCTTGAGGCTCGCCTTTAGGGTCTTATTGACAGCCTCGACCTGGCCATTTTTAAGAAAAACAATATCTCGCATTTTTTAAGAAAAACAACGATCAATCGATTTGAATTAACTTCTAAGTCTTTAAGGTGACCTGGTTATATCCAAGTACCATATGCCCCCCAAGTAACTGGGAAAGGGTCTTTCGTGGTTACTTTAGATTACACTTGTAAATATGTACAGTCATTAAACGAAAAAAGTTAATTCTCATTGCGTAATACATAAAAAATGACCCTTTAGGCCTTACAAGGGAATCATTGATAATATCTCTTCAAATTGATTGCATTCCAAGTTCGTGGGACTGCCCCTCCATCAAGCCGAGCTAGTTTGTAAGTTCCTTCTTTAACGACCTCGATGACTTGATACGATCCTTCCCAGTTCGGTCCCAATACCCCATCTTTGGGATCCTTTCCGGCTAAGAAAACTCTCCTGAGGACCAGGTCCCAAACGCTAAAGGCGCATTTTTTGACCTTTAAGTTTAAATAGCGAGTGATTTTTTGCTGGTAATGTGCGAGCTGGAGTTGCGAATCTTCTCGCCTTTCATCAACCAAGTCAAGGAAAGTGCAAAGTAGCTCGTGGTTGTGGTCCTGGTCATATGCCTGGACCCTATGTGAAAGTACCTTAATCTCCACAGGGAGGACTGCCTCACTCCCAAAGGTCAGGGAGAAAGGAGTATGACCCGTGGGAGTCCGATGCGAGGTCCGGTATGCCTATAGAACCTGGGGGAGCTGTTCTGGCCAAACTCTCTTTGCTTCGTCTAGTCTCTTCTTGAGGCTCGCCTTTAACGTCTTGTTAATGGCCTCAACCTGGCCATTCGCCTGAGGATAGGCCACGGAGGAGAAACTTTTCACAATTCCGTACCTATTCCAAAATTCGGTGAAGAGGTCGCTGTCGAACTAAGTCCCATTGTTGGAAACGATTTTCTTGGGCATCCCGAATCGGCAGATAATGCTCTTAACCACGAAGTCGAGGACTTTTTTGGAAGTTATTGTTGCCAAAGGTTCTGCCTCAGCCCACTTTGTGAAGTAGTCGATGGCCACCACAGCGTATCAGACCCCGCCCTTTCCAGTAGGGAGGGCGCCAACCAAGTCAATTCCCCAGACCGCAAATGGCCATGAAGAAGAGATCATCTTCAGTTCGACTGGGGGAGCTCGGGCAACTGTGGTGAACCACTAGCACTTGTCACATTTCTTGACATACGAGATCGAGTCCTTGGACAGAGTGGGCCAGTAATATCCTTGCCCCAGGACCTTTAGGGCCAAGCTTTGCCCCCCAGTGTGATCCCCGCAAAACCCTCATGCACTTCCTGCAGGATGGCCTTTGCTTCGCACGGAGGAACACATCATAGGAGAGGTAGGGAGTGCCCATGTCAGTACAGTATCCCATCTACCATCGTATACCTTGGGGCCTGGTACAGTACCCGCCGTGCATCATTACGCCCTTCAGGTAGCTTCCCCTCGGTGAGATACTCAAGGATGGGGGTCATCCAGGTCGGCCTAGCATCGATCATCTCGACCTCCATCTTGACTTCTTCTATACTTGGTTTTTCCAAGAACTCTACCGGAACTAACCCCAAAGCCTCCATCTCCCCGGAGGTGGCGAGCTTGGGAAGAGCGTCTGCGTTAGCGTTCTGCTCCCGAGGTATCTGCTCGATTGAGCCTCGCCCAAACGCAGATAGTTCGACTTTTACCTTTGCCAGGTACGCAGCCATCTTGGTTCCTCGTGCCTGATACTCACCCAGCACCTGGTTTACCACGAGCTAGGAGTCACTGAAGCATTGGACGGAGCTCACCTTCAGCTCCTGGGCTATTCTCAGTCCGGCCAGCAAGGCTTCGTATTCGGCCTCGTTGTTGGAGGCCTTGAATCCAAATCTCAGGGCCAAGTGGAATCTATGTCCCTCAGGGGGTATCAAAATGATTCCAGCCCCAGAGCCGTTCTCATTGGATGAACCGTCTACGAAGATCTTCCATGACGCCTGGGGTGAGTCTTCTATAGGATCCTCCCGGAATTCTGTGCACTCTGCTACAAAATCGGCCAGGGCCTGGCTTTTTATAGCAGTTCGTGGGGTGTACAAAATCTCGAACTAACTGAGTTCGATAGCCCACTTTATTAGGCGTCCCGATGCTTCAGGTTTTTGCAAAACCTGCCTTAAAGGTTCATCGGTTATGACGTGTATTGAGTGGGACTGGAAGTATAACCTGAGCTTTCGGGAGGCCGTGATGAGGCAGATTGCCAATTTTTCCATCAATGGGTATTGAGATTCAACTCCGAGAAATCTCTTGCTGATGTAGTAGACCGGTTTCTGAACCCGGTCTTCTTCTCGGACCAATACGGCACTAGCTGCATCCTCTGTGACAGCTAGGTAAAGAAAAAGGGGCTCTCCTGCCTTTGGTTTGGATAGTACAGGTGGCTCAGCGAGATGTGGCTTCAAGTCGAGGAAAGAATTTTTGCACTCTTCTGTTCATTCGAACTTCTTATTTCCTCGGAGCAGGTTGTAGAATGGCAGGCACTTATCGGTGGATTTTGAAATAAACCGATTGAGGGCTGCCACCCTTCCTGTCAGGCCTTGGACGTCTTTGCGCGACCTGGGTGAGGGAAGCTCGAGTAATGACCTGATCTTGTCGGGGTTTGCCTTGATTCCTCGGGTATTGACGATGAAACCCAGGAATTTTTCAGATGCGACTCCAAAAGTGCACTTCTGCGGATTAAGCCTCATGCCATACTCCCGTAGTATCTTGAATCACTCCTCCAGGTCGGAAACATGGTTATCGGCAGTCTTTGACTTAACTAGCATGTCATCAACGTACACTTCCATGTTCTTCCCGATCTGGTTGGCAAACATTCTATTTACTAACCTCTGTTATGTAGCACCGGCGTTCTTCAGCCCGAATGGCATGACCTTGTAACAATAGACGTTAGTCGGGGTCATGAAGCTGGTGTGCTCCTGGTCTGCCGGATTCATGGCGATTTGGTTGTAGCCTGAGTATGCGTCCATAAAGGACATGAGCTCGTGCCCCGCTGTGGCATCCACCAATTGGTCAATTTTTGGCATGGGAAAACAATCTTTGGGGCAGGCTTTATTCAGGTCAGAGAAATCGATGCAGGTTCGCCACTTCCCGTTGGGCTTCAGGACCAGCACAGGTTTGGCGACCCAAGTTGGAAACTTGGTTTCACGGATAAAGCTGCATTTCTTGAGCCGGGCTACTTCTTCCTCTAAGGCCTCAGCCCGGGTTGTTCCCAGGCGCCTCTGCTTCTGGGACTTCGCAGGGACGCTCTTGTCCAGATGAAGGTTGTGCATGATGACATTTGGACTGATTCCCACCATGTCCTCATGCAACCATGCAAACACATCCAGGTTATACTGCAGAAACTTAACCAGCTCCACCTTCCTCTTGTTACAGAGGCTTTTCCTGAGCTTGACCGTTCGTGAAGGATTTTGTGGATCGATGTTCATTTCTTCAAGCTCTTCAATAACCTGGAGCTCGGATTTATCCTCGCCTATTCGAGGGTCAATATCCTCACTTAAGACGATATTTTCCCCTCCGGCACTTTGAGCATTTTCAATCTCAGGATCAGCTAAAGGTTCCTGAGATTCCTCTCCTCCACCTTGGATGGCCATTTCTAGCTGCCCGGGATTCGATTTTCCCTTCATGGAAATGTTGTAGCATTCCTTGGCAGCGAGTTGATCACCACGGACCGTGCATATTCCCGTGGAAGAAGGGAATTTCAGTGCGAGGTGGCAAACGGAGGTGATGGCCTCAAAAGCTATGAGTGTGGGTCGACCCAAAATAGCATTGTATGCAGTGGAGCAGTTGACGATCGCAAACTCAAGGAGTTTGGAGACTGTCCGAGGTCCTTCTCCTAGGGTGATCACCAGCTCGATCGTCCCTATGGTCACTGATCCTTCCCCCGAAAAACCAAACAGCAATATGGAGGTCGCCTTCAGCTCGGCGACAATTAAACCCATCTTCTCCAGCGTGGACCAGAATAGAAGGTTTACCAAGCTCCCATTATCTATCAGCACCCTCCTAACCCTTCGATTAGCGAGCTGCACTGCTACGACCAGAGGGTCATTATGAGGGAACTGGACATGGCCCGCATCTTCTTCTATAAAAATGATTGGTTGCCTCTCCAATCGTTGCTGCTTTGGCAGACGCTGCTCCGGGACGAACTCTACTCCATTATGCACCTTGAGTTCGTTTATGTACCTCTTTTTGGCAACCCCTGCTCGTGCCAGCTAAGAGCGGACCTCCCGAGATTGTGGATATCTCTCCTCCTATCACTGGAGGAAGGACGTCTTGATCCACTCGAGACCCGAGCTGGCTGATCGGGGCTTCCAGAGCAGGTCAGCTTGCTGGGACCCTATTCCGCGCGTACTGAGCCAAGGGTCCGACTCTAATGAGAGTTTCGATCTCATCTTTCAAATGCCTACAATCATCGGTATTGTGGCCAACGTCGTTGTGGAAACGGAAAAACTTGGAGGTGTCTCTCTTCCCCTTTTGGTGCTTTAACGGCTCCGACTTCTTCCAGGGGAGGCGAGCAGAATTCGCCAGGAAGATGCTCTCCCTAGAGTGGGTGAGTTCTGTAAAAGTCGCATAGACCGGCTTAAATTTGTCAACGGACTTATTCTTCTTTGGGCCGTGCTGGTTGCCCTCGCCGTTCCCCTTTCTTTTGCCTCCACCGAACTGGTTATTCTGTGTAACGTTCTGGGTCGCTGTCACGACCTCCGTTCCCACTCCAGCGGGCTGCTCAGGGACTTGGTTGGTTCCCGTAGTTGAGGCTTCGGCCTCCTCCAAGTTGATCCATTCCTGGGCCCTATTTAGGAACTCGTTCACTGAGCTAACTCCATTCATTTGTATTTCTTTCCAGAGTCCCCCTCCGACGAGGATTCCAGTTCTCAAGGCCATGAGCTTGGAGCTGTCATCTGCATCTCTAGCCTGAACAGCGACATTCGCGAACCTGCTCAGGTAAGCTTTCAGAGGCTTGTCGGGCTGCTGCCTTACGTTAGCCAGAGAGTCAGCCTTGACGCGGGCAGCCTGGGAGGCTCGGAATGCCCTCTTGAAGTCAGCAGAGAAAGTTTTCTAGGAGCTGATGGATTGTCTTTTGCTTTGTTTGAACCACTGCCTAGCTGTTCCAGTCAGTGTCGAGGGAAATATCAGACACCTCAGCTCGGTGCCAATGTTGTGGGCCATCATCATGGTGTTGAACATCCCTAGATGCTCCGACGGGTCTCCATCTCCGTTGGACTTGGACAGGTGCGACATACGGAAACTGGGTGGGTAAGTCGTTGCTGCTATGCTGGGGGCGAAGAGTTCCAGCTCATCCCCTGAATCATATTCGTCTTTCTCTTTTTCCGACAAGAGTTTCCTTATCAGCTCCTCCATCTGAGTCAGGCGCTCAAGGGTTTTGTCCTGATTTCCTTGGTTATTCTGGGGCTGCTCGACAGCTTCGGATCCATTGTATACGTTTGGTGGGTTATTGCCCCTCCTATCTTGAGATAGGTTATTTGGGGCGTTCCCACCATTACGCACCTCGGACAGGTCTCCCCATGTGCGAGCAGGGCTGCCACCTCTTATTGGTTCCCCCCAATGAGAATTTAGGCGATCTCGCAAGTCGCCCCCCTAGGTGGTTTGAGGACTTCGCGCTGAGCTCAAACGTTGACGCAGGTCTCCGCCAGAAAGGTCGCTCCGGCGACTGCCGGTCCAGGAGCTCCCGTTAGAAAAGCTCGAAGTCCGCCTTTGGGGGTGAGGATCCGGGCTCTCCCTCGGCGCCCTGCTATGTCGGGAAGGTCCTGCGAACGGCGGGTTTCGCCTGCTGCTTCCATAAGCTGGAATATCTCGGATGGGCCGAGGAGGAGATGGATATCTTATTGGAGACGGAGGATGCCTGACTGGAGATGCAATCCTGGTCCCGTCAGGGCGGATCAAGTTAGGTGGGGGCCTTTTAGCTCTGCCAACCTGCGGGTCCCGCGCCTGGCGATCTGGATGAGGCGCAGGATGGCTGGTGGGGACGGGCTGGTGCTGTGAGCCCTCCCCGGACCTCCTTCTGGAATTTCCTCGAGCTCTCCTAGGCTTGCTCAAGGCTAGTTGGGAGCTGGGAGTTGAAGTTCGGACCGAGCGGCTATACTGTTGTTCGGCTCTAGGCCTTTCTTCGAAGTTTGCCTCTCGACGGTGCGATGAGGGAATACAGTTGGATGACGGCGGTCTGTCCGAGCGGCTAGGCCTGGACCGACTACCTCGGGGGGACTTATGAGTCTCGCCTTGCCTCTTTCCAACGTTAGCATCGGTTGTAAGAGGGGGTAGTCGGGCCAACACCTCCTTGATCTGCTGATTAGCTTTTGCTAGTTGGCTCCTCAGCTGAGTGTTCTCCATCTCTACCCCAGTGTAAAAATCTGGGTTTAGATTAGGTGGCCGAGGCGCCGAACTTCCAGTGTCATCCTGGCCAACCGGCTGCTTGCCCGGTCGCTGCTGGACTTCAAGATTTTGCTCACCAAAAATGGCGACATGATGGGCCTCCTGCCCATCATGTTGTTTCGCCTCGTTACCGTGTCTTGATCGAGTGGTCACCATATTTGGATGTTTGCAATAACACCAATCTAACTAGCTCTCAATGAAAGCACCAAACTGTTGACGCGGTTCTTCGCCAACAGGTAATTAAGAAAATAAGAGGAAGGGATTAGTGCTTAACTATGAACCGAAACAGTTGAATGACCTTTTGGAGATGGACTGGTGACACAGTTACGTTTTTTAGGTGGTTCAAAGGTTAAAATCCTTCTTCTCCACCAATCAATATTATTTCTATATGCTTGGTATTCTTTTACAGAGTATTTCCTTACACAATAGAATCCAACCCTTTGCAACTCCCAGGGTCTCCATCTTTATAGGAGAAGGCACCTGGGAGTTGGTAAGAAGGTCATCCCGTGACCTTCTTACCTATCATGTCACTTCTATGACATTCATGATTAATTCCTAAAACCTGACACATGAAGTGTGGTCTAATCAATAGGTAAGGGGGATAATGGACCGCACGGCCCAACCCAGTCGTGGGTGCCAGAATATGCACGTTCATGCTGCGTGTCCAAGAAGTCAGGGATATATCAGACACGCAATGTCTGATATATGCATGTTTACCTTACGTGGTTGACTTTACAAAAGGTCAAAGCCTCCAACTCCAGCTCATACCACGAGCTGGATGCTTCCCTCGACCTGTGGCCTTCAGAGTCCAGACTCAATCCTTGAGTAATCTTGGTGAACCCTTGGATACCCCGAGCTAATGAGGTAGGACCTGACGATAACAGCTCCGGTCATGGGGGATCCACGTGGCTGATATAGTTTAGGCCGTATCTCAGCTCGCTAATAGCCTGTTTGAAAATCAGGGCGTACAAAATCCATGAAGGATTTTGCGGAGACCACATCAGGGGGCATAGTCTATCAAAAAAGATAATTAGGCGATACTTCTAGCCTATAGTTAAAGCGGAATCGTTCAAATACGCCAAACACTGTGACAAGTGTCAGCGATTCGCCTCAATCCCACGAGCACCCCCGACCGAGCTCATCATGATGAGCTCCCCGTGGCCACTCACGGTATGGGGAATCAACCTCATAGGATCCCTACCAACGGGAAAAGGGAGAATAAAATATGTCATGGTCGTTCTTGATTAATTCACTAAGTGGACTGTGGCCGAACCTTTAGCCACTATCACCTCAGAGAAAGTCTTGGACTTTGTGGTAAAATGTATAATCTGCAGATATGGGGTACAAAGGAAAATAGTATCATATAACAAAACCAAGTTCAATAGTGAACTGCTTACACAGTTTTGTGAGAAGAATGGGATAATCAAGAGTTTTTCCTCAGTAGCCCATCCACAAGCAAACGGCCAAATCGAAGCTTTGAACAAGACTCTAAAGAGTTCTATTAATAAAAGGCTCAAAGAGGCTAAAGGAAAATGGTCAGAAGAATTACCACAAGTCCAATGAGCTTATAGAATGATAGCTCGAACCTCAACAGGACATACCCCCTTCTCCCCGGCTTATGATTGCAAAGCTATGCTGCCTATTGAGGTCAAAATCCCAACAATCAGATGTGAAGCATATTACCAGACCTCAAACAAATCCTAGCTCAAAGAAACTCTAGACCTAATTGAAGACTGACAAGACGAAGCCCAACTTAAAAATGATGCATACCATCAAAGGGCTACAAGATCCTTCAATAAGAGGGTTCAAAATAGAAAAATTGGATTGGGAGATTTAGAGCTCAGTCGCATGTTTTTGGACTCAGGAGACCCCTCTGCAGGCATTCTCGGACATAATTGGGAAGGCCCTACCAAATTGAATCCATTATTCGACATGGTATTTATAAACTAGCGAGATTAAATGGAGAATTGGTCCCACGATCTTGGAATGGTAAACATCTAATACCTTATTATCAACAATGTAGGAATGATGTTTATTCAATTGTAACCAAGCTTGTACTTAATTCTTGCTTTTCATTAATAAAGCACTGTTTTTTATTCCATTTTTATAAATTTTTATTGTTCTACATTTTGCAAGCTCTCAAAATTCAATAACCTAATTACAATTATAGGATATTAAGGGGGCATAAGTGGTATATAATCATACCATAAGCTCCGAAAAAATATAACATCAATAAGAATAAACTCTAATAGTAGTGTATGGATTGTTAACCAAGCACAAAGTAAACAATAATAGTTTATGGATTATTAACCAAACACGAACTAAACAAGTCTGAAACAGACCAGCAAACTCTAATAGACACGATTAAAAGTTGGAATTCTAGATAAACCAACATAAATCATGAGTTGAGACAGAGCTGGAAATTTTTGCAAATAAGTTTTGATCTTGCAACCTCGAGACCATACTTGAGGATAAGAAAAGTTAATATAGTTAAGCAAAAAATAACTAGACTAATGAGGTTATATGCCAATAAGTATTTTATAATGAAAATGCATGGAAAAAGTAATATTTGACCTAGAAGATAACGAAGTCAAAAATGTGCAATTGAATGAACTATGTATGAATATATGGATATTCGAACTTAAGCATGACAGTATTTGTATAATTAAACAAATATAAAAGCAAGTACTTTGTACTATACTCAAAATATTTCGAGCTAGAAATGTGTGGTATGATATTAAGTTAAAATGATGAAGCTAAAAAATATGCATAAAGATTTCGAGAAACAGGTTTGGGCATAAACAAAACTGCCATTAAAAATATAAACTTATCAAAAAACTCAAACTTCGAGGTTAGAATTTTCTTTGCCCCAAGGGCATATAAAAAAAATATAAGTACAAGGGAAACAAAAATGGGTCGCAACCCATGAGTTAGACTTCAGGGATTAGTAGCTCTATCAACCACAGTCCCAGTTTTCTCGGTGACCTCCACCGCTTCTTGAACATCGAGCCTGAACTCTTCCTCCTCTAGTCGAGTATGCCATTTGTTGACAAACTTTGTCTCCTTGATGAATAGGAAGCTGGGATCGATGTCGGGAATGGTGTCCTAAATACGATACATCACCATGTCAATGGCGTGATCCTTTTTGGTCCTAAACTCCTCAAGAAGACGAGCCTTCTCACTCTCGATGAACTCGAAAGTCGTCTTCTTGTCCTCCTCCAGCTTGGCATTCAACTTCTAGATCCTCTTGATCTCCATCTCTTTGGCATCCACCTCCCATCGAACTGTTTCCATCTCTCACTGGGCCGCTTCCTGCTCCTGCCAAGCCTTTTTAAGGTCGTCTTCAGCCTTGAGCTGTGCATCTCTAACCTCTTGGGCATGTACCTTGCTTGTTATGACCTCGCAGTTAAGGATATAATTATGTTGAATGAAGGTTAAAAGGGCTTGAAATTAAAAACCGATGTTAGAGATAAAGAAATAAAGAGTTGACAATGAAACATGGAGTCTATCAGTTCTTAAAGGAGAACTTACCAAAGAATGTAACTCCCCACTCTTGTCAAAGAGAGTGTTGGCACTCTAGCAGGTCATCAAGAACTCCCACTGGGGAGCCCCGAGGTTGCTGAGGCATTGACCCACATGAGTCAATGCATCAGAACTGAGCTAAACTCCAGGAGTACCAGCGGAATTATCGACCACAAACTCTGGGACATAGGTCGAAACTATGACAGTCAGAATCCCGTTATCCGTAGGGGGAAAGACCGCGTAAAGCTGTACAATCCCACACCGCCTGGGGAAGGTCAAGTGTGATGATTCTAAGACTGTGTAGGTATGGGACTACACAGTTGAAGAAGGCTTACATGGATTGATGGGTACTACCTATGCCAACAAGATGTATCTTCTTTTTGGTAGCCCATCACCTGAGAACTCCAAAGTTAAGCGTGCTTGACCTGGAGTAATCTCAAGATGGGTGGCCTCCTGGGAAGTTTTCCCAGGAAGTGTGCGAGTGAGGACAAAGCACGTTGGAACTTGTAGGGCCAGTCGTCATTTCAGGAAGCAGCCATAGTGACGTGGGGCATTACAGAAACAATGAGTTTGCGGTCTCAGATTGGAGGTTGGGCAGGGGCAACTTGTTTTGGTTGGCTCGCAGGAGTAGGGATCACGATTGCTGAAAGTATTGGAGGATCGGTGACAAGGCCCAGGTCAGGGTTCTACGAGACTGGAGGGGATGGCTTGGACCTTTGTAAGGTTAGAAGGTCGACCCCCCTTTGAGGATGCCCAATGGCGTTTGTTTCCCCTAGAAGCCATAGGTTGGTTGCTGATATTGTCAAGATCCAAGTCCATCTTGCCTGAAAAAGAGAAAAGAAAAACGCCAAAAGTTGATTATATGTTACAACATATGATTGAGACGTCTAGGTGAAAGAAACCTAACTGGAAGATTCAGTCGAGCTCGAGCTCGAAGACCATGAAATCACCCTATCTTCTAACGAGGCTAAGGGAGTCCCCTCCCTAAAAGTAGGGGACATCCTCAAAAGGTCCCTATAGTCGTTGGTCTCATATTGTATGGCTATCCCATCCCAAACATCATTTAAACTATACATAGTTTGGTATTTCTCTTGCTAGCTATCAAACCTATGTACCGTAAGGTCTAACCCCAACCAGATCATAAAATTATTCCCGGGGTCGTTAAAAAGAACCACAACATTAGGCTATCACCTAAGGAGAGTGGAAGACAACTTGGATAGATCTAACACGACTTTACCTCCGTCGGATGAGCTCGGTGAAGCCTCGTCCTGAGCTTCAGTTCCCGAGCATGGAGGCTTGGGTAGGCAAGGAATAACAGACCAGGTGTGCAAGCTCAAGGGTCTCTTTTTAAAGCGAAGCTTGGCAGTTGGGACTAGGACGTTTTCCCATCTCGCAAACTTGCAGATTCCCGATTCATTAGTAGACTCGCCTTCACCTAGAAGACTGCATGCTCGGAGCTTATCCTCATGGAGAAGATAGGTGAGGGACCGCTGACCATAGGGAGCTTAAGAATCTCTTCCTTATGGTCCTTCATGGCCTTTGTGGGCTGTGGTCGTTGATAATTAGCTGCATGGAAAGTTTGAATGAGCAATTCGAGCTCAAAATGAAAAAAAAATAAAAAAGAACTATGATGAGATACTTACGAATACGTTGAAAGGAGTAAAATCTGGGGGATGATAAGGAATATACTCAAACAGTCGCTTCTCCTTTGGGTATCTCGAGAGGTAATAAAAGCCAACCCCACCATGAGCTAGAGAGGGATTTCTTTTGAGGTAGAAGAGATAGATGATCTCATGTACCGAGGGTCCCTCCTACTTCATCTCATGGAATAATGATCTCAGACCGGCCAGGAATCTGTATGAATTGGATAGGAGATGGAACGGGGGCGATGTCGGCATAGTCAATAAAGCTTCAAAAGTAGTCCTTCAGGGGCAATAGTGCCCCAGCTTACATATGTTCACGACTCCAGGTCGTGAGTTTTACCTTCCTCTCAGGGTCGTTTTCACCCAAAGCGAAGCAACTGCTTTCGTTGGAGCTTGCGGGCTAACACATCAGTTTTTTGGATAACTTTAGACCATGGTAGGATAGTAATTCTGAAATGTATACAATGGAGGTGATGGAGCTTTGATAATGTTCAGCCTCGAAGAAAGAACTCTCCGAGATTGGGCTGGAAAAGGCTTTAGAGGTTGTGTATGTGGTTGGTTGGTTCGAAGTGCTCTCCATGAGGCTGAATGAGAGCTCGCTTGGGGAAAAGGTTATGGTGACCCTACACTTGGGCTCTAAAGGGATTGGTCGGATCTTGGGGTCCAGGTCTAGATACATGGAAAATCAAAGACTCTTCCTTTTTCCCTCTTCGACCTCATCGATCTAACATTGAAAATGGGCTCAGATGTCTTCTTTACCGAGACTTTCTTAGTGCTCCTGGACCAGCTGCTCATTTTGGATAAACAATGGCTCAGGTTGAGGAGAAAGTGGGTGGTAAAGGATCGCAAGCTCATGCCCCCACTGATTCTCTGAAGACTGCGACATCTAACAAGAAAGAAAAAGGTGAGGGCCCATTACTTTAAAAGAGTGGAAAACATTAAATCTCGATAAATAAAGTTTAGAAGCTCGAGATAACAAGATCTCTTTAATTGAGCCTAAAGGCTCGAAATAGCGAGATTAACTCAAATTCCAAAACCAAACTATTAAGAAGTTCAGGGCATCAAGAGTGTACCCATGCGATAGTGGGGCGGTTACTATCAGTTTGAGGTATCCTAAGTTTCTAGGAATAAGTGGGCAGTTA
Organism: Humulus lupulus; assembly: GCF_963169125.1. Lineage (NCBI taxonomy): Eukaryota > Viridiplantae > Streptophyta > Magnoliopsida > Rosales > Cannabaceae > Humulus > Humulus lupulus. The sequence continues at coordinate 68,649,787 of NC_084798.1, forward strand.
CCCAAACATTAGATATTATTGGGATACATGCGTCAAAACCCTAATCCAGAACCTTTTTTCTTAAGCTACACGAAACATATAACCTAATACCCTATAACAAAAAAATGTTCCATTTTTATCCTTTTTTACCAAAACTTTTTGCCAAAAGTATGAATCTAATCAATACAAGTCTACACAATCAAAAACTACCTATTTCAAAGGAAATTTCAAGAATCTGGTAGGAATCAGAGAATTTTTCTTACATACAGAGAAGAAACGTATACAAAAATGATGGGTGGTAAAGATCAGAGAACTTACACAATGTTGATTGTGATGAAGAGATTGTCGACTCGATAGGGGGAAGCAGAAATGATCCCATAGAGTTGAAGGTGGTGAGGTTGCTTTGCTTCTTCAGTTTGGAGAACATGCAAACAGAAGAAGCTCTGGTTCATGTTTTCTTTTCTGAAAGTTCAAAAGCAAAAGTGAAAATGGGGATGAAGATAGGACATATATATAGGCAAGAGGAATGGTAAAAGATGAATGGATATGAACCCTTGATCTGGAGTGAAAAATGATTTAAGGGATCACATTTGATTTCAAAAAGTTGGCAGCAAAAAGAGAATAGGAAAAAATGTGCGCAGGTAAAAGGGTACTCGAGTACTCTCGGTAAACAATCCCTTAGTGACACATGTCCACACTCGAGTGTGGTAGGTGGGCACATTTTCTAAAAGTGAAGTTCAAAAGTTTCCTTCTCAGAGGACTTGAACCAACACTTTTGAGGGGGCAATATATCACACCCAAATTTCATGATTAAATAAATAGCCTCGAAATGTAGGATCGAAAAGAGTAAGCTCGAAAATAACAAGTGTTAGCAATACACTTGTATAATGTGCCATACGATTCCAGATATGTTATCAGAGTTCGAGCATGAGTTGGAGGCTTGAAGATACCAACCTTCTCCAAAGAATGAGTTCGACCGAATTAATGAATTTGAAGGAGGCAACAACTGGAATGATGAGCTCGAAGCATGCCTAGTCTCAAAAGCGCATCAAGACAATGATCGAGCTCAATGATGTGCTTACCACATAGAATAGTTGATAGGAAATCCCTTTTTCGTAGGGATTTGTTATCACCATGTATTAAATTCCAATTTTCATGGGATATTTCTTAATTAACACATTTAATTAATATTATTAATGCTGATATTTTGAATTTGAATGCTTGATTGTAACTTCCCTGAATTGGGGGAAGATATTCCTATAACCAGGTTTATAAATAGCTTGGAATAATTCATTTGTATGGACGCACAAATTTGTACTAAAAAGAAACTCTTCCAAATTGCTTTCATTCGAAGCTTTAAGAGAGTATTCATAATAACACTGACTTGTGGACATAAGCAGATTTTAACTGTTGAACCACGTAAAAATCTCTGATTTCTTCTATTTTTTTTTCTATATCATTGTTTATGGCTCTTCATAATTAAGTTGACAAAAAAACAGTGTCAACAATGTCGAAACTGAAAAGTGAATTGAGCTGAAAAAAATCAAGTTAACTAGAGATTGATCTGAGAGGTGCCATTGCACCTAGACTGCTGGCATAACTTAAAATTTCATTTCGAGTCAGAGATTCAGGCGCCATTGCGCCTTGCGCGTAGATTCCACTTTTTAATCAATTTTAAATGGAATTTTTAGGGTAATTTCTTATGGGCTATAAATATAAGCTTAGGGTTTCATTAAAGGGACTTTTGGAACGTCTTGGAGCCACTTTTGGAACGTGTTAGGGGCAAAGAATACATTGAAGCCAAATTGAACATTTAACTAGTTTTCTTCTCTTACTTTTCTTTTTAGTTTAATTAGTTATGAATGAACATATTTTATAGATTAGTGATGGAACTATTTTAAGTTATTGAATTAAAGTTGACATTATTCCCTTGAAGTTTCTCTAATTTGTTCATGCATTCTTTTGTTTAATGGTTATCTTTTTAATGCTTGATCACCACTGAATTGAATTGAGATTTAGGATTTTACACTTGAGAGAGGTAATCATAAATTAGACCTAGAATTGTATGACATAGGAAAAGTGTGAGAATGGGATTTTCCATGATTTCTAGAGTTTCATCAAAAGAACCATATTGCTTAATGAATTCTTGTTTAATTAATATTGAATAAAGATATCTTGTTGATTAATTAAGAATACTTTCACTAACGCTTGAGAAAAGTAGATTATTAAAATTAGGGTTCTTGTAATTACAAATTAAGGGAATAGACTTTGATAATTGGTTAACTGAGATTCATAATTTGAAACAAGCAAATCAATATTCTAGGTATCCATTCTCTTATTTTCAATTCGTTTATCGTTCTTATTTTTATTTTATTTATTTTGTTAGACATTCTTATTTTTTATTTCTCTAATTAAAATTAAAGGCTTAAAAGCTTAGTGATATGAGAGTCAGCCACTTCCATGAAATATTCCAAGAGAGGAGGAAGAGGAAAGTGGTACATGCGAAGATGAACCAATCTGATCACCATTTCATCGGTTTTGAGAAGCATATTGTAACGCCAATCCTTAAGATCTTCTCAAGTAAGCATTTGAATGAAGATGCCATCAAGAATCTGGCAGGACAAGCAAAGTGTAGAAAAATTCCCTTCATAATCAGCAACCCACTCCTCGTAGGAGATTACTTTAGCTTTGAATTTATTTGTTGAGGGCTTAGCACATGTTTTAACAGATTTTGGAGCCATTCTCAACAATTTAGGGTTGGAAAAGATTGAAGGAAAATAAGCAGTGGAGGAGGAGAAATTGAAAAGAGAGTGAATAGAGGAAACGGAATGGGAAGTTACCCATTTATAAAAATTCAAAAAATTGAAAAGTGTGAAAGTATCCATTGATGGGACTTAATCCATTAAAGATCGGGAAGCAATAAATGCGAAAAGACATGTGCAGAAAAAACACTTGAGTGGGGGTTTTCGACAGTTGAACTTTGTCCTTGAGTAAATAAGTTATAGTTTACAATTAAGGACAAGGGGAAATTGTGAGGGTGCTTTGTCCTCGGATTAATTACTTTCCTTTTATATGCCTTATTAGCAATTTTCATGATAAATATTTGTTTTAACGTGATGGTCACGTGATTAATTGTGGGAAAAGAAATACTTGTTTGTTTATAGGAGGGAACAAAACGCGTGTTTCATTAATTGATAAGAGGAGAAAGAAATCTTTTAAGAAGCGAGAACGGAAGCAAAGGCTTCCATCTCTGCCAAGAGGCAACCAATTCAAAATTGGTTCGGTAGAGTCGGTTATAATTGGCGGGGAACAAAGCTTAGGGAATACACATGGACCAATGACAATAAATCCTTCTTAACCCCTCTCTCCTTCACTCATAGTATAGGGGGTTCTTTTCGAGACTTTACCAATATTGTTACTCTGTCAAAATATAGAGTGAGGACTGACTTATGCACCAGAGAGTTTTTTTGCAGCTACCCACAATTGGTTCTTGTCAACAGGAAATCAAAGATAGAGAATGGTTGAGTAAGGGCGTAGAATGAGAACCACACCCAGAGTTTCCATGTTAGAAAACTCCACGTGCTCAGAAAAATGGACCCAAACAATATATATATATATATATATATATTATATAGGATGCTATTACTTGTCAAGAAATATGGGCATTTCTTGTTTGTCAAGTTTTATGTGTAACTTATATTGCTTTATCATCTTCTATTAAGTAAATGCCAAAAATAGTCAATTTTAGTTTGAAGTAAATCATCGTTACTCTGTCACCATCGACAAACAATGAAATGTAAGGTCACTTTAGCTAGAGTAGCCGTGGTCAAAGTATGTGATTGCATGTAGAACATATATAACCAAAGAAAATGAAAGGGTCAATTAAGACAATATTTTAAGACTAAAACAGATTCTTGTATGGCACGATTCTTTGAGCTTGCTCCTCACGCCAACCAATTAAAAAAATTCAACCACATAATTTCATTTCTTATAATAAAATAAATGATTCTCAAACCTCTTAACTCTTAATTTCATATATTTGCCAATTAAGCTCATTCAAATAAAAGCAATAGCAGTCTTTCTCAATGTCTCTTTTCAACTGCTTCCGGCCTTCGTACTGCCTCGGGTGTCAGACTACGTTGAGAGCTCAAAGAATAAAGTAGATTCATCGTCCATGGCGACAAACAAGAGTGATAAGTCTATAAAATTTTCCAAAGCTCCCGTTGTCGTTTCTTACTTCCCCGTAAACTCTTATCCCTCTCGCTTGTAGTCTGTTGTCTTCTCTTATATGATTAGAGAATATGAAATCAAAGGAAGTGGGATGAAACGACATTAATTTCAGGCTGATCGATTGGGGAATTTAATATATATATATATATAAATGTCGTTTTGTTACACCCTTCTTTACTCTGCTTTTTGTATGAGAAAAACAAGGGGAAGAACTATTTCTATCACTCGTGTGTATTATAAATAAACTCTGTTTTTCTTTACTTTATTTTTTTTAAGGTTATTATGTTTGTAATCATTACATACAGATTTGATTTCGTATTCATATGAGTGATAGACTACTTATTATCACTTGTTGTTCACCTTATGGAAGCACAGGACTCCGAGTAATGTTGCAAGTTTTCCATTATAAATAATTAGTGAGAAGATTACAATTGAAAAGACTCTTATAAGTACTTATATCATCATAGTTGTCTTTATTTTTATTTTTTTACTTTTATTTGAATCAGTGTAATGTTCTTAATTTTTTTTTCTTGAAAATAAAATGCTTGCATTTGAACATATTAGTAATTCGGCATATTGTTAAAGGGAAATTTCATTATTTATGTCTAATAATGTCTAAAATTACCAAAAAAATCCCAACACTAACAATATTTTCAAATTAATGCTAAACTTTTCCCTCATACCCAAAATACCCTTCCCATTCAACCTCAGCCTTCTCTCTCTCAGTCTCGGTTTCTCTCTCTCTCAGTCTCACAAAAATCCCCCAAAAACCATTGAACCCCCACCTCCGTCGAGCCGTCGAGCCCCCACCTTCTCCCATTTCTCCATCGATCTCGAGACCCACTGCAAACTCCCATTTTTCTGTCAAACCCGTGACCCACGGAGCATATTTCCTTCAAAGTTTAAAAAACAAAGGTAAAATCTTGAACCTAAGTCCATATTTGCTTTGTATTGTTGTTGAATCTGTGATTTGTGGAATGGGTTGTCCGATTTTGTGGGAAAATTTTTCTGGGTTTGAACCAGTGGCTCGATAGGTTCGATTAGGGTTCGATAGTAGGCTCGATAGGGGTAGTTTGAACAATTCGATGATGGATCGATAGGAGCTCGATAGATCTATGGCAATATATGAAACTAACTCAATAGGATCGATTATGGTTCGATAGTAGGCTCGATAGAAGCTTGATAGGAGCTCGATAGAAGCTTGATGGATATGTGGTATATATTACAAGGGCTCGATAGGTTCAATAATGGTTCGATATTAGACTAGACTGTAGCTTGATGGTTATTTATGTAGACAGATTTTTCTTAGCTCGATAGGCTCGACACTGGCTCGATAAATTTAGGTTGTTGATATTGCTCGATGGAACTCGATAGTTTCTCGATAGTTGCTCGATAGGGTATGTTGCAGCTCGATTATAGCTCGATAGAGATCGATAGAGCTCGATGACAACTTATTTCAGTGTTTTTTATGAATTTTTTTTTATTCTGTTTTCTTACCAATTTTTTTTCATGTGTTGTTACAGATGCCTAAGTTGCTTGTTCCGTTCAGTGATCACTTTCCTGGTCGAGTGACATATCGGGGTAGTAGTACTTTAAATCACATTAAGACCAGGTTTTTGGAGCTCGGGCTGCTTGAAAGGGCTAAGGAATCCCCTTTCAAGCAATTCTTTTTGGCTTCGGAGTTTAATTTCTCCGAAGTCTTGGTGCATCAACTGTTGCTGAGGAAAATCGCCAGCAACAACGAAGATGAGGTGCATTTTTTCTTGGGGTCGAAGTCTTGTAGATTCGGCATGGGAGAGTTTGCCCTGGTGACGGGGTTGGATTTCAGTGCCTTCCCGTCACCAGAAGAGTTGGAAGAGCGTAATCTCAGCGACTGATTGATAAAGGATTATTTCAACGATGCTGAGAAAGTAAAGCTGTCACAGGTGGACCATGCTTTCAAGACTTGTACAGTTGTGGAAGATGTGTACAAGCTTGGTCTATGTCTGTTTGTTGAGGGGGTTCTGAATGCCATTGGGGGCAAGTTGCACATTTGGCGAGATATTCTAAAAATTGTTGAGAATGTAGAGTACTTCTTCAGCTATCCATGGGGGAAGTACTCTTATAGGAGGCTATTGCATTCTTGTAAGAAGGACATGATGAAGCAAAAGGCCAACTATGATGCCAAGAAGGGTGCCAAGGTGCAGCAAGAGTCCAAATACAGTATGTATGGTTATGCCCCCGCCTTACAGTACTAGGCATATGAGGCTATCCAACAGCTTGCGGTGGAGCTTGTTGTGAGCTCGGGAAACATGTTCCTGAGGATGCTTAGTTGGTCGCATCGGAGGAACAAGGATTTCACCAAGTCCGTCATCGCACTGATATTATTGAAGAAGAATGTAAGTTATGTTTTTTTTTTTATCTATATGCTTATCTTTTATCATTATTTGAGTTAACCAAATGTTTTATGTTGTTTGCAGTTAATTGTTCTTCCGATGTTGAAGCCTCGGCCAGCAGAAAAAGACTATTACTTGTCTTTGACTGAGGGAGATCTTCCCCTTTATCCTGGGCTTGGCCAGGATCCCTCGGAGACTGGTGAGGAGGAGGATGCGACTTTTGAGAAAATGGCAGAGAAAGTTTCTCAGGCTGCTGAGGCAGCCAAGATATTTGTTGATGCTGCCCCGGGGGAGGAGGTTGCAGGTCCCACCCCTCCTATTGCCCCAGCCTCAACCTGTGCCCCAACATCAGCCCCAGCCTCAGCGTCAGCCCCAACACCAACCCCAACACCAGCCTCAGCCTCAGCCTCAGCCCCTGAGCTCCCCGACTTCATTGAGCAGTTGGACAGAGTCGAGGGTCGACAGGAGACCCTCTTGAAGAACCAGTCAGTGATCTTGGACGTACTCAGTCAGATCCTGACATTTGTTAAGGAGAAACCGAGGGGGTCCAATGAAGATTCAGAGTCAGAGTCATTGAATATTCCGCTAGACTATGTTGATGATCCAACGACGCCTCCTACCATCATTGTGACACCAGATGCTGAGACTCCGGGAGTCTTTATTGTCAACCCTGAGGATGTTTCTGGGGTTCAGTTTCACAGGGCTAGACGCCAAAGACGCAAGCCAGATTGGTTTGAGGACTATACGGATCCCACGAGGAAAAGACCTCGCACTGCTGCAGCTGCACCAGCAGACAAGGCTACACAAGAGGCTACACATGTGCTGGACCCTCTCAAGAAGCCAGATCCCAAACAGTATAGGACAATGTGCAAGTGGCTTCTTGGAGACATGCCCAACAAGACCCTGCAGGATGTAAAGACTGGGAGTCACGGTCCAGCATGGTTTCTGATGTTGAAGACACCCCAGTCGTGGCTCAATGATGGGGTAAGCCATTTATACCTAATTATGGACTGTTTTCAATTTTACATGTTTTATTTTTACTGACTCGATGTGAGCTCGATAGGAGTTCGATAGTAGTTCGACATGGATGTTAAAATAGGGGTTGTTCTTTACTGTTTCAGAGTGGCTCGATGTGAGCTCGATGGAGCTCGATAGGTAGTTCGATAGGGATGTTAAAATAGGTTGTTTTTTTTTACTGTTTTCAAGTGGCTCAATGTGAGATCGATATGAGTTCTATAGTAGTTCGATATGGATGTTAAAATAGGTTGTTTTTACTGTTTTAGAATGGCTCGATGTGAGCTCGATATGAGTTCGATAGGGATGTTAAAATAGGGTTGTTCTTTACTGTTTCAGGATGGCTCGATGTGAGTTCGATAGTAGTTCGATAGTGAAATTTCCCTTAAAATAAGGTTTTTCTTTACTATTTCAAAGTGGCTCGATAGAGCTCGATAGGGAGTTCGATAGGGATGTTAAAATAGGTTGTTCTTTACTGTTTCAGACTGGCTCGATGTGAGCTCGATAGGAGTTCGATGGTAGTTCGATAGTGATGTTAAAATAGGTTGTTTTTACTGTTTTATACTGGCTCGATGTGAGCTCGATAGGAGTTCGATGGGAGTTCGATAGTGATATTAAAATAGGTTGTTTTTACTGTTTTAGACTAGCTCGATGTGAGCTCGATATGAGTTTGATGGTAGTTCGATAGGGGATGTTAAAATAGGGTTTTTTTTTTTACTGTTTTAGACTGGCTCGATGTGAGCTCGATATGAGTTCGATGTGAGCTCGATGGAGCTCGACAGCAGCAATTTATAATGGTCTTTGCTAATTTTTTTATCGTACTCTCTTTTACAGCATATTGATGCGGCAGAACACATGCTTCGTATGCGTCGCAAGTATTTTCCCAATATATATTGACAGAATGCAGTTTTGATGAACAATTATTTCTCACAAGTGATACCTGCCCGATATGATCAGTACAAGCAAACAGCCGACAAAACAAAGTATTATTGGGATGCTGACATTATGTCCATGTTGACCGGCATCGAGCAGCAGTTTCTGGCATCTTGGGGAGGATTTGAGGATGTATATTGGTGCCAGAACTATGGACAACAACATTGGTTTGCCATTGAGGCTTCCATTTCTAGTTGGACTGTGACTGTTTACGATTCAGACAACTCGGTGATTAGTGACGCAAAGCTTGAGGATATTATGAGTCCATGGTTCTTTATGCTTCCTTCTCTGTTAATGTAGAGTAAACTATTTACTGATAGCTTGATGTTGAAGATTCCATCAGCAGGAAATAGGCCACATCAGTTCACATTGCGTCGCAAACAGAAACACGAGCTCCCTCAGTCAAAGAGAAGGTAACAAACATCATCTTCATACTAATTTTGTTTCTAACTAAATTTATAGTAATGTGCACTTAATATTTACTTTTTTCTTTATAGCGGGGATTGTGGTGTGTATGCTATCAAGTATATATAGCATCTAATGGTCGGTCTTCCATTGGAAATTATCTGCGATGAAAATATGGAGGTGTTCAGGAACAAGTGGACCACAGGCTTGTGGTATCAAAATTTGTTACCTTGATGATTGTATATATACAGGGTCTTTACATGTACAGTTTGTTGTTCACATTTTTTTATAACTTTCATGGGCTGTTATCGAGCTAATATCAAGCTATATCGAACTGTTATTGAATTATCAAAATTTGTTACCTTCATGATAATCTTGTATACGGGGTATTTACATCTCTAGTTTCTAACTGTTATCATTTTTTTATAACTTTCATGGGCTGTTATCGAGCTAATATCAAGCAATATCATTTTCATATCGAACCATTAACATAACTTTTAAGAAAAATCAAATAAAAAGAGTTTATTAATACAACAAGTTCAAATGGGAAAAAAGAGTTTAAAGCCTAGCTTTGCATGTAGCCCTGTTGTGGCCAAGACCACCACACATGCTACACTTGCGCTCTTTGCGAATGACTTCTCCATTCGATGGAGTACGGTTTGTCTTCCTTCTTCCCACCTTACTCTTTTTCGGTCGACCAATTGGTTGTTTTTCAAAGGGAACCCCAACTTGCATTTTCTCTATGTTCTCAGGAACTTCCCATTCATCCTCGTTGCCAGTTGGGTAAATTGTTTCTTTGTAAGACTCTCTCCACATCTCAGTAGTGTAATATGGTGACACAGTGAGTAAATGTTGACACTGCGCAACATGGCCGCAGCCACACCATGAACACAAGGGTAACCCATTATTTGAAACTGACCACAAGAGCATGATTTGGTCATCCAATTCACCTCACCATCACCTTCTGGGTCTACCACATGAAATTCAAACTGTCCAAGAGGATGGACTTTCAAGTACCTTGCATGATCCGCAATGCCTGAGACATCTTTCTCATATATTGTTGCTAATTTGGATGTGCACTTCTCTACCTCCTCACAACGCGCGGCAAACCGTGACTGAATTGTGAAACGAATGAATTCCACAAAAGTAATGACTGGGAAGGTTCTTGCGTCTCTAGTTTTGTTGTTGAAACTTTCAGCGTAGTTGCTTGTCATTACATTGTATTGATTCCCAGGAAAGTACGCACGAGTCCACTTATCGAAGCCAATACCCTCGAGATATTGAGCTATGGCAGGATCCATTTGCTTTACATTATTGAAGAACCTGTGAAATTTTGACTTCCGAAATGCATATGTCGCATTCCACATCTCCTTGTGATAGTGATCGGTCTTGAACTTAGCGATTGCATTCATACTTATGTGATGGTAGCATGCGCCGTGGTAGGCATCAGGGAAGACCAACTCAAGAGCTTGAATAATGCTAGCATGCCTGTCTGAAACAAAAGACAGATTATCAACAAATCCAATGGCTTCCTTCAATTTCATCATGAAATACTTCCAAGAAGCATGATTCTCACTGTCAACAATCGCGAATGCAATTGGATAATTGTGGTTATTCGCATCCAATGCGACAGCACACAACATGTGCCCACCGTACCTTGACTTCAAGAAAGTGCCGTCCACACATATAATAGGACGACATGATGTAAATCCCCTTCTACAAACTCCGAGTGAGAAGAAACAGTAAAGAAAGCGACCGTCATCTGTGACAAAATAAGTAATTGTACCTGGATTCTTTTGCTGCAGCATGTACAGGTAAGAAGGTAACTTGGAGTACGATTCTTCAGTGTCCCCCTGACATAACCGAGTGCCTTCTCTCTGCATCTCCAAGCCTTCATATAACTCATATCGATCCCAAAATTATTCTTCATATCCTCCTTTATGCTGTTTGGTGGATAGCTAGTGCCATCAGTAGCATATTTGTTCTTGATAAGGTGCACAATGACAGAAGGTGCTGCTTGACGGTGGTCTTTTTGCCGCAATTCTAGTGAGCAAGTATGTACACTATTATAAACAGTGATCTCAAACATCTCCGATCGCGCTACCTTTTTCCCTCTTATTCTCCAACCACAATCAGGATCCTTGCAGGTGATATACAACACATCGGTACTAGACTTCTTTACCATAAACTCAAAATTATTCTTCATTGCAAAGAGAGCCGCTTTGGTTTTCAATTCCATCTTGTTCTCAAATGTCTTCCCAAGATGTAATTCCCCCAATGCTACACCGGATGAGGGTGATTCAGAACGACTACAAGCTATGATATCTTCTTTTGTAAACATGGGAGCACTCCATTTTCTGTGATCTTCTGTTGAATTTATTGAAATGTTCCCTGTATAGTTATATTCTGTTCCACCAGGACGACTAGAGCTGGTGCCAGGTGTTCGACGTCCTTGACTTGGTGGGTTCGTCCGTGCAATATGACATATTAGTTGTTCTTGTGCTTCTTCTACTTGTAAATGTTCAGCTAATAGATCATCATCCACTGAATTGTCTCCTAATTCCTCATTGTGTTCAGCTACCGGATCGTCATTCACATAGGGGTTGTACTCATACTGATTGCCCCTCAGGTCAGCAATAGGAAATCCTAAAGTACTGGCTGCTCCCTCAGGTCCGGGAGTGGAATATGGGTCTGCAATGACAATCTTTTTAACAGGAGTGACACACAAGGCCAACCTTTCTTTAGATGTTACTCCTAAGAATGCACGGACACCAAGATCACTTTCAACATGAACTGGTGTAAACGGTTGGTCACCACAAGTGTAAGGAACCTCCAATTTCAACTCATAAATCTGTTTATCAACTTTAAGTTCCTTGTGCAATATGTCAAGAAGTTGCAAGTACGTTACAGTATCCTCCATCGGTATCACCATGCATTGAGGGTCCTTGAAAATCCACTTATTCCCTTGTAATTCCCAAACACCATTGTAGGATACAAAAACTTAGACAATAGAGCCTGTATTGGAAAAATAAACATTAAAATTGTCAGGAAAACTGTCATTTTTTCAGAAATACATTAAAAAAGAACTTTATCGAGCTAACATCGAGCTTTATCGAGTTAGAATCGAGCTCTTATCAAACCCTGTCGAGCTACTATCGAGCTACAATTTCTCAAAACCGAACATAAACCCTCCATCGAACCCTATCGAGCTAGTATCGAGCTCATATCGAGCACATATCGAGAAACCTAAACCTATCGAGCTCAAATATTGTAGGGTCCCATCGAACCCTTATCGAACCATTATCGAGTTTCCATCGAGCACAATCGAGCACTAATACCCAACCCTATCGAGCTATAATCGAGCTCACATCGAGTTACATCGAGCTCTTACAAGACCTTCTTCTACATACCATCGAGCTCATATCGATCCGTTATCGAGCTGATATCGAGCAAAAAAGTTGCAGAAAACCCAGAAAAACACAGATCGCGGAATCTCTCAAAAAATCCCAAAAAATACACCAATATAGGCTCAAATCTGTTCAAAATAGCCAAAAAAATGTAAACAAATAATACCCAATACATAAAATATAAAATCTTATTACCCATGGTTTTTCTCCTCCAAAAACTCTCAAAATAGATGTTGTCTTTGATATTAACGACTTCACAGAGGCAATGGAGATGGCTAACAATGATTTTGACAAGAAAATTATACAAAATTGTAGGTTTTGTGTATGATTTCGTGAGAATGAGAGAGAGAGAGGGAGGAGAGTGGAAGAGAAGGTTTTGTGATTTTTTGATATAATGGGAGGGGTATTTTGGGTATGGGAGGAAAGTTTAGCATTAATTTGAAAATATTATTAATGTTGGGATTTTTTGGTAATATTAGGTATTATTAGAGATAAAAAGTGAAATTTCGCTTGTTAAATCTGTATTTAAAAATTTATCTCTTGAATTAAACTTATATCAAACAAGAGCAAAATTATATATACCCTCTCAAAAATCATTCTAATAGTAAAAAATTTATAGTTTGGAGTAAATTATTTATTAATTAAAGGATTTAATTTATATTAAATTATTGGGTATTAGGTAAATATATATATATATATATAATGATAGAATAGTAGCTTCCATTTATAAAACCATGAAGTACAGAACAGAAGCAACGATTACATAATAATATAAAGAAAAAAAAAAGCTTGGAATAGAACCACTCTCAACTACCTCACTATGTAGCCCTAAAGCATTTCTAGCAGTTTTATGAGCCAACATATTAGCTTCTCTAGTAACATAAGAAAGGTTAATACTAGAGAAGAAAGATAATGAGGTCCTAATATCCTTAACTAAATCAAACAAAGAAGATAAATCCTCATTAGGATTAGGATGTAAAACTTTATCAACCACATACTTGGAATCTATCTCAATAAACGAGATTGGAAATGAAACTGCAGAACACCATCTCAGAGTACGTAATAAAGCTTGAGCTTCCATTACTCGTGAAAGAAAATTCCCCAGCATAGGAATAGCCACTACGTTCCCTTTATCATTTTGAACTACAACACCAGAACCATTCTTTTGATCTTTAGCAAATCAGGCTGCATCAATTTTAACCTTGAGATGCCTAGCTGGAGGAGGAATCTATTGAATAGTTGATCTCAATACTTTAGATGCCCCATTGAGAACTTGAACCAGCTGAGCTGACTGGTAATATTTCAAGAAAGAAATAATCCAGCAAGCCACTTCTTTTGGTGGAATAAATGGTTTGCTAAAAAGTAGTGAGTTTTATTGTTCCAAATTGCCCAAATTAGACATGAAAAAAAAATCAGATTTACTTAATAATTCAAAAGCACGTATAATAAAGTCTGAAATATCAAGGTGCTGTTGTGGCATAAAAGAATTTGCTAATTCAGAATTTTTCCATATCTTTTGCGCCTTAGAAAAATATAGTAATGCATGAGAATCGTTTCATAAGTAGCATCACAAAATGAACATGAGAGAACATATAAATTCTTCCTATGAAAGAGATTAGAAGCTAAAGGCTAAGTCCTCCAAACAAAATGGTAGACCTTGGGTGGAATCCTAGAATGCCAAAGATAAGACCACCTTTTCAAAAATTGAAAATTAATAGAAAAAGGCGAAAAAACTGAAGACATAGCTAAGTGATAAGAAGATTTGATAGTAAACTGACCTGATGGAGTTAAGCTCCAAATTAAAGAATCAGGCTTATTACTAGAGACGAGACAAGAGATGAGTTATAAGATATATATTTAAAATTAGGAATCCAATAATCTTGGAGAATTTGTACTGAATCACCATTATCTACTTTCCATATTAAGCCTCTCTTAAGAAGGTCCCTACCCAAAAGTAAACTTTGTCAAACAAAAGAAGGAGCATGACCTTTCTTGGTTTCTAAGAAACTAGAGGAACTAATGTATCTAGCTTGAAGTAATCTGGCCAACAAAGAGTTTAGGCAATGAAGGATACGCTAAGCCTGCTTAGCAAGCATCACTAAGTTAAAATAAATGAAGGATCGAAAGCCCAGCTCACCAAAAAGTTTAAACTGACACAAAGAAAACCACTTCATCCAATGTACATTAGAATTTACCCCTAGGATCCCCACCAAAACATTGTCATAAGACACTCAATTTTTTGACAAATGTAGAAAATCTGGTATGAATTCAGCTACAAGACCCCAACAACTTAAACACAAAGTTAGTCTTATATACTTAAAACCGAGACTAAACAAGAAATATCCCTGTTAGAACATGAACTAATGCAGTAAAGTACTGAAAAACATAAGAACACAAACAAGTATACTGGTTCAGCCAAGTTTCCTTGGCCTAATCCAGTTTGGAACACTATCTGTTTGCCTCTTTATTCAATCAAGAGCCATGGATCAAAAAAATACAGTCAAGTTTTGTGTACAACTCTTTAGTGTTTCTCTTTCTAAACACTCAACCCGAGCAATACTTTCGAAACAGTTATATTGATTATTACGAAACCCACACCCTAGCTCTTTCTTGACCCACTCTCTCTCTAGTTCCGATCGTTCTGAGCTTCTTCCTTCTTGTTGTTGTATATTTAAGTGAGAACTAAGTCTCATTTGCTGGAAGTTGGTTATTCAGTTATAACCGATATTGGTTAGATTTTGGAGAAACTAATTCCCACAAAATTCCACCTAGTTCCTTCAAAACCTAACCAAGATGTAGTAAATCCACTTGCTGAGATAGTGTTCCTAGTTCATCAGCTTTAGATACCAAGGCTGAGCAAGTTTAAGCAATGCTTAAACTTGTTCATAGCAAGGACCTTGGTTCCAACATCAGCTGGGTTGTCATCAGTGGCAATCTTCTCTAAATTTACTGCACCTTCTTCAATTCTTTCTCTGATACAAAACAGCCTTATGTCGATATGCTTTGTCTTCTCATGATGAACCGGATTCTTACAAAGGTGAATAGAAGATTGGTTGTCCAAGAATATTGTTGCCTTTTCCTTTAACATTTGTAGTTCCTGCAGTAGTCCTTGGAGCCAAATAGCTTCTTTAAAAGCTTCGGTGGTGGCCATAAACTCGGCTTCAGTAGTTGACAGGGCTACTACTAATTGTAGTTTGGACTTCCAACATATGCAATTCCCATTGTGGTTGACCTTCTAGTGTCTTTGGTAGTTGCATAGTCTGCATCAACGTATCCCTTAAGAGAAATCTGACCCTCATGCCTTCTGAACTTAAGTCCCACTTCTGAAGTACCTTTTAGGTATCTAAGTAGCCATTTGAGAGCATTATAATGCTCTATTCCGGGATTAGACATGAAACGACTTAGAATACTTAATGCAGGAGCTATGTCATGTCTATTACTTGCCATTATGTGCATTAGATAGCCAAGTTCCATAGCATAAGGCACTTGTTCCATTTCTTTCATTTTTTCTTCTGTTTTCGGGCTTTGCTCTTGAGATAATGAAAATTGTCCACCAAGATGAACTGAAACGCTCTTTGCATCCTGCATATTGAACCTTTGTAGGACTCTCTTGATGTAGCTTGATTGTTTAAGGAACATTACCCCTCATTCTGTCTTCTATCCACTTTTATGTCGAGTCTTTTCTGAACCTTCCCAAGCTCTTTTATCTCAAACTCCTGTTGTAGCTATCTTTTAATAGAGTTGATCACAGCTATATCTTTACTTATGATGCGCATGTCATCTACGTACAGTAAGAGGAATACCTCGATAGATTGTTGCAAGTTTTTATGGTACAAACAATTATCAAACTTGGACAATGTGAACCTGATTCCTTGCAGGTAGGTGTTGAATCTCTTGTTCCATTGTCGTGGGGACTACTTGAGTCAATAAATTGGTTTTCTAAGCTTGCAAACCAGCTCTTGGTTACTTGGTTCCACCTGAAAACTAGGTGGTTGGTTCATATAGATGTCTTCTTCGATGTAGCCATTCAAGAATGCAGTCTTGACATCAAGTTTCTCAACTTCTAAGCCTCTTTGAGTAGCTATAGACAACATTAATCTTATTGTCTTGTACTTAACCACAGGAGAAAATACCTATGTATAATCTATGCCTTCTACCTTAGTAAAGCCCTTTGCTACTATTCTAGCTTTAAATCTCATGGGTTCACCTTCATGTATTCCCTCTTTAACCTTAAGGATCCATTAACATGAAATAACTTTCTAGTTCTTTGGTTTAGTAACCAGCTCCCATGATTTTTTTTTCTTTAGCGATTTAATTTCCTCCTTCATTGCCAGCATTTACTCATTTTTATATTCATTAGATAGGGCATCTTCTACACTAATAGGTTCAGGGACATCTATTTCTAGTACAATTGGAAGTGCATATGCCACCAAATCTAATTCAGCAAATCGGGCAGATGGCTGGATAACTCTTCTCTCTCTGTCTCTAGCTAGATGGTAATCGGCCAAGTCATGTTGATGTTCAGTAGGTTGTACTTCAGTTTCAAGAGTGATCGGCTCTCCATTTTCTTTAGCATTTTCTTCAAATGTTTTCAACTCAAACTCAGTGATACCTTTGTTAGTTCCACATGCACAATTAAAGACAGAAACACTACCAAACTCGGCTGTCAAATAAGGGAAATCAGATTCATTAAATACTTCTACCATACAACATTTCATACGGAGTTTTCAAGTTAATTGACCTATTTGGACTTCTGTATGTTAAGTAGCATGCAGTAGTTAAAGCCTCTTCCCAGTATGAGTTTGGTAAACCCAAACTAACCAACAAACATCTAACTTTGTTAAATAGAGTTTGATTCATTCTCTCTACAACCCTGTTTTGTTCAGGTGTTCTTAACATAGATCTATGCTTAGTAATGCCACATTCAGTACATAACAAATCAAACTCATGATTTACAAACTCTAAACCATTATCAGTTCTTGATGTTTTTATTTTAGAGTTAGTTTGTGTTTTAACTTGCTTTTTCAATATTTTGAATTATTCTAGGCACTCATCTTTAGTTCTAAGCAAGTATATTCAAACACATCTAGAATAGTCATCAACTATAGACAATAAATAATGTTTACCTGATTGTGTGGGAATCTTGCTTGGCCCCCAAAGGTCTGAAGGAATGTACTCTTGCACCCCTTTTGTGTTGTGTTTTGTAGCAGAAAATTTAATCTTATGTTGTTTGCTGAAAACACAAGCCTCACAGAATGGTAATGACATGGCTTTAATTTTTCAATGATTCCCTTATTGTGAAGCTCTCTCAACCCTTGCTCACTAATGTGCCCTAATCTTTGATGCAAAGTTGAATCTCATTAACTTGTGTCTTGATAGTGGCTGCTTCAACTGTGGTCACGGTTTCACCATCTAAAACATACAGTCCATTTAATTTCTTGCCTTTCATTACCACTAGTGATCCTTTAGCAATCTTCATGATTCCATTTGAAGATTTGTAAATGTACCCTTCATCTTCAAGTGAGTCGAGTGACATCAAATTTCTTCTTAAATCAGGTATGTGCCTCACATTAGTCAAGACTTTAATTTGTCCATTGAATTGCTTTACTGCAACTTTTCCAATTCCATGTACCCTGGAAGACATATAATTTCCCATTAGAAGCTTACCTCCATTAGTTTTAACATAATCAAAAAAAGACTCTTGGTTAGGACACGTATGATAGGTGCATCCTGAATATAAAATTCATTCGTTGTTGGATACATTCTCTGAGATTGAAAATACATCTCCATCAAAGGACCAATCATCATTAGTCTCTGCTACTGCAACAGTTTCTTGGTTTTACTGCTTTGGTTTGTGATTGCCTTTGTAATTCGGTTGTGATTTGGAATCATTTTGGAGCTAATTGTCTTGATTTGATTTGAACATTCTCTGGTTCTTCAACATATTGCAGAATCGTTTGATATGGCCAACTTTGCCACAGTGGTAGCATTGCCTCGAATCTTTGCTTCTTGATTTAAAATGAAAGTGAGATGGCTATCTTGATGAGCTTCTCCTTGGTTGTCTTCCTCGTGCAAAGTAAACCTCATCTTTCTTGGATTCCTTCTCTAGTTGTAGTTTGAATTCTTTAGATTTAAGAGCCCCAAGTACATCTTATGCAAAATATTATACTAACACATGAATATAATACTAATGAAAAACTATTATGCAAAATATTATATATGTGGAAAAGTTAATAAAAAAGGCGGTAATTTTTTTGGGAGCCCGCCACTTATACATTTTTTCAGATTAATTCCTTCCAATTTCGGACTCACCCATTTTCTTCTTCGGCTAAGCACAGTACGTCTCCGAACTCAATCCTGCGTCGGTCTCCTCCATCCCTAATTCACTCTTTCTTCCTTCGTCACTCCATACGATGCGCCACTCTCTCTCTCCCTCTTTTTCCTCTCGACCTAATCTTTTACAATCGTCGCTCTGGTCATCATCAACATCAGCATCGTCTTCTTCTTTCAGGCTCTCATCTCACACACTCGCACTTTTCTTCTTCAAGTCTCATCTCACCCTCTCGCGATCCTGCCTGTCATGATCCCTTATGCGACAATCTGATCGCTGACCCACAAACGGACCCAGCTACTTGCCACCGTCGCCACCAGTTCGTAACCAGTTCACCACCATCGGCTATACGGGCATCGGTATCAATTCTCACAAACCCATCTGCCTGCTTATTTATTTTTGTTAACCCCAAGATTGTGCCTTAGTGGTTTTGTGAAATATTTTTATGATTTTGTGCTGCTGCTTTGTTTATGGTGTCGTGTTTATGAGTTTGTGGATTGTCCTGCTATCATTTTTCTGTGAAATATTATGTTCAAATTTGTGTATCGGTATGGTTGAATTTGTTCAAACATGGGGAATTAGGGTTTGCAATTTACATAATCAGGTTCAGAAGGTTGATCTTAATACATACCATCTTCTTTATCTTGCTGCCTTTTAAATCTTTAACTTCTCAAAACCTTAGTCTCTCTCTTGAAACCTCAAATTCCCATGTTTTTATTTCTTCAATTTTTTAGTATAGTAACAGAGGAAGAAAAATATATAGGAAGATTTAGGTTAATGTCTTGTACTGAGTTTAGCCTTAGTGGTGTTTTGTTTGGCCATACAATAGAAATAAATCCTTGGTTCAACCTTCTAATTGGTTGGTCCCCAAATCATTAGATAAAGAGTTTTGCCAATCCAAGATTAAATTTGGTTTGTAGCTAGCATTATTGTTTTTTTATGATCTAAAATCACAATTTTATGTGATGGGTTGTCATTATTATCATAAATGCATATTCAATAAAGTGCCTCTTTGCTGTAGTAAGATAGAATCCATTTGCTTCCAAATTATGTTATGTAGTTATATGTATGTACACATTTCTAAAAGGCTTCTTTCATTAATAAAATCTCAGTTATTTATTTATTCTTTATGTTTATGATGTATTTTATTTTATGTTGGTATTTTAGGCATAAAAACATGGGGCATTCATTAAGTATTTAAGATTTTTTTTCACATTGTCCAAACAAGAATACACATGCAGTTGTTTAAAGTTGATTTTTTTTTTTTTTGTTATTTTGTTTAAGAGACTTTACAAACCTAAGAATACCATGATATTTTTGTTATTTTGGTTGCTTCCTAGTTATTTTAAGTTTGTCAACTGAAAGTCTTTTAGCTGTGCTATTTGTTTAAAGCTGTAGGAAGTTAGAAATGGCAGTACTTTCTGATTAGCATGATTAGTGATATTGTAGTGTACTGTGCATGATTAGCATGCTATGAGACTGTATTATATTTTATGTACTTGTACAAATGTATATATTTCCATGCTTAAGACATACATTCATTATAATGTCGTCTGTGGATTCTGCTTACATTATATAACCATATTTTGACCATGTCAATCCTTTAGGCTTTCTTCAAGCGTTTGGATTTGTTCTTATCTCATTATTAGTTTTTATTTCTTTAAAATTTGTGATCAGTTTCTGATGGGTGCATTGTGTAACTATCAGATTTTTCTTGGTTTGATTTTCTGATGGAATTTACAATTGCTGATAGATTTTTGGGACCAAGGACTAGTTCTTTCGTTAATCTTTGAAGATGCTTCATTTTCCATCTTTTATATTCGATGATAATGCATCATTGTACACCAAACATAGTGTTTTCGAAAGGAACTTTGTTGCTTGAGATGTCTTTAAATGAATAGTTTTGTTGTCCTTATGGGGCTTACAGTGACTCATTAATGTAATCTCATTTTTTTCTTAACACAGGGAATACATTTATTCCCAAGAAATTTGACAACAAGAAGAAAAAGAAACTTAAGAAGGTGGAAGATAAGATGCTTGGATGGGGTAAGCTTTTTATGGTATTCTTAAATGCTCTATTTAATAGTTCAGTGACCTTATATTGCATGATGTTTATGTTCTCACTCTGTTTCCTTTCTTAATATTGATACGATACTGTTGAAAAAATTCCAATGTTGGTCAATATTGTTTTAGAGTCAAATTTTAGTGCTTCAAATCCTTGTGCATATTGGCTTGCAAGTTAATTTCTCTTTCATAAGTGCTGAATTGCTTCAATTTGAGTTGCCTTTTGGACTTCCCTGAATTTTAGTGAAACATTATCATCTTTTAAGTTGCTCATGATATATACTTGGAAGTAGTCTTTTTATAAACTATGTTATATTCTTTCTTTGTTTCATCAACCATTAAACCATCATCTGTATGACAGGTGGTCGTGATGATGCAAAGTTGTTCTTCGTTATATGTTCATGCCTGCTGAAATGAGGGTAGGTTAAAGAATGTCTATGGCTTTAAACTCTCTTGTCAATGGTTATTTACTAGTCCAGCTGCACACTAGTTGTAATGCGAACTTTTATGCTAACAAAAGAATCCACCTTTGTTACTGGCTGCACATGATTGACAAATGAATAATGCCTTTTGAGATTAACCTTTTCTTAACTATTCAGTTTTAAGTTGCTTGCCTAGGAAATCTTTCTAAAAACTAATGTGCTTACCTTAGTGATGTAGCTACACAGCTACTCTTTTAGGAGTTTCTGGATTTAATTTTTTGATTTCTATTATGTCCTGTCCATATCCACATAACCTATTATGATTATAGGATAACACTGATTTTTCTTTCTTTAATATGTCGTCTTGGACAATTATATGTACTAGTTGACTTAAATAAAAATGATATTATTATAAAAATGCTTAAACAAAATATCGGTGATAGTTATACTTCTCTTTTTGAAAAAAAAAAAAAAGAGTAAAGATGCCATATTTAGTGGATACAAATGTCAATCTGTCTTTTACCGTGAGTTAAAAATAAAATTGTCAAAGTTTCTTTGAGAAAAACTGACTAGTCCTTGTGCTTCTGAATCAATTCATTCTTGTATGAAATTGAATGTTAAAATCATCTTTCTCAGGCCGATGAAAATTTACGTTCAGAACTAGAGGCTGACATACAGGAAGAATGGTCAAAGCTTGGTCCACTGTACTCAGTTAAGGTAATTCAACTATACAATGGAGTGATTGTGAATATTGTTGCCAGATATATAATTTTCTTTTCTCTTAAATTGTTATTGTAATACCACTATTTTTGGAGCTTTAGCTTGGAGTTCTTGGCCTTTTTAGGTTCCATGTCAATTTGTTTGGGTTAATTTTCTCTGTTTGCTTGTATAATTTAGGGGTTGTCAAAATTTTCAAAGTTTATATGTTCTCTAAGCTTAGTTTTGATCCAATTCATACCAGCCATCTAGGGGACTCAGGAAAAAAAATGTGGACCAACCAGTAAGACAATGCATGAAACATGTCCTTCAGATAAAAAAAATAAAAAAACTCAGAAGTCAGTCCCATAAATTCTTGTATGTTTGTTTGATTTAAATTAGGTTATATTTGTGTTGTTGTTTGTCTTCTTCGAGTCTCGTTAAGGAAGATGTAGATAGATTTTTTTTCTTTCAAATCACGACTTATTGTTGTCAATCACAACTGAATTGATATGTTGCTCCTTTTAAACATATAACTTTCTTTCTACAGTTTGGTTGCTGAGAGATGTGTCTAAAATGAAAGGAAAATTTTATTCACTGTTGTGATATTTTAGGGAATCACATATTTTGGATACCCTTTTGGTTAATATCAATGTTATAGTTGGTAACTAATTATTTGAAATGATAAATCACTTGGAGATTTGGGTTGAGCATTTTATTTTATTTTATTTATAGTAAACACTGAATTTGATCACCAACGCTCTTGATATTTGAGTCTCATAACTTAAATCATAACAATGTATAATTTGACTCTGATTCTAGTAGTGTCATCATGCCAATGCATGATTTGATTTTGATTATAGCTTTATAGAACTAGTAGTAGCCATTTTCATGGCTCAAATTATGAGGGATATTTTTTAAGAGCTTTTCTTTCCTTTTAGTCATTACAGAGATAAAAAAAAACTAGGAAAGTTTAAAGATTGATGAGATGTGCAAAGTATTTCCAAAACAGGGGAAATAAAACTTGTATTACTAGGAAATAGAGCCATCATTACTTAGTATGCGGCTCATATATATATACACATAGAATTACATGGGTATGTATAGATTAGAATGCTTTACAGATTATGTAGCTGAATTAGCACATACTTATGGGAGGAAACTCTAATGTTTCCATAGCTAGAACTGTATATTAATCTATTACAACAGATATATTTTAATTACCAAAAGTTCTCATGTTTAAGCTTAACTAAACTAGAAAACATAGGTATTTGAAAACTCTTGCTTATTAAATGAGTAGGACTTTCAAGTAGTTAATAGATCATATATATTTACACAGTCACAACAGTAACTTCTCAAGGGGTTTATTCTATCTGTTTGTTAGTGTGACCTTTTTCTATTAGTATACATTATAAATTCAATCTATTGTACTCACTTCGTTTGGACCTACTTATAGGCTATATAGATCATCAGAATACACCAACCAGCGGATATCATTTGATATTGAACCACAAGGCCAGCATCTTGGTACAAGTGGTCAGGTAGCATCTCAACTTTCATATGGCCAAGTACTTTCAGATTTGGGTTATAATTAATTGAAGAAATTACACTTTTTAATTTTAATTTTATTCCACCATACCATCATATTCTCAAGTTCCTTTGGGTTGACATTTTGTTAGCATGCCTATTCCCAATTTCCCACAATCTATCGCCAAATGAATCTTAGAAGTAATCTGAAATATATGCAAACCCATAGTGCACCCATCCAAATTTCAAACAGTGCAAAGCCTCTTCACATTAATACTTTTGTGTGTTGCAAAATGATTTAATTAAATATCTAAAGTGTTTTAAATATAATTTTATATTAGGTAAATTTCTTATCGTGACTGCTGCAAGGCATAGGCCGAAACACAATTTTAGATGATAATTGAAACCAAATGAGATGATTGCAAGTTTCCCTAAGCAAAACAATCCTGCATTTTTTCTTCTATTAATTTAATGTTTTGGTTTCAGGATGGTTATGTTCATATATATGATCTAAAAACTGGGCAATGGGTATCAAGCATTCAAGCTGCATTAGGTATACTTTGGTCCACTAGAATGTGGAAAAATTTGTATTAGAGATGACTTGCACTTTCCTTTATAACTTATTTTTGTATGTGTGACACCTCAGATACTGTCAATGGCTTCTCCTTTCATCCATTTTTTCCAATGGCTGCCTCTTCATCAGGGCAGCGTAGGTTTGTTGTTCCTGGTGATGGCGAGGAGGATTTGCATTTGGGTGGTAAAAATTTTATTCTTACCAGTTTTTTTTCCCTCTAGTCTTGGCAGTTTTGTTCATGATATGATACTTGTGTCTTCTCTCTTGGAGGAGAGCAAGTTCATACTTTTGCCTGGTCATGTTCTATTAATTCAGTAATTTTCTTGATTCTGAATGCATCAGAATATATGTGAACATGTTGAGTTTTGACACTTGAATTCAAGTATTCAACTTTTCTAATGTGCAAGTAAATACGTGTATATATTTTTACTTACCTTTAAATGCTCATAAAAGGAAAACGTAGCTTGTATGATATAGTGTTGTTTTGATGTGTTTGGAATTTTACATGTTGTATCAATCTAAAACAAATGATAACGTTGTGATGGTGAGAAATGTGGATTAAATAGATGCAGATATCTTAAATCTAACAGAATTAAAAAAGTATTATAGCTTTATATTCTTCAGATTTCTACAGATATTGAAGTGTGTCTATGAGTTTGATTTGCTATTTTGTATTGGAATGAAAGATAATTAAAAAGTGGGGATCTATTTTTGAACCTTGTTTGCTTCAATCTACTAATTGCTTACAAAAATAGAAGAAGATCTATTCTATTTTTGTTTTTTTCCTATAAGCTAATTTTTAGTTTTGTACCTCTATTGTTAGTGGTCTTGGAATTCAGCGATAGAGGATACTCTGTTTGGCAGTGGAATTTTCTCTTCGTTCATCTCTTAGCTTATTGTTTCTCTTTTGTGTTTTTTGATGGTTTAACACAATTCTATATTTTGGGTTATTAGCTTTCTGATCTGAACAGGACAAAAGAACAATTTCTATCAAATATTACTTGATGTAAATACTATGCTTTAATTTATCTTTGACTTATGTCACTTTTCTTAGTTTATGATTTATCTATTTTTCAAAATAAAATAATTTACCAAGTAAAAAATAGACTTTATAGCATGTAATCCGGGCTCCTTCTTCATAATGTTGATATGGGTTTGCCTCTTTTCATTGTTTAAGGTCCTGAAGCTTTACTTATTTTTTTTTATTATTTTACTTTTTCATAAGAATAACTATTTTTATTAGGGTATTGAACAACTACTACCATTCTATATGAGGTGGATAATAGTACTTTTTTTTGTTTATTTTGAAATATGGTTTGTTATTGTTTTTTATTCTATATATTGAGTTTTGTTTGCAAGAAAACTATTTTAAGTGGGAAATTTTGCTTTTATTACTGAGCTTTAATTGTTTATGCCTTTTAGTTGGATTTTTTTTATTCTTAGCTACACTGGATTGTTTAACGTTATTTGGATCTAGGGAAAATGCTTGTAAATATACAGTAGCATATGTAGACAAGCTTTTAGATTTAGTTCTTTTCATTTCCTCATTTTGTTGGAACTTTTTAAGTCTTGGTCAACACTATCATAACATCTATAAGTGTAAATAGACTTCTTAACAAAACATTCTATAGCCATTACGCTTTTGGTTTGAGCAAGTGTTGATGGGCTGTACTTGAAGCATATATAATAGCTATTTTTGGCCAGCTATTATGTTGCTATTGCCAAGTCATACAATTCTTGCCATATTTTACATTTCTTGCTTTTGACTAAAACTTGGTACATTCTACCTTGTGTTTGACATGGTAGTGGTTTGTATTTTTCAGCATATATTTGCTACATTTAATTGAATTTTGTATAGTTTGTATGTGTGTATTTATAAGACTTTTCATCCCATGCCCCACAAATGGAACATGCAATTGTCATAGAAAATAGTATATGATTTGTTTATTCTTTTAACATATATGAGTGTCTTCTGTTTGAAACATTACTTCTTGAGACATGATATAAATAAGCAACACTATGTACTGAGTTTTATACTAATAGTTACAAGGTCATGAAATAGAAAATAAGGTTTCTTTGGACTTGGGGATGTTAGACTCTTATGAATAAATAAGGTTTAATTTCATTTGATAATAACCAAAGGATAATTAGGTTTTCTCTTGTAAAGTTAATCTAACTTAATAAAAAACAAAGGATGATTGATTTCAACAACTGTATGATCTTTGTAACAAAATAGAAAATGAGGCATTAACATAATCACCTAGTTTATGGAACTTCATGACCCATGGCGTTCTTTTTTTAGTTTATTTTATTGTACCTTAAGTCTACTTTCAATAACACAGTAAAATAACTCTATTAAAAATGTACTATTGTATTCATTCTTGGTTGCTTTTGCTGATTTACTTCAAGTCACATTTGGCCTAATATTTTCTCTTATATTTTTGCTCTTATTCATATATAGTCTATTTAATCTTCTTACCAATGCCCCTATCTCCCTTTTGAATTTATATGTGTGAAAAGTATTCAATTAGTTTGTCTTGACATGGTAATCATTGTCTTAAGTTCTACGTTGGCACTCTTATGGATGGCTTATATATATATTTTTTCTTTTTGATTTTGTGTTCTTGCTTGACAGTCTTAGTAAATGAAATTTCATTTTGGACAGAAAAAGTGACTGATAAATTATATTTTGATTCTCCTTTCAACAAAATAGCTTAACTCAAAACCGTACAAAGTTACAAAACTTAAATTTTTTGAAAGAAAGGCCAATCAATAGTTCTATGTTCTATTTTCAACAGGGATAGTCAGTAATATTTCTTATTGTATCATTAATACTTGGTTTGTTGTGACCAAAAAATTTTCTAATTATCATCTTGATACTAAGTTGAAATTTACTAGGTTGGCAAGGACTTGTGTTCCTACCTAAACATCTTTATAAAAATCCTCCTTGCTTCCCATTCTAGTTGGGAATTAAGATCTCTTACTTTCATTATTTATGGAAATCCCATGCTTTTTGTATAGAGAAGCAATGCTAATATATATGTTTTTGCCTTGCTTTTTAACCTGTTTATGCTTTAGCCAGCCATGGGTAATGTTTCATGAGCATTTTTTTCTTCAAATTATCTCTCTATGATTTCTAGCAAGAAGCCAATTGGCTATTTCAATTGCAAAATGTTTTATTAAAACTACTGTTAAGATTCTCCATTCTTGAGATGATTTGAGTAACAATCAATTTTAAACAATTTGTAACCATAACATGTTATTGGCATTGATATATGTTCCCTTTTTCTGATGGAGATATTATAGATTTGTTTATCTATTCAAGGTTGTATTGTTTCATTGTTATAAGATTAGTTTATTGGTTAATGATTGGTATGTGTATATATGAGGTGGCTTCTCTTTGCAACTCATATCTACGTGTTTTTTCATTAATACAAGTTTCGTTAAAAAGAAAAATGATGTGGCTTCTCCTTTTTTTTTGCTGGAGGATGGGACTTTTCTTTTATGGTGTTCTTTTTTACTTATTTCTTGATCCTGCAGAGTCAAAAATGTGATCGTAACTTCATGATTAGTAATTAATTCTTATTCTTATTGTTGCAAAGTGTTCCTATACAAACTGGGCAAACACCACCCCTTTTGCAGTATTTTTGTACTCTCTTGACCAGAGGAAAGCTTAATGCTTTCGAGTCATTGGAACTATCACGTCTTGTTGTGAACCAGAACAAGAATAATTTGTTGGAAAATTGGCTAGCAGAAAACAAATTAGAATGCAGCGGGGAGCTAGGTGATCTTGTGAAGGTTAGCATTATGGAATTTGTTAATTACACAGTCCTGTGTTTCTTTTCTCTTGGCAATAATTTAGTTGTTTACTTCAAATAATGCATGTGTCATGTTGTTTATGGTATATCTTAGTTTCTTTTTAATTATTTAATTATTTAGGTTTATTCCTCCAGTAATGGATGTGAGATTCTAACTAGTATAGTATTGGTTATCTGAAAATCTCATCTTCTCAAGCTTCAGTTTTTTTTTTATTTATTTTGGTATCTTAGTAGTGATTTTATTTCTGCTATGTTTTTTGGTATCTGAAAAGAAAGTGCATATGAAAATGTTGCATACCAGGCGTTTGATGATAATTCTCAAAGAATCTAACTTATCATTTGGATTTGGGATTTGAATTTTAATTGGTAAGTACTGTTATTAAATTGGTATTGGGCCTATTGGCCATGGTTAGCTACTTAGGATTTCTAGCTTTTTGTCTGTTATGGATTTCCACATGATGAGCTTTTGGTTATTGAGGAAAAACAAATGGTTGAGTTTTGAATTAAATGTTGGTTTCTGTGTGTGATACTAGATATGCATTTTTTTTTTAAAACTACATAATTTAACAATGAAGTGTAGATAATCAGTACAACAAAGGGACGTAATTGTCACTTAAACACAAAAAACTATGCACTGCTTACTGTGCTTTCTATGATCAATGTAATTATAATGACACATTTGGTATATATATTGTTATGAGCTTGTTGTTGTCTCGTCTGTTTGGGAGTATTTCATGGCATAAATTGCATGTATAGAAACTATGAGATTGATAGACTTAACTGGTTGTGAGTTTAGGCTCCTATCTTCAAAAAGACAAGGTTCAAACTTGTATCTTAGGCATGTCTTTGACTAAATGAGATGTTCTTCATTGGAGATCATCACTTATAGATTTGTAAACTTGATTAGAACAAATTTTAAGGAGCTAGGGTCTGGCCTATCCTATATAGGGTCAAAAAGACTGATTTTTAACACAAAATAACTATGCCAAATCCATCTTTTTTAAATAACATCCTCTGCGAATATGTATCACTGTTTTGTAATTACTTGTTAGTGCCCAAATAACTTAAGGTCTAGAGTTTAGTACCTTTTTGAGCTCCATATTCTATTACACCTCTCCTTTAAATGAGATATGAGATTCGATGGATCTACCCTAGAAATAATAGTATCATTCTGAATGCTTTTGTAACTTAAATCTCCAAAACTTTTAACATGTTGTCTCAGTAATTAAACACCTGAACCAGAGATGTCTTTAGGGTGAAATTGAGGCCCCTTTAACCTGAAAATGTTAATGTTTGTTTACTATATAATATGTATCTATTCACTGTGTGATAGCAGTATTTTGAATTTTGAAGTATGTTCACCTGGTATTGCTTCCTTAGGTCTTATATTGTATACAGTTTTATTATTTGATTCATATTATTTAAAATTTTTAAGCATATACCTTACCTTTTATATGCTATTGTTGGAGAAAAATGTCTCTTTTTCCATCAATTGGAGGAGAAAATGATACTTAATTTTGAAGGCTTTGTGTTGGGCAGCTGTAGAATATTTTGCACTGAAAGTAGTAACTTTTCAATATGTTGAATATTTAAGACTACTTGAATACTCAAAGAACATTTTGTTGTTGAAAACAGTGTTGAATGTTTTAAACTAATTTGTGGATTGTTAATACAATGTTGAATGTTTTTACTTTTTGTTATTTGAAAATCAAGTTCATTTGATGATGCTAATATATATTATAAAGTTAATTTTAATTATATAAAAAAATTAAAATATAATAGAATAAATTAGTGTTATATAAATGAATATATAATGAGAATTTAAACTTATCTAAATATTAGAATAATACGAAAAATGTGTTATAATATCTATTACAATAACACTTTTTATAAGTAAAGAATTTTGTTATGCAAACTTCATTATATAACACAAAAAATGTGTTATACTAAAGTGTAGTATAACACAAATTTATAAGTAGTGAAATGTGTTATATAATCGACTATAAATAATATAATTAAACACTTATCTATTTATTAAAATAACACAGAAAGTGTGTTATCGTTGACACTATAATAACACATCTGTATAACAATGATAAAGTGTTATGAAAAGTACCCTGACCTACGATAACATAGTCGGTCTTAACACATCAAAAAGTGTTATGGTATGTTTTGATAACACATTTTTAGTGTTATTAAAAGCATTTTTCTTGTTGTGATCCCTTCCATATTTGATGGAAACTTTAACTTCTTGATAGGCCATTGGCAGTGACCTTAGTAGAATGATGGCTTGACTTTCTTCATCTGCCTTGTGATCAATGTTAGCAAGACCAACAATAATCTCATTAAATTTATCAATATTTTCATCTAAAGAAAGAGAAGAATTCATTCTAAAATCGTATAGTCTTTCAAGGAGGTTTATCTTGCACGAAATTGAGGGTGTCATGTACAGCTGTTCAAGCTTGTCCCAAATGCATTTTGCAGTTGTTTCTCCGACCAGATTTCTTCTTACTCCATAGAAAAGATGCATTATAATTGTATAGTAGGCCATCTCCTCCATTTCAGCTACTTCCTCTGCCTTCTTACTCTCCAACAACTTCTTATCTCCCAGCACCTTGGCAACTTTTTGATGAACCAGAATTCCTTTCAAGCTCTGACGCCATAGTGAAAAATTTGTAGAACCATCAAACTTTTCGAGTTCAAACTTTGCCATTGTTGACATGTTCTTTAGAGGTGTTCTTGATTAATCTTGATGCAGAAGCACTTAGGATCTTTGCTGTAATGGATCATCAAACCTGGCACTGATTTTGTAGAAAATGTACAAGATCCCAACAACTTAAACACAAAGTTAGTATTATATACTTAAACTGAAACTAAACAAGAAATAACTCTGTTAGAACATGAAATAATGCACTAAAATACTAAAAAACACAAGAACACAAAAAAGTATGCAACTAGTTCAGCCTTCCTTGGCCTAATCCAGTTAGGAACACTATCTCTTTGCCTCTTTATTCAATCAAGATCAAAAAAATACAATCAAGCTTTGTGTACAACTCTCTAGTGTTTCTCTTTCTAAACACTCAACCCATGCAATACTTTCCAAACAGTTGTATTACTTATTACAAAACCCACAACCTAGCTCTTTCTTGATCCATAATCTCTCTAGTTATGATTGTTCTGAGCTTCTTCCTTCTTGTTGTGTGTATTTAAGTGAGAACCAAGTCTGAGTATATATAGGACTTTTGAAGACTTGTCATTGGTTGGAAGTTGGTTATTCTGTTATAACCGATATTGGTTAGATTTTGGAGAAACTAATTCCCACAACATATACTAACATACAATCTAAAGCATGACATAAAAACATTTATTATTCCAAGGTATAGCATAAATAACTGCTTTTAACAAAACTTCTTTATCAGCCCTAAAAAAACATTCATTATTCCAAGAGTTCAAAAAGGAACTAACTTTATCTATCATAAAATTAAAAGAAATTTTTCTTAGAGCAATGAAGAGACTGCGGATGTAATACCCTAATTTAACAATAGGACATATTCTTTTATTAAATATTTTGATTGAAAAAAAAAAAACCAATCTTTATAAATGCTCCGGAGCTATGTTTCATAAAAGATAAAGTCAAAACATGAAATTAAATAAAATATGTCCCAACATAAAATAAATGTATTTCATAAAACTAATATTAAACTATGGTGTTCTTAGGATCGTCGTCATCCAAGCAGTCCCCTCACAGAGCACATGCACCTTCTTGGAACGATCCCCACTCACCATGCCATCACAAGTTCAATTCTTGCTTGTGGAGAGGGAATAAGGGGGTGAACTAAAGTCCAGAAAGGAGAATCAAACCAAACATAAACATAAAGCAAACCTTATATAGTCAAACCATGATCTCATATTATAACAAGGCATAGCATCATAAAAATCATCACAATCATCATACAGAAAACCTATGCGCGCGCTACGCATGTAAATGGGATAGATAACTACGGGAAGCTCTCATGGTCCTCTACTTTGTGGTTACCTTTGTCAACCTTTTACCTTCCCTAGTAAATGTCCTAAAACATATATGTAACACCCTGAACTCCAGGGACCGTTACGGTGTGCATTTTAAACAGTACTAGACTCACTAATTGAGTCATTTGGGCATAATCGTGTAACTAAGTATGATTAGCGATTTAGCGTTCAAAATTTTGGTTAAGATACAACGTTTCATTAGAACGTCTACTGTATGCATTGGGATCCCAAAAATATAATTTCAAGGTTTATTACAATAAAATATTTATAACATGTCGATCTAAGCGGAAAAACAGGGTTTAACCCTAGTTCCTCTTTCAACCCTCGACCGTGGTGGTCGAGCAGCCGCATATGTACACAACCTCACCTAAGCTCTCCAACTCAAGGATGGTCGAGCTTTCTTTTGCCTTTACCTACACCACATAGCATGTGACACGCTAAGACCGTTATCGACTTTTTAGTCAATACCATGTGACCAATGCTCAGTACTACTGCCGAACTTGACAAGTAGGTCACAGCTTCATAGTTAATACTGACACCATTGCCATTTATGCCTAGTTAGTCAGTGCCACGAACAAGTAAGCAATGCTACAAGGAATATATCATGTGTCAAATATCCAAATGTAGGGCATTCAACATGCTTACTTAATAATTGCTAGCATAATTAGGATCATGCACAAACACAGAGACTCAAGCTCTGATCAATCTCATATTCAACATTCATGGCATGCCCTAACCACATGTTTCTCGTGCATCTCATGCATCACATACTGGGTGCAGTTTTCTTACCTCTAATTCGAGCGAGAAATCACCAATGAACGACCCTTGAGAACGATCGATCCTTTAATCCCTTAGCAGTCACCTAGTAATAACCAAATACGATCTCCAATTAATAAAATCAACAATAATAGGGTCTTGACCTAAACCTCACTCCCGAGACCCCGAATTGTACCCAAACAGTGGGTAAATTCGATCCCAAGCCTTGGGAAATGAAACCCCGAGCCAATAACCCTTAAAAACACCCAAAATAGGAATCTAAAGAGGCAGGGTAGCGCTGTAGCACTACCCCTAGCTCCCTAGCACTCTAGGCAGACCTGAAGCCCCTTAGCTAGCACTGTAGCGCCTCCTAGTGGGCGTTGTAGCGCTACAACCAGGCAAAAATGCCCTGGTTCTTCTTCCCTTCGACTCCACCATTTCCAACCTGAAATTCAAGTTTCCAAACTCCATTTTATGTCCCAAATGAACCCAAAAACCATCTACATATGACCTAGGTATCACAATCCAAGTAACCCTAGCCAAAACTTCCATCAAATTCTCAACTTTCCAACTCAAAAACCAAACTGAAAACAGAGCAAGAACAAGATATTCCATGGTTAAAAACTCACCTCAATCTCAGCTTAGGACCCTCTTCAATGGTAGAGCATAACCCAAAACCCTCAAGGCTTGGTTCCCCAAAAGAAGCTTCAAAATCCAAAGAGAAATGGGAGAGAAAAGTTGTACGAGAGAAAGAAAGGATGATGCTTTATTTTTTCTACAGCCTTCTAAGCTTAAATGGCCGAAACAAATCCTTTAGGGTGAAAAGACCTAAATGCCCTCATGCCTAATTAAAACCCTTAACAACCACCAAGGGCAAAATCGTCATTTCTTGCCTATCTCGTTAATCATAATTAACACCCTCCAATTCCCGTTATTCTCAATATTCTCAAATGTCAATAAATCATATCCCATTACCCTTTAATTCCTGGCAATGTTCTAATTCTCAAATCACCCCGAGCCTCGAAATCAAATCCCATTATGACCCGACTGAAAACTTGCATTCAAAGATCGTCTCATGATGAATGGCTCGAACAAATCCACATATAATGTTGTATTATTTGTAATTCACCCACATGCATGAAAATACACAATTACGCCCTCAACAAGCCAAATTACCAAAATGCCCTTATAATAAAATGTGGATCCATATGCATGCATTTATCATCATATTATAATATAATTCACATAAACATACATATAACTATTTAATGGCATAATAAATCAATTATGGCCCTCCCGGCCTCCTAATCAAGGTCATAAACCTTATTAGAAAATTTGGGGCATTACAACTATCCCCTCCTTATAGAAATTTCTTCTTCAAAATTTATCTGAACCGTCCGGAATAAGAATTCTGCACAACTGATTCCAGTTTCCCAGGTCATTCCCTCGACCTCACTGTCTCTGTAACATTACCTTGACTCAAGGTATAATGTTGTTCCTTAGAACCTAATTCTTTCAGTCTCATATCTGAGCTGGCTATTCTTTTCAGGATAACTTAGCTTCAATCTCCAGATTCTCATAACTCAACTCATGAGTTTCCTTTCAACCCATGTCCTCAACATGGAAATATAAAATACATTGTATACCGCTGATAGTGCCAAAACTAAGGCCCATTCAAAGTCAACCTGACCAGTCCTATCTAGGACTCAAACGATCAAACTAATCTAGGGCTCGACTTGCTCTTAACTCCTCACCCTTTTCCATGGTGATACTTTAAATAAGATACAATCTTCTACTTGGAACTCCATGTTCTTGCTTTTCAATTCAATAAAAATTTTCCATTAACTCTGAGAAGTGAGCATCCAAGCTCCAACCTCTAATACTCCCAATGGTCCCCTGAACTACCTCGAGATCCAAATATAACACCTCACCCATCTCATTCCAATGAAAGGGTGCTAAACATTCTTTATCACACCTCATCTCATAAGGTACCTTTCAAATACTGGATAACTCTCTTTCTCTCCCTGATTTACCATCAGTTTGAGGATTCCTTAACCCTTCCAAGACCTGGAAGTAAAAACTAAGTCCTCATCTGGTAAGATAGACCTAAAATTCCATGAAGGCACACTACCTCTTTCACATAGAGGTCTGAGAACTGATCTGCTGTATTACTTGTCCTTACTGACAAAAGTGAACTCACTTTAAATACTGGTCCATGATGACCCAAACCAACTCATACTGACCCACTATCCTGGGCAGCCCCACCGCGAAACCCATCGTGATGTTTCCTTATTTCCACTATAGAATACTCATTGGCTAAAATGGCCTTGCTGATTTCTGATACTTTGTCTTGACCTACTAACAGATTAAGAACTTTACCACGTATTCCATTATGTCCATCTCTATCCCAGGCCACCACTATAAAACTTTCAAACTCTGATACACTGTCGTGATGCCTGAATGAAGAGAAAAAAAGAGTAGCATGAGATTCATCCAGAATCTCTCAATTAATCCCAGTGTCCATCAGATTCCAAATCTAATCTCTATACCACGATAAATTCATACCTGACACTATAAAACCCTTAGCTAATCCAGCTAAGACTTTTCACTCAATCTTCCTATTTGTGGTTCACTTAATCATCTTTCCTTTTGATCCTTTCCGAAATGATAATCTCAAGCATAAAACTGGCCACCTGGCCAACCAGAAACTCTACTCTAGTTCTAGTCAGATGCTTTAACCAACATGGTGCATAAGCAATCCCTTCCTCCCTGCCACTGAGATGTCATAACAACCGACAAACTGATTCTGGTCTGCAAGAAGACTGAGAACTCTTCCATAAAGTACACATAATATCCTGCACGTCCAAGGAAACTCCTGCCCTCTAAGGTGTTCCTTGACCTTGGCGAATCTCCAACTGGGGTATATCACAAGTTCAATTCAAATAATCCTTAAATACTCTGTTCATCTGATTCATCAAAGCAATCTTGACATTAACCAAATCCTCAAAATATACGCAGCACTCCTAGTGCTATTATCTGATACAATAATCTTCTGTTTAACCTTCTCTCTAATCTTTAATTGGTACTAACCAGATCTATGATCCACTTTAGAGAATTCCACCTTATCCAATGACTGAGCATTAAATTCTTACGACTTTTCTGAAGCCATTCAATACCGTGCCCTAGACCTGATTCCATTCCTGGCACTAACCCAATCACCATTTTATCTCTTCATATAAAGGAAATCCTGGCAAGTCCCCTGGAAACACGTCCAGAAACTCACAGACTAATCTAGTCTATCCTAATCCCACTGGCACAATCCAAGTGGTATCCACCACACTAGTTAAGAGTTCTATGCATCTCCCTGCAATAAAACTCTATATCTCAATGTAGATGTCATAAGAATACCAAATCCATGCATAGTGTCAACTGCCACAAAGGCTTCCCACTCTCAAGCCCAAGAGTTACTATCATTTCCTTGCAATCTAGCATTTCCCCACACTTACTTAACTAATCTATATCTAGAATTAAACCAAAGCCAGTCATAACCAGCCTTATCAAAACCACCGATGAGTCCTTTTAACATAATCCAACTCATCTTTTGAATCACCAATACAATATTACTTTCCCATCATAACATAACCATGTGATCTGCATAACAACTCTATGCCTCTATATATGCAACAAACAAAGAAACAGCATGGCACCAACACCAGTCAGCATAATACAAAAGTCAAAACTAGAAAACTGACCTGCCACCCCTAAGGAACTAGTCTCAGTCTCTGTCTCTAACTACATCGGAATGAACACTTGTGCTGGAGTGGAGTTGTCCATCCCCTTTTGCTTATCCTTTCTTAGCCTTGGGCAATCCTTCTTGAAATGCCCAACCATGTAACATAAGAAACATGCCTTTGCTCGACATTCTCCCAGATGACGCCTCGTGCACCGAGCACATATTGGACGGGTCTTCCAGTTTTCATTCTTGCTTGCTCCAATAAAAAGATGCATCACTGCTTGAGCTTTGTGCTCTCCAGAACTCTCCTGTCCAATCTGATTTTCTGCGCTCTCAACAGCAAAAGCCTTCCCTACCACCAGAACGTAGGTAGAGATTTCATGCAATGGGGCAACTCTAATGCCCTGAGCTATTTTGGAATTCAACCCCTGGATAAACCTTTCCTTCCGAGCTGGATCTGTGGGTACCATGTCAAAAGTGAACTTGGCCAACCCATCAAATCTATAAACATACTCGATTACTGTTGCAATTCCCTGAACGAGATTCAGAAACTCATTCATCTTAGCATTCTTGGCTGCATCACAATAATATCTTTCATTAAACAGCTACCTAAATTCTTTCCAATCCATCACAGCTGTATCTCGAGTCTAGGATACTACTTCCCACCATGTCTGGGCATCATCCCACAATACATATGCCGCACAGATCACCTTGTCGTGACCTACAAGCCCCATACTGTCAAGAATGGAACTGATCATGCCCATCCATTGCTCAGCTCTGAATGGATCTAGGCCTCCCTCAAAGACTGGAGGGTAATACTCCTGGAATCTTCCACGGAGAATTTCCCACCTCCTCTCAACCCTAGGCTGAGCCAAAGCTAGTGCAACTCTTGGCAAAACAAAGGAAGAGGTGTTTCCCAACAGACTCCTCTGTTGCTTCAAACACCTAACCTCTTCCTCCTACCTCTGCAATCTTAATTTCACATCTGCAAGCACCTGCTAGAAATTCTGAGGGTTAGATGAAGAACTCAACCCTTGGCTGAAACTCCTAGCCTCAGTATAACCACCATCAAGCCTCATTATTTGTCTTGGATACATACCTGGTGATTTAATCTGCAGTCAATAACTTGACTTATTAAACATGATGAGCATATCAAGAACTTTCCTCTGGGATCAATCATATTACACCACATTCACAAACCATTGCAGTGCTAAAAACATGCCCATGGAATTCATACATCAATCATAATCTCTGCTCTTCCAACTTACCAACCATGCCTTCAACTCCAGCATGCAAATATCACAATTATATATATTCATAGAGCATGTAATCATATAGTCAAGAGACTGGCTCTAACAAAATCTCATGCTCCCTAATACAATGTGTAGGTAAAGCATTTACATTCTATTTAAGCAGTTAAGCACATAACTACATAAATAGTTTCCATTCCCTGAGTGAAGCTATCTTCAGTGACGAATGTACATGCCCAGCTTGTCTTCAAGAACCCTTAACCTTGGCTCACTCTGATACCAAGTTGTAACGCCCTAAACTCCAGGGACCGTTACGGTGTGCATTTTAAACAGTGCTAAACTTGCTAATCGAGTCATTTGGCCATAATCGTGTAACTAAGTATGATTAGCGATTTAGGGTTAAAATTTTTGGTTAAGATACAATGTTTCATTAGAACGTCTATTGTATACATTGGGATCCCAAAAATATAATTTAAAGCTTTATTACAATAAAATATTTACAACCAGTCGATCTAAGCAGAAAAACAGGGTTTAACCCTAGTTTCTCTTTCAACCCTCGATCATGGTGGTCGAGCAGCAGCATATGTACACATCATCACCTAAGCTCTCCAACTCAAGGATGGTCCAGCTTTCTTTTCCCTTTGCCTGCACCACATAGCACTCGTGAGCCGAAGCCCAACAAGAAAACTCAATATGCTCATGAACAACAATATCATGTCACAAAATCATATCTGGCATGCCTAGCAATTTGTAGCCTATTCAAGCATGCAAATAAGTTCAGACAATGATGGAGAATCTAGGATAAGACATCCTGCCCTCCTGATTGGATGACTATCAAGTCAAACCTAATCAGATGAGTGTTTTAACACTGGTGGTACCATTAACCATAATGAGTGACTGACAACCAAGTCACCATGGGGCACAACACCCATAGCCATGCGAATGTGATCATTATAATCTTACAGAGCTTATAGCCCTGAATAGATGAGTTAATATCACTTTGGGGTTCTGTTAAACCATAATGAGTGACTAACGAGCAAGTCACTAGGGGCTCAGTACCCATAGCCATGTGACGAAGCAGTCACTTGGGCTTTCTGGCAATGGCTCTAATCAGATGAGTGACTGACGAACAAGTCACTACAAGGCTTGGCACCCACAACC
The DNA here is from genome assembly GCF_963169125.1 of Humulus lupulus. Classification (NCBI taxonomy): domain Eukaryota; kingdom Viridiplantae; phylum Streptophyta; class Magnoliopsida; order Rosales; family Cannabaceae; genus Humulus; species Humulus lupulus. The sequence continues at coordinate 68,688,491 of NC_084798.1, forward strand.
ATGTGACAATTCAGTCACTTGGACCTTCTGGCCCTAACTCCAATCAAATGAGTAACTACTGGGTAAGTCACTCGAGCTCAAACCCATAGCCATGTGACTAGACAGTCATCGGGGTCTAAGTGACTAGCCTTAGGCTAGACAAGTGCTTTTAATTTTCATCAAACTTGAGGAAGGTCCGACATTAATGATCATTTGAGTCATTCAATGCAGATGTTAATTAGATCTAATCTTTTTCGGCGTGCGTTAAACATGCTAAGACTGTTATTGGCTTTTTAGTCAATATCATGTGACCAATGCTCAGTACTACTGCCAAGCTTGACAAGTAGGTCACAGCTTCATAGTTAATACTGACACCATTGCCAATTATGCCTAGTTAGTCAGTGCCACGAACAAGTAAGCAATGCTACAAGGCATATATCATGTGTCAAATATCCAAATGTAGGGCATTCAACATGCTTACTTAACAATTGCTAGCATAATTAGGATCATGCACAAACACAGAGACTCAAGCTCTGATCAATCTCATATTCAACATTCATGGCATGCCCTAACCACATGTTTCTCGTGCATCTCATGCATCACATACTGGATGCAGTTTTCTTACCTCTGGTCGAGTGAGAAATCACTAATGAACGACCCTTGAGAACGATTGATCCTTTAATCCCTTAGCGGTCACCTAGTAATAACCAAATACGATCTCCAATTTATAAAATCAACAATAATACCTAAACCTCACTCCCGGGACCCCGAATTGTACCCAAACGGTGGGTAGATTCGATCCTGAGCCTTAGGAATTGAAACCCCAAGCCAAAAACTCTTAAAAACACCCAAAATAGGAATCTGAAGAGGCAGGGTAGCGCTGTAGCCCTACCCCCCCCCCCCCCCCTAACTCCCCAGCGCTCTAGGCAGACCTGAAGCCCCTTAGCTAGCTCTACAGCGCCCCTAGTGGGCGCTGTAGCGCTACAACCAGGCATAAATGCCCTGGTTCTTCTTCCCTTCAACTCCACCATTTCCAACCTGAAATTCAAGTTTCCAAACTCCATTTTCAGTCCCAAATGAACCCAAAAACCATCTACATATGTCTTAGGCATCACAACCCAAGTAACCCTAGCCAAAACGTCCATCAAATTCTCAACTTTCGAACTCAAAAACCAAACTGAAAAAAAAAGCAAGAACAAGAGATTCCATGGTTAAAAACTAACCTCAATCTCAGCTTAGGACCCTCTTCAATGGTAGAGTATAACCCAAAACCCTCAAGGCTTGGTTCCCTAGCTTGGTTCCCCAAAAGAAGCTTTAAATTCTAAATAGAAACGGGAGAGAAATGATGCACAGGAGAAGGAAAGGATGATACTTTGTTTATCCACAGCCTTCTAAGCTCAAATGGCTGAAACAAATCCTTTAGGGTGAAAAGACCTAAATGCCCTCATGCCTAATTAAAACCCTTAACAGCCACCAAGGGAAAAATCGTCATTTCTCGCCTATCTCGTTAATCATAATTAACACCCTCCAATTCCCGTTATTCTCAAATGTCAATAAATCATATCTCATTACCCTTTAATTCCTAGCAATGTTCAAATCCTCAAATCACCCTGAGACTCACCTCGAGCCCCGAAATCAAATCTCGTTATGACCCGACCGAAAACTTGCATTCAAAGATCGTCTCATGCCGAGTGGCTCGAACAAATCCACATATAATGTTGTATTATTTGTAATTCACCCACATGCATGAAAGTAGACAATTACGCCCTCAACGGGCTAAATTACCAAAATATCCTTATAATAAAACATGGACCCATATGCATGCATTTATCATCATATTATATTATAATTCACATAAACATGCATATAATTATTTAATGGCATAATAAATCAATTATGGCCCTCCCGGACTCCTAATCACAGTCCTAAACCTATTTAGGAAATTTGGGACATTACAATCAGGAGGGCAGGATGTCTTATCCTATTTTTATAGCTATTTTATTATAATATGATGTAGTTTAATTATTTGAAATTAGTATTTTTAGATTAAAAGTTAAAAAATGTAATTTTATTGAACTCAATTACCAAAGTAAATTAAATTTTAATTCATATTTTCATGGATTTAATATGGCTTAATTTGTAATTGAAAATATTTGATTATAATTTAATGTTTACTTATTTTGTAGGATGAACTTTGCATGTGTTTGTATGCTTGAAGCGAGAAAGGTGTAGTTTTGAAAAGAAAAAAAAAACAAAAGAAATATGGCATTTTTGAAAACTTCTCTTGCCTTGTCCCAGCCGACCCAACAGCAAACCAGCCCAGCCTGTTGCCTCTCCAGCTGCCTGCCGAGACCCTCTCCAACTCCCTGCCACGGTTCCCACATGCTAGCCAGCTGATGCTTCCCAGGTCGCCAGCTGTCACCTTCCTTCAGCCTCCAAGAAGCAGCAAGCCGAAGTCTTCCTCTTCATTTGTATCCATTCAGCCACACCTCCTGCTCCAAGTGCCAACCCGAGCCAACTGCCCCTTCCCAGGCCCAGCACCGAAGCCCAACTCACCTGGCCCAAGTCCTCTTCAACAAGCATCCCAGGCGAGCATCACCTACTGTGCAAACCGCCTGACCCAGCATGCCAGCCACCTTGCCCAACATTCCCACTTTCTTGAGCCCAAAAATGGTCCCTTTGTCCATTTGTCCTTTTGTCTAAAAATGCTACTTTTTTATCCAAATTTTGTACACATTTTCACCACAAAATCATCATTACACCCTAAAATTTACCCCTACCATATTATTACTAATTTAATTAACATAATCAATTTAATTAATTTAAATTTATTATTTTAATAATCTCATTTTGGCTATAAATATAGAATTTCAAGACCATTTTAGGGTGCTTAATTTTTTGTTACCATCTTCTTTTCTCCCATTTTCTCTCTACCATTCTCTCTTCCATTTTGGGTTTTTCAAGAGCATTTGCAAGTATGTATGTCATTTATTTTGTAATTTCTACTCTAGTTATGTGCTTCTAATCTTTTTCATAAGATTATTAAGATCATGATGAAGCAACTTGTAACTAGATAATATTTATGTTGTATGTTGATTTCCCTTGTAATGCAACAAAGTTTATGGATTTTTCTTCTTCATATATGTCTTTCTTCTTTAATATCTCATATTTTTTATTGTTAGATAATATGCACTTTGTTCTTCATTTTGCAAAAACATAATATTCTTTGTGTAAGATGTGTCATTAAATTATACACATCCATGCTTAGAACAAAAATATTATGTTTTTCCTTATAAATAATGGTATTTTATTTTTTGTTGTTTCATTAGGTTGATTCACATTAAATACTTTGAAATTATAATTCATGAAAAGTGAAGAAAATCCTATATTTTTTAAGGTAATTTGTGCTTAAAATTATAAATCTCTTTGGAAAATGATAGTTTGAATTATTTTAACTATCACTAAAACTTGGGAATCAATCTACTAATAAATATTATTAAACTTACATTTTGTGGATTCTAGTATCTTAATAATATTTTCTTTTAACACTTAATTTCAAATCATTATTGGTTTATTTTTATTCTCTTAAATAGTTTTATTTTTCAATCTTTTATTTTATGTTCATAACATTAAAACTCATCAATCTTTGGAGCTAGGTTAGAATTTATTACTTTTGATTTAAAATAGTTTTCTTTTTTATTTTAGACAACTTCTTTGGGTTCAATTTCGTGCTTACACGAACACTATATTCCATATACGATTCGTGCGCTTGCGAGTATAAATATTTAAAACATACCCATTTTGGGTCCATCACAAACAACCTTAAGTGAGCATAAACTTCGAAACGATAACAATAACAATACATTTGGAGATCGAGAGTCCAATCCTACCCTTCCTTGAATCATTAGAATTCGAACACATCTAAACCACAAAACCACATCCCAATGACCACCAAGAAGAAAAGAAAAAACTCATAAATAAATTCAAACCAAACTAATGAGATCTTACCTTAACCTTTATTCCCTTTCTTCACAAGAAATCCCGAGCCCTCAATCTAAACCTCCACCTTCTCTTTCCTTCTCTCTTTCTTTCTCACACCTGCTCTCTTTCTTTCTTTCTTTCTTTCTTTCCTCGTGCATCTCTCTTTCTCTATGTCATGCTAAATAGAGAGCCAATCTCTATCTATTTATAGGTTCCAAGGCCACCCTTTTACACACTCATCAAATTCTCTCAATAAATGTTTATTGATTCCAATCTTCTATCACATAGCCTAATTGATTCATAATCACCATTAATTTGATCATATCATATTCACATTGGCATGAACCTAGTCCTCATTCTAGCCATGTTCTTCAAACACTATCACTATCCATTGTTTTCTACAATCAATCACCATTAAATCCTCTATGAACCTAGCCTTAATCTCAAACTCTACACGAAGTTGATTTTCCATCATCAAATCCCATGAATGCTTAAATTTCCAAGCAAGAATCAAGAGACAATCCTTCATTTTACATCACCAAATCAATCGAGAGCATCACAGAGGCTTGATTTTTGAAATTTGCTCTTCAAAGTCAGCTCTTGATTCCACTCAATCAAAGAACAAATCTTGTCATTCACATTGTCATCCTCTTCCTCATGAATTTTCAAAAATTGAGCTTACACTTCCCTTTAATAGTTCAAAAATCAGGTTGTACTATGAACAAGAAAATCATCATTAATTCACCACAACTCAATCCAATCTTTCAAGCCTTAATTCATGAAAATCATAAAGTTCTTACCACGCTTCTCTTTCACACACTTCACACGCCCAAGGCTTAGTCACACACACATGTGCACACATTATCATATAATAAAATCAAAACATAAATAAGTAAATAAAATAAAGGTAAATAAATAACTACTTAAATAAATAAATAAAAGTTTAACTATTATAGTAAATAAGGTAACAACTAATTAAACAAGTAAACAAGACAATAAAAAAGAATATTAAAATAAAATAATTAAATTTAAAATAGTGAATTAAACAAATTAAAATAAACAATAAATAATTAAAATGTGTGTCGGGATATTATGGCAAAAATGCCTAAATATTTACTAATAAAAAATATATTTTCTAATCATAAATAGTCTAAAAACAAAGCAGCTCAGAAGTAAGGGTATTAGGAGAGAAAAGAACAGACGATTTATTAAAGTTAACAACTTGACCAGAGGCGTTATTATAAGCATCATCTAAAGCATATTTAGTAGCAACACAAGAATCTATATCAACAATAGGAAAAAGTAAACTAGCATTCGCAAACAGTAAGTGAGAAATAGAGGGGGCATTATGAGATATTTTAAACCATCTAGAAAACTAGATAGCTCCTTTGAACGAAGAGCAGAAGATAGATTCTCTGAAAATAAAAGAAAAAGGTAAAGTGAGATAGGGTCACCTTATCTAATTCCACAAGAAGGGAGAATACGACCACTGACTTGACCATTAATATAAAAACTAACGGAAAGATAATAGGCAATTCACAATTAAAGAAACAAACTTAAAAAGAAAATTCAAATAAATCATAACAAATATAAGAAAATCTCGTTCTACTCTATCAAAGGTCTTGTCCATATCTAATTTAAGGGTTGCCCAACCTAAAGAACCAACTTTTCTATTTTTTTTTAAATAAGACTCTTCAGTTAAATTATAACTATTTGATATGCTTAATTAATATAATTTAAATATGAGTATTTTGAAATTTTCTAAAATATTTTAGCAATAACTTTGACTAAAATTAGTGTGGATGTTATCACCTCCTTTTTAATAATTTCAAGACTTGTTATAGAATATATTTTGAAAAAATTACACACAACACTCTAAATTCTAAAAAATATTGAAAAATACGTAATTTTATAAAAATTACAAAAATACGGATAATAAATTGTACCAATTTTATTACTACTTGTAACAATTTTCTATTTAGTCTGTAAATATTGTTTATGAAATTGTAGCACATTTTTATGAACTTGTAAAATGTGGTTACAAAATAATTGTATTGTTATAAATTGGCAGACTTTGTTTTAAAAAAATTATCTATATTTATGATTATGCCCCTTCATATTTTTGTAATTTTTTTTCCAAATTTCACTTTTTTAGTTTTTTTTCAAAAAAAAAAATCTTAGGCTTTTTTGTAAACTTTCCATTTTTTTACAATGTGTGATTATATGTAGAGTTGTAAATGTGGGTCGGCCCGGCCCGACTCGACCCACATTTTTGTGCCTTCAAATAAACCGTGTCAGGCTGGGCCATATTTGAAAGAGTAAGCCTAGCACGGCCCATGTCATGTCGTGCTACGTGTAGTGTCGAGTCCAAATCAAGCCAGCCCACTCTCTTTATTCAAGCCCAAATTCGAGCCAACTTTTAAGCTCATTTTATCATTGCAAAAAAAATGTAATTATGGAGAATTGAACCATCAACTTCCTCTTTAACAATCAATGGGCTCACCACCCGTCCAAATACATTTCTTTATTTAAATTATTTTTTGAGATATTTTTATATACTTTTCAACAATACTTTTTACAAAATTATATCAAAGATAATTATTAGAATTTGAATACCTACTAATAAATGCTAAAAAATTTAACTAACAAATATTAAAATAAATTAATATAATTTTAAAATTATAGACATTGAGAAAAATAATAGACTTTTATTATCATTTTAGTTTACATGTAATTGACAAATAAAAATTTATTATTATTAATAATGTCAAAATATCGGGCTTTTTATCGTCTCGTGCTTTTGGGCTAGTTTTTTCGTGCTTTCGTGTCGTACCTTCAGGCTTGTCGTGTCGTGTCGTGCGTATTTTCAACTCGTGTCGTGCCTGGCCCGAGCCCATATTTTTTTCATGTCGTGCCATGCTCGTGTCGTGCTAAAAATCCTAGCTCGTATTTACAACTCTAATTATATGTGAATTTAGTTGAAATTCAAGAGTATAAAATAGTATAATTTAAATTAAATAAAAATACTTAAATATGAAGAAAAAAAACAATTGCTTTTCCGAGTCACAAAAAATTCAAGGATCATCTATGCAAATTCAAAACCACTATATTGTTAATTGCAAATTCAGCTTGTGCTAAAGCTGCATCCCATTTGTTACATCCAGATTTCGGGACCTAAGATTGTGACCTCGAAAGCTGGACTCGTCAAATGTGAGCTCGAGATATATAAAACGCACGTTCGTGGTCCAGATGTTAAACCCTCGAATCAAGATGGCAACCTCGAAGACATTTAACCTCGAAATAATTTCTAAGATCGAAAGAATGTAGCACTGGGATATATCCGTTGTCGGGTGTTTTCGGATCAAGTAGCCCAAGCTTAAAGAGTACAAGCTCGAAATGTAACAGCCTCGATGGTATCTATCTGCTCCGAGTTGGTCTTGGAATAAGGCGGCTAGCTCGTAACTTATCTATAAACCTTGACTGACATGATGCTGGTTGATGACCTCGAAAGATCTAATGAGTCATCTGATGTAACGTGTTCCGTACGTTTAAATATATTTATTGTTGTAACTTCCCAACATTAAAGGGATATTAACAAGTTTGTTATTCACCCCTGGTCTTCAGGGGACGTTTCCTTTTATATAGGAGTTACAATATTTAATATCATTATTTTAATTAATAAGCAGAAGTATCTTCCCGAAATATGTGGGGATGAACTCTGAAAACTCTCTATAAATAGAGAGTTCATGAACATTTGTAAATGATAGATATTTTGATATCTTGAGAGAAATTCTGGAGAATTCATCTTTGAAGGATTTCCAGAAAACTCCAAGTCTTAATAAATAGACTCGTAGACTAGGCAGAGTTAACTGCTGAACCACAAAAAATTCTTGTTGTTCTATCATATTATTCATCTGTGCCATAGTTCTTATTGTTTAATTGGTCTACATTTTAAGTTGACGAAAACGGCATCAACACCATTGTTTTGGATGGAAACCACTGATGCATCGAAAAAGTTTGCCAAGAGTACAGTTGGTCACTTCAGTTTGGCCATCCGTTTGTGGGTGGTGGGTGATGGGCGGGGCTATAGTATAGCTCTGTAGTGAATTTCTTCTATAGTGTATGCCAAAATTAGTTGAGAAATTTATTGTCATGATGTGAAGTTATTGTCTTCGGGATGCCCCGAAGGCGGATAATCTTCCTGAGGAATAAATATGCAATATTGACAAAATCATAAGTCTTTTTGCATGCTAGGAAATGGCTCATTTTGTTGAATCTATCAACTACGACACATACAGAATCATAACCTCGTTGTGTCCTTGGAAGTCCGATGACAAAGTCCATAGAAAGGTATTCCCATATTGTAGTTGTAATGGGGAGTGGGGTGAATAGCCTAGTAATTTGTGATTGACCCTTTGCTACTTGACATATTGGGCACCTTTTGGCATAATTGTTAACATCATGTGATAGTTGTGGCCAAAAGAATCTGCTTTCAACTTTTTGTCTTGTTTTATCTTGTCCCAAATGGCCACTTAGTCCTCCTCCATGTGTCTCATGAATGACTCACTTTCTCAGCGACATTTTTGGAAGACACAACTTGTGGTCTTTGAAAAGAAATCCTTTCGAGATAAGAAAGGGGCTACACCCAGTAGGTGTGTTGCATTTATCCCAAATGGTAGCAAAGTATTCGCCATCTATGTAAGTGTCTCGAATGGAATCGAAAGCAACAATTTGAGTTGAAATAGTGATGAGCTAAGTAGGTTTCTGCTTAGCGCATCTACTACTATATTAAAGGTACCTGATTTATGTTTAATAGTGAAGTTAAAGCACTGAATAAAAGAATACCAACAAGCAAGAACCCTATTGATGGTCTTTTGTGAATCTAGGTACTTGAGAGCTTGATGGTCTATATAGAGGACAAATTCACAGCTCAAAAGATAATTTTCCCATTGTTTAAGAGTGCAGACTAAGGCATAGAACTCTTGTTGGTATGTTGACCATGTTATTGAGCTGGGACATAATTTTTCTGTGAAATATTCAATGGGTCTTCCACTTTGGCTCAATACAGCTCCTATTCCAACATCATCAACCTCCAATTCGAATAGTTTGTCAAAATATGGTAGTGTAAGAACAGGAGCACTACAAAGTTTATTTTTGATCGTTTCAAAACTGTCTTGTTGGGCTTGTCCCCATTTGAAATTATCCTTCTTCATACTCTTGGTCAAAGGGGCAGTGATAGTGTGCTTAAATCTTTGTAACTCCTTTAATGTAGTCGGTGGTAGCCAATCTGAGATAGCTTTTATCTTAGTGGAATCCACTTGCAATCCATCAGTTCCAACTACAAACCCAAGAAAAATAAGTTTAGTGACCATAAAAATATAATTTTTAAGATTAAGGAACAATTGATTATCACGTAAAACTTGAAAGATAGTTTCAAAGTGAAAGAGGTGGTTGTTGGTGTGTTTACTAAACACCAATATGTCATCAAAGTAAACAACCACAAAATGACCAATATAAGGTTGTAACATCTGGGTCATCGTTCTCATAAAGGTAGAGAGAGCATTAGATGGCCCAAATGGCATGACCAGCCAGTCAAATAAACCTTCATTTGTTTTAAAAGTTGTCTTCCACTCATCTTTGGGCCTAATTCATATTCAGTGATATCCACTGCGTAGATCAAGCTTAGAAAATATGTTTGCTCCAGCTAGAGGGTCAATCAAGTCCCTCATTCTTGGGATTGGAAAGAGATTTTTGACTGTGATTTTATTGATGGCATGATTGTCAATACACATACGCCAGCTGGCATCTTTCTTTGGAGTGAGTAATGCAAGTACAACACAAGGAGAAAGGCTTGGTCTAATGCTTCCTTTAATTAATAAATCTTGAACTAGTTTATGTAGAGTAGCATACTCTTTGGGACTCATTCGGTAATGGGGAGGATTAGGAAGTGCTGCTCAAGGAATGAGGTCAATGTGATGTTGTATATGTTAACCCAAGATATGTTTCCAAGAGGGGGGTGAATTGGAAATTTAAACTAATTTCGTAAATTTAAAAACTTAATATGTCAAATTATGCAATAAATTAAATTTATCAAGTAAAAGCAAATAATATGGAAAACAAATAGAAGTAGCAAATAATCAAAATTGTAATGTAAAGAGTTAAAGGTTAAGAAATCGCAAACTCTCGAATTTTACAAGGTTCGGTAGAACTAAGCCACCTACGTCCTTGGTCTTCAAAGCTATGGACCTAGCTTTGAGTTCAACTATCGAGCCAAGTTAGCGGGCTTGACTAACCCTTACAACCGGGAATTTTTCACCAAGGTATTTCCAAACCTCTTACAATAGTTTTCCACCACAAAGGACTATCAACCTCTTTTTCGGATTGTTGAAGTGTCAATCTCACTCTAACCGGGTTGTTTACAAAATCAGTGCCAACCTCACCTCAATCTCAATATGGGAATGTGTTTGATATTACAAGCAAAAATCACTCTAGAAGTATGATAATACAATGAGAAACCTAGAGTGATTAGCAAGCACACTTAGAAGGAATAAATACAAATTTTGGCTCAAGTGTGTGAATATGTGTTTGGATGAGTTAAACTTTGAAAGCTCTTTGAACTCAATGGATTTGGTTTGGTATATGTAATAAATGCTCAGCCAACCCCAACTTTGAGTAAAAAACGAGTTTATATAGAGTTTGGGAAAAAACTAGCTGTTTATAGCCGTTAGGGGTTAATTTTCGTAGCTGTCTGCCGCGAACTGGAAGTCCGGATGGGGAACCGGAATTCCGGTCTGGAAGCAACCGGAATTCCAGTTGCCAATCTGGAATTCCGAATGGCAAACAGAGAGCAAAAGTCCGAATTGTGCCATTTTCCCGTTTTTCAATTCTTCATAACTTTTAGCTCGTTTATCCGATTTCAAAAATTCCAATTGCGTTACGACCGTATCGGGATGTATTTTCTTAAAAGTGAATTTAGGATATTTATTTCTCATTTTAAAAAAATCACCATTTTTTAGTACGTGAGTGAGCCAAATTTTATACTTATGACTTAAAGTATAATTGCAATCACTTTACAAGACTAAGAAATGAAATTAAACCTTTATCTTGAGTTTCTTGAGTCTTGAAGTCCATTTCGGGTCGTTTCCGGAAAATTTGGTAAAATGATCATTTTGCCATTGGTCATAAGTTTGACTTTGAAGTGCTAATTCACTTTGGTTTTTGCTACAAAATCAACAAATCATTAGTAACAAATAATAATCAAATATTTGTTAATCATCAAAACAAGGAGACTTAAGAGTTTGGGTCAACAATCTCCCCCTTTTTGATGATATCAAATATTTGATTATTTTAAAAGGGAAAGAAGATATTTTTAAATATGAATATTAGATTAGTTCCCCCTTAATGTGTGCAAGGATAAAATAAATTTACCTTTTAGTTTTACCTTGCATGATTTTGTAAACTCCCCCTCAATATATCACTTAAGTTCAAATAACATTGTTAGTCTTAGATATTGAGGTTTTGCCAAACATTAAAAAATAATCCTATCACTTCTCCCCCTTTTGATTCATCAAAAAGGATGGCAAAGGAATTCACAAAATAAATGGCAAAAATCAAAGAAAACATAACTAGCCATTGATTGAAATAACCATCAAAGTCAACCAAAAATATACAAGAATATGATGCACGTGCTATGATGGTGGATGACCAAATCTATTTTACCAAATGATGAAAATAGAGAGAATAAGGGTGAGTTTTGAGAGATTTGGGTAGATAATGAGTGTAAAATCATGTGTGGGGTGTTTTGTATGAGAGAAATGGGTTGAAAGAGTTATTTTTACCCTTAATACTAAACTTCCCGGTTCATCCGGAATTACGGATGGAATGTGCCCAACCAACCGGAATTCCAGTTGGTCATATATCAGCAGCTTTTTCGTAAAAGTTGTCTAAAAACTTCGTTTTTACTCCGAATGACCCGAAACTTTTTCTAGAATCTTAAATATGATAAAATGAAGATGCTCAAACAAGAAAATCAGAAAAATGTTGAAAATTGAAGATTTTGGGTAGATTTTCGATTTTAGTCAAGAAAACTGGAAACGTACCCAAAATGAGTTTTATTTATCCAAATTGAAAAATTATTTTTGCAACACCTCAAGAATGTTAAATGTGAGGTGTGGGAAGTTACGGTTTCGAAAAATGATGAAAATTGAGCATTTTGGGAAAAATTCCTCTTTTAGGCTTAAAACTTTTAAAAATGCACATGTAAAATGCATGAAATGCATTCAAACTATTTTTAACCATTTAGAACCTATAGGCATACTAATTTCACTCATTTAGACATGTTTAAACATATAAATTTATATAATGATCAATAATGCAAAAATTTGTGTGTGTACTAATTAAAAAAGTATGTCTAAAATATGCCTAAAAATCTCAAAATGACCTATAATCTGATTTTTCAAGGAGTACAAGGTCATATATCATTTAGTTAATTTATATGCATTTGAAACATGTAAATATCATATTGAGAGTACATATGCATAAATTTATAAGTAAAGAGAGATATGATACCAATGATTTAAAGTCGCTAGTGAACCTTATATTTCATTGAGGTTGGTCATTCCTAGCTCTCTTCTAATGAAACTAAATCTCTCATCACTAAGAGGCTTGGTGAATATGTCCGCTAATTGAATTCGGTGCTTACAAAGTCTAGTACAATTTCACCTCTTGGGATATGGTCTCTAAGGAAATGGTGCCTTATATCAATATGCTTGGCTCTAGAATGCAAGATTGGATTCTTAGAGAGGTTAATGGCACTAGTATTGTCACACTTTATGGGTGTACATTCAAAATCAACATCAAAATCCTTAAGAGTTTGTTTCATCCAAAGTATTTGAGCACAACAACTACCAGCGGCAATGTATTTGGCTTCGGTTGTGGATAGGGCTACCGAGTTTTGTTTCTTGCTAAACCATGACACTAAAGAGTTTCCTAGAAAGTGACATGTTCCACTAGTACTTTTCCTATCCGACTTACAACCGGCAAAGTCCGCATCCGAGTAACTAATGATTTCAAAGTTTGAGTTCTTGGGATACCAAAGTCCTAGATTCATTGTGCCTATCAAGTATCTAAAGATTCTCTTAACGGCACTTAAGTGGGATTCCTTGGGACATGATTGGTACCTAGCACATAGACCAACACTAAACAAAATATCGGGTCTACTAGCGATTAAGTATAATAATGAACCAATCATACCTCGATACTTGGTGATGTCAACATCCTTACCACTTTCATCCTTGTCCATCTTTATGGAGGTGCTCATAGGGGTTTTCATGGACTTTGCATTGGTCAAGTCAAACTTTTGAAGTAGATCCTTGATGTACTTGGATTGACTTATGAATATTCCATTCTTTTGTTGCTTTATTTGAAGTCCAAGGAAAAAGTTGAGCTCTCCCATCATGCTCATTTCGAATTCACTATGCATACACTTTGAAAATTCTTCACAAAGAACATCATTAGTAGCACCAAAAATAATATCATCAACATAGATTTGTACTATAATAATGTCTTTTGATTTTCTTTTAATAAAAAGTGTATTATCCGCTTTTCCCATTGAAAAACCATTTGAGATAAGAAAAGTGCTTAAACAATCACACCAAGCTCTAAGAGCTTGCTTTAAACCATATAATGCTTTCTTTAATTTATAAACATGGTTAGTGTGTTTGTGATCTTGAAAACCGGGGGATTGAGAGACATAAACCTCTTCCATAATGTATCCATTTAAGAAAGCGCTTTGAACATCCATTTGATACAAGACAAAATTCTTGTAGCATGCAAAAGCTAATAACATTCTTATGGACTCAAGTCTTGCTACCGGTGCAAAGGTCTCCTCATAATCAATTCCTTCTTCTTGATTGTAACCTTGGGCCACTAATCTAGCCTTGTTACGCACAATGACTCCATGCTCATCTACCTTATTTCTATAGACCCATTTTTTTCCAATCACCGATTGGTGTGACGGTCTTGGAACTAACTCCCAAACATCATTTCTAATAAATTGATTTATTTCTTCTTGCATAGCTAGAAGCCAAGATTCATCGAACTCGGCCTCTTTAAAATTCTTTGGTTCAATTTGAGAAATAAAAGCAATGAAATTACACAGGTTTCTAAGGGAGCTTCTAGTTGTGACTCCTTGTGAAGGATCACCTAGAATTTGGTCTATAGGATGAGCACTTTTGAACTTCCACTCATGAGGGAGGTTAGAATCCATACCTTTGCTTTCATTTACCTTTTCCTCGGGTAGTTCCTCTTTGGGAGTTTGTGATGGAGCGTTAGATGATTCTCCAATGTCAAGCTTTTGAACCTCTTCTCCCAAACCTACAACATCATCACCTACACTTTTGCTTGTAGGAGGGTTAGACTCATCAAATGCAACATGAATAGATTCTTCAACAACATTAGTTCTTTTGTTATAAATTCTATAAGCTTTACTATGTGTTGAATAACCTATAAAAATTCCAACATCGGATTTTGCATCAAATTTTCCAAGGTTGTCCTTGGTGTTCAAAATATAGCATTTACATCCAAAAACTCTAAAGTATCCAATGTTGGGTTTTCTCCCTTTCCAAAGCTCATAAGGGGTTTTATTCATGTTAGGCCTAATGAAAACACGGTTCAAAATATAACAAGAAGTATTAACGGCATCGGCCCAAAAATATTTAGGTAATGAGATTTCATTGAGCATTGACCTAGCCATTTCTTGAATTGTTCTATTCTTCCTTTCGACAACTCCATTTTGTTGTGGTGTTCTTGGAGCCGAAAAGTTATGGTTAAAACCATGTTCATCACAAAACAATTCTAAGGCATCATTGTCAAACTCCCCACCATGATCACTCCTAATGGAGGTGATTGAATACCCTTTTTCATTTTGCACACTCTTACAAAATTTAACTAGATTTTCCAAAACATCATTATTTAGTTTCAAAAATATAACCCATGTAAATCTAGAAAAATCATCAACAATCACAAATGCATAGTATTTACCACCTAGACTAGCAATTCTTGAAGGACCAAATAAATCAATATGAAGCAATTGCAAAGGTCTAGAGGTTGAAATCTCTTTCTTGGAATGAAAAGATGTTTTAATTTGTTTTCCAAATTGGCATGCATCACAAAGTTTATCTTTAACAAAAGGAATAGATGGCAAACCAACAACAAGATCTTTTCTAACCAACTTTGAAATAGAATCCATACTAGCATGTCATAATCTTCTATGCCACAACCAAGAATTATCATTCATAACGGTTAAACATTTATTTTTGCTATCAAAGGAATCAACATCAATAACATAAACATTATCCTTCCTTTCTCCAACAAAAATAACTTCATTGGTTGAAGCATTTTCA
The DNA here is from genome assembly GCF_963169125.1 of Humulus lupulus. Taxonomy (NCBI): domain Eukaryota; kingdom Viridiplantae; phylum Streptophyta; class Magnoliopsida; order Rosales; family Cannabaceae; genus Humulus; species Humulus lupulus. Next base: position 68,703,853 of record NC_084798.1, read on the forward strand.
ATGGAGCATTTTGAGGATTCAAAAACAACACGAAAATCTTTATCACATAGTTGACTAATACTAAGTAAATTATGTTTAAGGTTATCAACAAGAAGCACATTTTTAATACATGGAGAGTATATGTTACCGATATCACCAATGCCCAAGATTTTTCCTTTTGAATTGTCTCCAAAAGTGACAAAGCCACTTTCCTTGCTCTTAAAACTCGAAAATCTTGATGGGTCACCGGTCATATGCTTGGAACAACCACTATCCAAGAACCACAAGCTTTTGCTCTTCCTTGTTGATTCATACAAAAATAAAATCATTTGTTGGCCTTTGGTACCCAAACAACTTTGGGTCCTTTCTTGTTAGTTTTGGAACCCTTTGGTACCCATTTGGTCTTGCCTAGATATGCATATCTCTTTACATGACAATATGAAATAGTATGACCATCTTGGTTACAATATGTGCATGTAAAGTGTGGTAGGCTAGTTGGTTTTACAAAGAAGTTTCTCAAAAAATTTTGTTTCCTACTAGGATCATATCCAATACCACTTTTTCCAAAACCACAAGATTGACTCCCTAGCATAAGTTCATAGCCTTCTTTACCTTTTGTAAAAGTATATATGTCATTCTTAAGGCTTTTTATGTTATCATGCAATTTTCCAATTTCTTTCTTATATGAGGAGCAAGTAGTACATTGAGATTTAGTTAAAAGTCTTTTTTCATTTAATTTCAAAATCTCAATTTCTTTTAATAGCATGCTGGTCTTTTCTCTAAGAGTTTGGTTTTTAGCAAGCAATTTTCCAAAATCATTAAATAGATCCTTAAATGAACTAGACAACTCATCATATGGTATTTCTAAGTTATCATCATCATTTTCACTATCATAATCACTTTGGCTAGAAATGCTTACCCCATCATCAAGAGCCATCATGCACATGTTAGCTACTTCATTCTTCTCCTCATTGTCGGAGTCCTCCTCATCACTATTGAGCCAATCCGCCAACATTGCCCTTCCTTTGTATTTATTTTTCTTTCTCATTGGGCAATCCATCTTCATGTGGCCAGGCTTCTTCCATTCAAAGCAAATCGGTGGATCATCTTTGCTTTTCCTTTCCTTTGAGTCATTTCCTCTATGTGGCTTCTTCTCAAAGTTCTTCTTGAATTTCATGAACTTTTTGTAATTCTTTGTGAAGAGTGCCAAGTCCTCCATGTCACTACACATGCTATCCTCATCATCCTCACTAATGGCACGGGATGAGGAAGACTTGAATGCAATAGTCTTCTTTTTCTTCTCAACCTCCTCTTCTTCTTGTGCACTCATGAAAATTTCATGGTTCATGAGTGAACCAATTAGTTCTTCCAAGGGAAGTGTTGAGAGATCCTTGGCTTCTTGAATGGCAATCACTTTGCCTTGATAGGCTTTGGTGAGACTTCTCAAAATCTTGGTCACCATCTCCTTTTGTGAAAGTACCTTGCCAAGAGAATTCAAACCATTAGTGATAGTAATGAAACGAGTATACATGTTAGCAATAGTTTCATCCGCTTTCATCTTAAAGTTCTCATATTGAGTAGAATAAATTTGAATTTTAGTTTCCTTCATAGCATTTGTTCCTTGATGAGTGACTTCAAGCATTTTCCACATATCATGAGCGGTAGAGGCTTGTTCAATATTTTTGAACACATCTCTATCCAAACCACATATAAGTGCATATTTAGCTTTAGCATTCTTAGAAAGCATTTTCTTATCTTCTTCGTCATATGCCTCATATGTCTTAATAACTTCTTTACCATTAATGACATGTTTAGGAATGTAAGGACCATTAGACACTATATGCCACAAGTCATAATCAATAGATTGAAGATAAGTTTCCATCCTAATTTTCCAATAGGGAAAGTCTACTCTATTGAAGAATGGTGCTCTAGTTGTGCTTAAACCTTCTAACATGTTATTTTGTGAATTACTTGGAAACGCCATGCTCTAGATTGTGAAATCTAATCAAATAAATGAGCCCTTGCTCTGATACCAATTGTTAACCCAAGATATGTTTCCAAGAGGGGGGGTGAATTGGAAATTTAAACTAATTTCGTAAATTTAAAACTTAATATGCCAAATTATGCAATAAATCAAATTTATCAAGTAAAAGCAAATAATATGGCAAACAAATAGAAGTAGCAAATAATCAAAATTGTAATGTAAAGAGTTGAAGGTTAAGAAATCGCAAACTCTCGAATTTTACAAGGTTCGGTAGAACTAAGCCACCTACGTCCTTGGTCTTCAAAGCTATGGACCTAGCTTTGAGTTCAACTATCGAGCCAAGTTAGCGGGCTTGACTAACCCTTACAACCGGGAATTTTTCACCAAGGTATTTCCAAACCTCTTACAATAGTTTTCCACCACAAAGGACTATCAACCTCTTTTTCGGATTGTTGAAGTGCCAATCTCACTCTAACCGGGTTGTTTACAAAACCGGTGCCAACCTCACCTCAATCTCAATATGGGAATGTGTTTGATATTACAAGCAAAAATCACTTTAGAAGTATGATAATACAATGAGAAACCTAGAGTGATTAGCAAGCACACTTAGAAGGAATAAATACAAATTTTGGCTCAAGTGTGTGAATATGTGTTTGGATGAGTTAAACTTTGAAAACTCTTTGAACTCAATGGATTTGGTTTGGTATATGTAATAAATGCTCAGCCAACCTCCAACTTTGAGTAAAAAACGAGTTTATATAGAGTTTGGGAAAAAACTAGCCGTTTATAGCTGTTAGGGGTTAATTTTCGTAGCTGTCTGCCGCGAACCGGAAGTCCAGATGGGGAACCGGAATTCCGGTCTGGAAGCAACCGGAATTCCGGTTGCCAATTCGAAATTCCGAATGGCAAACAGAGAGCAAAAGTCCGAATTGTGCCATTTTCCCGTTTTTCAATTCTTCATAACTTTTAGCTCGTTTATCCGATTTCAAAAATTCCAATTGCGTTACGACCGTATCGAGATGTATTTTCTTAAAAGTGAATTTAGAATATTTATTTCTCATTTTAAAAAAATCACTATTTTTTAGTACGTGAGTGAGCTAAATTTTATACTTATGACTTAAAGTATACTTGCAATCACTTTACAAGACTAAGAAATGAAATTAAACATTTATCTTGAGTTTCTTAAGTCTTGAAGTCCATTTCGGGTCGTTTCCGGAAAATTTGGTAAAATGACCATTTTGCCCTTGGTCATAAGTTTGACTTTGAAGTGCTAATTCACTTTGGTTTTTGCTACAAAATCAACAAATCATTAGTAACAAATAATAATCAAATATTTGTTAATCATCAAAACAAGGAGACTTAAGAGTTTGGGTCAACAGTATATCTCTTAATATAGTAACGTAGATGGTAGTTCTTCAAGTATGATGTCTGAGAAATCTAATAAAAGCTTGTCAAGTATTAGATTGTTAGTAGAAGGTTGGTTCTCTACAACTCCTTTGCTCAAAAATATCCAACTCACTGTATTTTCTTTCATGTTGGTGTAAAATAACCCAGGAGTATCAATGACGCCTTTTAACTTCTTGTTGCTTGGGTGGTGAATGGTTGTTTGCAATGGTAAAAAGGTGATTGTTTTGTTACCCCATTGCACTTCATAAGTATTTCAGAATCCATCGTATTTGGCATTGTTATCATACTGCCAAGGTCAATCCAAAATAATATGACAAACATTCATATCAATAACATCACAAGTGACTTGGTCAAGGTAAGTTTTGCCAATGCTGAATGGGAAGGTGAAAGTCTCAATGACTTCTTTTAATGTGTCATCCATAACCCAAGTAATCTTATAAGGTGTTGGGTGACTCTCAAGTGGTAATTTTAAAGCCTTCACTAGCATTCTTGAAACAATATTGTCACTGCTGCCATAATCGATAATTATCTCACACACTTTGCCATTAATAGTGCATCAAGTCTTAAAAATGGCATGCCTCATGGGATGTATTTCCTGTTTAGGAGTAAGGAGAAGGTGTTGTAAAATTAAAGCAACATTGTCTTCATTATCTGAGGCTACTTCTTCATTTGAAAAGAAATCTAATTTAGCAGGATTATCTTGATAAGTATCATCAAACTGTTCCCCAATATATCTAAGTGGTCAGATACGTTCTTTGCTCTCATTCGTAGCACCTCAAAGGAATTAGTTTGGCATATGGGTTATTGTTTAATGTATTATATGGCTATAGTCATCGTGGGGGAGGTATGTTTTGTGGATTATTTTGCTGATAAGGTGGTGTAGTGGTATTGCTTTGTGGATTATTGGTATTGTTTGTGTGTAAGGGTTTGTATATGTGAAGGTAGATGACGATGGTTTAATTTCTGAGTTGAAATTATTGTAATTAGTAGAATTTCTATGTTGAGTGGTAAAAGTGGTGTATTAGGCCCTGTATTTGGGGAGTAAGTGGTGTGAGACTAGTGTTTCTCGGCTTTCGATGGTGATATAACATCATTTAAGGTGTGCATAGGGAACTTTTCAAATTCTTTTGAAGTCCTGTTAAGTATTTAGCGATTTAGTAATATGGGGATTCATCAAGATTGCTTCTTAATTGTACACAATATAAGTCGTTGGTGTATTGAGAGACTGCCCTTGGACCCTGAGTGCATTGGTGATATTGTTCATATAGAAGTTGCTCATAATTGAAAGTGAGATACCTGTCCTTGAGCATTGTTCTCATCTGAGGCCATGTTTGTATAGCTCGTTTACCAGCTCGAATCTGGTCAGTTTGGATCTGATCCGGCCAAGCAGAGGCTCCTCCATAGTGTTTATAGGCAACCAAACGTATGCGTTGGTCTTCGGGCGCTTCTGCATATTCAAAGTAATTTTATACTTTTCTAATCCAATTGAGAAATTCTTCCATTTCAAGTTGCCCATCAAATTGGGGAAGATCAGCTTTCAACTTCAAGATTGGTTGTTGTGGTTGGGTGTTGTAATGAGGTCTTGGATTCCATTGCGGAATAGTAGTGTGTTCTTCATCAGACCCATCTGAGTCCTCTTTCTGGGTATTATTATGTGTTCTGGTAGGGAAGGTAGTGGGGTAAAACAATTGAAGGGAGTTGTGGGAATGACCAGTAGAAGGAAATGGAGAATAACGCACAGTAGGAATTGTAGAATCTTGGGTTTCTTGGACGTGGGTAGAAAACATTTCATGGGTTCGAACGGAAGGTTTAAGTGTTTCGAAATTTTTAGTGGCCATTGGAGTGGATGCATTCATCAATGGGTATCGGGTTGCTGATCCCCAATTCCTAGAAATGTTGAAGGAAACTCGAGAAAGCTTGCTCAATGTTGGAAATGGACCCATCCATGGCTGCAAAATGAGATTTGAATGAAGTAAGCGGTTGTTCTATCATGAGCACAATGGCTGGAGGCACTTCACCATCGACAAGGGACTTCTTGCTGTCGTCGGAGCTCTTTTTGCTGGAGTTTGACACCGTACCAGTGCCAGGAAAGAGGCTTCTAATACCAATTGATGGACTCGGACAAAGAAGAAAATTAGCAAGGTTTGGAAAGGATAAATCGCAAATTGTATTTCAAAGAAAAGCTCGGTTGAACTCTTGTTGGCACCTAATTTCTTTATGTTCGTTTGTTTTTCCTTAAACATTTAATACAAATTTAAAGTTGTTAAATCAATGGGATCAATAATTAAATTAGATACTATTTTCACATTCTTCTTTGATAGATATAATCTAAATGTACTTGTGCTAGATTATAATAGAATCATTATTGGTTAATTTACATTTTGTACCACGGGTTTTTTTAGAAAGATTTTATATCACATGTAGTTGTTTTCTTGCTTTCACGATATGAGGCAATTTTATCAAATTAATGTAGATGATCCATTAAAGAACCAAATGTAGTTATATTTGAATCTTGAAAAAGACTGAATTTACAATTTGTAAATGAATAAAAAATAAATGACTTTGTCTAAAATAGAAATTGAAATTGAGTTCTATAAAAGTGAGGGTACCACATAAGCCTTCCAAATCCTAAAGTAAGCCATCTTTAATGGCAACCTAAAGTTCTTACAATGAAAATTTACTAAGAATAGTATTGGGTTCCATCTTAAAACTATTTTAGTGTGAAGTTGAGTAATATTTTCTTTTATAGAGGTATTGTGTTTTTCATATATTTTCTTTACGAGGGTCATTTTACTTCTAATACAAATATATGGATTTTTCATCATCACTTTGCTTTCAACTTGACAAACAATGTGGATAGTCATACTTATATTAATAGTATTACCTGAATCTACCCACCAAATATGATTAAGTTCATAATAAACTCTAGAACAAACCAAAGCAATAGGAAGCTTGTCTCACTTAACATATCAAGTGGCATATTCATAACACTCTTCCTTTGTGTGTCATTTCTCGTCTTTTTCTATAGAAATTTCTTTAATGGTGATTGTTGGCTTATAAATTGCAAAAATTAAGATTCACCTGAAAAATTCAAGAAATAACCATAGCGGAAAATACATGACTGAATACCAAGATTATTAAGTTATTAAAAGCAAACAATTAGAACAATATACGAGCAGAATATTTCAAAGAAACCTCAAACAAAAACAATAACGAAATAATAAACGGAGAAGAAAAAACCAAGATTTATACTGTTCTGGACAATTTGTTCTACGTCAAGTCGAGCACCACCCCAAGCTTTATTGATAAATCTTCGAACAGCTTTGTACAACCCACCTTCTTCATGACTGAGAAGAACACACAATAATTGATAGTACAAAATCCATTGTACACTACACTCGACCAAGCCTTCTCTCTTTCTTGGAGCTTTCTCTTGCTTATGACTAAACTTGTTCTCTCTCTCTTTCTTGAAGGATAAAACCAAATACAAAGCTTACTCTCTCTCTCTCTCTCAATAGTGTTTACAAAAAGGATTTTGTATATGTAAAATGACCATCACAACACCTATTTATAGCTAATATATATTCTTGCAACCAACTCAACCATCTTACCCAATAGGAAATAGGCGGTTAGGGACTTGTTCAATAGGAAAGAGGTGGCTAGCTAAGTCTAGAAGGAATAATTACCACAAATTCCACCTTATTCCTTCAAGATGAAGCCTTTATGAAGTTGCTCATGGGAAGTTGATGTGGTGGTATAATTTGCCTCAGTGATCAGCAATGTTCACCAAGTCACGACGATGAGCCAACTTGTTGGTCGTTAGAATCTTCGTGCCTAAATATTTTGGATTCATCTTCACTAGGAACCTTTTCCAATTCTAACACCTTTTCTTCAATCTTTCCTCTAATCCCATATAGGAGATTGTCTATATATTTTCTCTTCTCGTGATATAATGGATTCCTACATAGATGAATAGATGACTGACTATCAGATTAAATTGTTCTATTTTCCTTCAACAACTTTAGTTTGAACAGAATCCCTTGCAACCAAATCGCCTCATTGAGAGCTTTTTTTAGCCATAAACTCTGCTTCTTCTATAGACAATGCAACTACTAGTTGTAACTAAGATTTCTAACAAATGCAATTATGATTTAGTTGAAACATATAGCTTATAACATCCCAGATTTGCTAATAAGGCTTAGTGCCTTGATTAGTGTGCTAGAAGGGCAATAAATGATTTAATTGCATTATAAAATGAATTAATTATGGTATATGTATATCATTAATTAATTGCTTGCGTTCTATTATAATATGAATATATATACATGTTTATGTGTATTAAATATGCATGTAGACCCGTTCTTGTTAATAAGGGCATATTTACAATTTTGGCCCGTTAATTTCATAAATGTAATTATGTATGCGTTATGACTGAAACCACATTATTATGTGGGTATATCTACGATATACAGCTCGAGGCGATCCTAGTGAGCGGATTAGCATAATAGTCACAATGGGGTTAAATACCCGACTCAGGGTGAGCCTAGGGGTAGTCTGGGAACTTAGTGCGTATGCAGGATTTATCGGGTAATGGGTAGATATTTGGAGATTATTTGGGTATGCCTGGATTAATTGGGAAATTATTGGACTACTTGAGGTCTAGCGAGAAACGTAGCAAATGACGGTATTGCCCTTAGGGGCGTTAAAGAGCAAGGTTTGACTCAGGGGCATTTCGATCATTTTGGTGCCAAGGGGATGACTTACGAAGTAACCAGAAACACCAAAACACACTCAGCTAAGTTATTCTCTCTCTCTCTCTCTCTTAGCTTGGTTGAGGCATTGGGATTTTGAAGAGGAATGTGTGAGATTTGAGGCTGTGAATTAGGAGAAATCAAAGCTAGGAGCATATCAGAGGCAGCTGAAGGTCGTGATCATAGTGAGGTAAGGTTCTTTGCTCTGGTTTTAATGGATTTCTACTATGGTTTAAGTGTTTTTTTTTTAGGTTTAAAACTTTTGTTCTGATTCTGAGTTTTGGAGAGGGTATGGAGTAATTTCGAGGGTTATTGTGATGCTTAGGCTGTTTTGATGAGGTTCCTATACTCAATTTTAGGTTGGATTCATGTTTAAGTTGAATTTTGGCAATTTTAGCTCAGGGAAAACATAGGAAGAGAGCTAGGGATTCTGGGTTCGCAGAGTCGCGTCGTGGCTCAAATAGAGAATGTTGCTCGATTAGGTTTTTTGTGCTCGGGAACTCAAAATTAGGGGTTTGGGAAGGATCCTACTACCCGATTTAGTAGAATTTGAGGCCCTGGAGGGATAGAACTAGGTTCAGAAGTCTTTGTTTACGTGATATTGATGGAGGTTCCATATTACTGTGACTTAGGGCTGATTCGGGCGTTTGACGGGGATCGTATCTAGGCCGCTTACCCAGAGCTTGTGGAGTTCAAGTAATTAAACTGTCTGTACACGTAGGGCACGGCATGGCCAGATTATTTGTGCTTGTATTGTGCTTAATGTTGTGTAAATGTTGCAATTATTATGTCATATATGTGTTTGTGACTGAGTGGCAAGGGTTGAGATCGGCAATAAGCATAATGAATGCAGGCTACCATGGCAAGGCCATCAAAGGGTGTTATACTCACCCGCTAAGTTAGGACTGTAAACTTGGTGCTTGGTAACACACCTTGACCGGATTTGGATGTTGTTGTGAATTGTAAAGATGCAAGTGGATTATCTGTTGTGTTTGTTTAGTTGTGCACTTATTCAAATGAATGGTTATATGTTATGCTAGTGAAGTTTTCTTGCTGGGCCTTAGCTCATGAGTGCTCTATGGTGCAGGTAAAGGTTTGAAAAACATTGACCAAACATGAGTTGGAGGGCATGGAGTGGTGCGTACATGTTTGGCCTACTTGGCCGCCATGGCTAGGGTACTTTTGAGGAACGTAGTCTGAATGTTTGACTTTGTCGCCTAGGTCGACTGTTCAATCCATTTTGAGTTGTAAATATGTCTTAATCAACATTTTGGGATCCCAATGTAACATTTTAATAATCTTAATGAATTTTAACCCTTTTATATGGAAATTTTATCAAATGAGTCCTTACTTTAATTTAATCACACTTTTGAGTCTAACACCTCGATTAGCGAGCCAAATACATGTTTCAAAACCACATGGTAATGACTTTAGGGTAGTAGGCGTTACAACTTGGTATCAGATCGTTCCAAGGTTTATGGTTCCTGGAGACTAACCGAACATGGACGCTCGTTGCCAAAGACAAGCTTGACTCAGGGTTGGTCGTATTAAGTGAAATATTTGTCTAATTTCTTATCTAAATTGCCCTAATTTTTTTATTGATATATTGAGCATGATGTCTATTTAATGCGAGAGCATGGCCCTTTGATTGTTTTATGATTATGCTATGCGCATATTGTGTTGGTTTGCTATTTGTATTTGATCGATAGAACTTGGGGGGCGGGTTGTTTCTTTGGATGTTATTATCATGCCTGATGTGCGGCATCATTGAATGCATGCATATTGAAGCTATGCCTTGGCGATCAAACCAATTATGCAGCAATATGGCCGAAGATAACAACCAGGGTTAGGACCCTCCACCTACCCCACATAACTGGCAACAGATGTTTGCAAAAATGCAAGCCAGACTTCAGAGAAATGAAAATGAACTCTGAGAGGTGAGACAGGAGGCTCCTCCTTAGAATGTAGGAATACAAGCTCCACGGGTTGTGGCACCATTGCTAGCCCAGTCTGTAATGGAGACTAGATGGGAGCCTATGTATGAGAGGTTCAAAAAGCAGCACCCTCCCACCTTTGAGGGCGGTCCAAACCCACTGTGAGCACAACAGTGGATGAAAATGATTACTTCTATGTTGGATAGGATGGAAGGAAATGAAAGGGTGGCTTGTGCTAGTTATATGTTAAGGGATGATGCCCACATCTGTGGGAAGTTGTGTCTCATAGGAGAGATGTGGCCACTATGACTTGGGATGAGTTCAAGGACATCTTCAATGAGAAGTACTACAGTCTTGCAGTTCAAGCTACAAAGGCGGATGAATTCATTAATTTAACTCTGAACATAATGATTGTAACAGAGTATGCTCTGAAGTTCGACCGGTTAGCTAAGTTTGCACCAGATTTGGTGTCTACTAATATGGCAAGGAGAAATCTCTTTATACGGGGGGTTGAGTGTAATGATAGCCTGGGATGTTAAGATAACAATTGATCCAAGGACTATTACTTATGCTCAGGTAATGGAAATAGCCTTTGCTGTTGAGGGTGCTGAAGACCAGATATGGAAGGAAGGTGCCGCAAGGCGCGATGCTTAGAGGATGATGCCTCCCTTCAGTGGTTCTGGGCGAGGTAGTGCCTCGGTGAGCAGAAAAGAAAGGCCCTAGATTCTTTTGTTCCTCTTAATCCAGATAGGAGGCCACAGGGTGCCTTTGGTGGCCGTCAGGGCGAGGGAGAGAACTGTAGAAGCTTCACAGAGTGTGCATGGTGCAGGCGACGCCATCTGGGAGAGTGCAAAGTCAGAGCATGTTTCTTCTGTGGGAGTGTCACTCGTTTGAGGAAAGATTGTCCACAAGCCAAGAAAGAGGAACCAAAGAGGAGAGACAACCTCACTCCAGCCAAAGTGTATACCCTGACCCAGATCAAAGCTGAGGCTAATCCCTTGGTCATGACAGTTTAGATTTCTAGTGCTTGTTCTTCATTTACTGCATTGATTGATTCAAGAGCTAATCATTCATTTGTATCTGCTAGAGTGATAGACCATTTCTGTAGACCTTGTGATTTGTATGCTAGGGGATTTAGAAATTTGTTGCCAACTGGGGAACTGATCGTCATTAGGAGGTGGGGTAGAGTGTTACTAGTGGACATAAACGGTAGGGAGTTGTCTGTGGATCTGATCGAAATGGACAATTTTCAATGATTTTGGGGATGGATTGGTTGGTAAAGTATGGGGTGACGATAGACTGCAAGCGAAGGATGGTAACTTTTGAGCTTGAAAGAGAGGAATCCTTCGTGTTTGTGAGGACGATGAGTGGACCACGAGTACCTATGATTTCTGCATTGAGAGCTAGAGACCTGTTGCAAGAAGGTTGCATAGGATTCCTACCAAACATAGTAGATACCTCTATGGTTTTTTCAGTTGGACCAGGTGAGACCAGGTTGGTGTGTGCGTTTCCTGATGTGTTTCTAGAAGACCTACCAGGGTTACCACCACATCGAGAGATTGAATTTGTCATAGAATTGGCACCAGGAGCAGAACCAGTATCGAGGGCACCTTATAGAATGCCTCCAGCAGATTCAAAGGAACTGAAGATTCAGTTGCTGGAATTATTGGATCTAGGATTCATTAGACCTAGCTTTGCACCGTGGGGTGCTCCAGTGTTGTTTGTGAAGAAGAAGGATGGGTCATTAAGAATATGCATTGATTATCGAGAGCTAAATAAGTTGACTATTAAGAATAAGTACTCACTGCTTAGGAATGACGATTTGTTTGATCAGTTACAAGGGAAGATGGTATTTTCTAAGATTGATCTTCAGTCTAGCTACCATCAATTAAGGATTATGGAAGGGGATATACCAAAGACCATGTTTCGTACAAGGTATGGACATTATGAATTCCTGGTCATGTATTTTGGGTTAACCAACGCCCTAGTAGCCTTCATCGATTTGATGAATAGGGTATTCATGGACTATTTGGATTAGTTTTTAAATGTATTCATTGATGATATACACATGTACTCCAAATCAGAAGCAGAACACGAGTAACATCTCTGTTTGGTACTATAGTGGTTGAGGGAGCATAAGTTATACGCTAAGTTTAGTAAATGTGAATTTTGGTTACCCCAAGTAACATTTGGAGGCCATATCGTGCATGAGTAAGGAGGGGATTCTGGTTGATCCAACCAAGATAGAGGCAGTGAAAGCTTGGTCGAGACCGAGTAGTGTACCAGAGGTTAGAAGCTTCCTGGGATTAGCAAAGTACTGTCGACGATTCATTGAGGGATTCTCCAGAATAGCAACACCATTGACTGAGTTGACACGTAAGAAGACAAAGTTTGTCTGGACAGATAGATGTGAGAATAGTTTTAAGGAGTTGAAGAGGCGACTGATTACCGCTCTGGTACTGAGTCTTCCATCAGATAAGGAAAATTTTGTGGTCTACTACGATGTTTCGAGGCAGATTTTGGTTGTGTATTGATGCAAGCTGGAAAGGTTATAGCCTATGCTTCTAGACAGCTAAAGGAGTGTGAATAGAGTTCTTCCACTCATGATATGGAATTGGCAGGGTGGTATTCGCATTGAAGGTATCGAGGCACTACTTGTATGGAGAAAAGTGTAAAATATACACTGACCATAAAAGTTTAAAGTATTTCTTCACTCAAAAAGATTTGAATATGTGCAAAAGTCGTTGGCTGGAGTTGGTAAAGGATGAGATTTTTTACCATCCAAGGAAGGCCAATGTGGTGGTTGACGCATTGTGTTAGAGGGGTCCAAGGTAGTTGTTAAGTTCAAGATGGATATCAGAAAAGCTAGCTAAAGAAATGACGAGAGAGGGAATTGAACTGGTAGTTGGTCAGTTAGCCAACATTACCCTTCAATCCACACTTCTTGAGAGAATCAGAGAAGCACAGAGGGAGGATCCTCAGTTGATGAAACAAAAGGAGAATGTCTTAGATGGATTGGCTAGAGACTTTTTTATTTCAGAGGTAGATATGTTGAGGTCTAAAAATCAGATTTACGTTCCGATGGATTCTGGTATCAAGCAAGAGATTCTGAATGAGTCTCATACCACCCCTTATTCCCTACATCTGGGCACGATGAAAATCTACCAAGATCTAAATGTTTTGTACTGGTGGCCAAGAATGAAGAAGGACGTGGTGGATTATGTGGCCAAGTATTTAACCTGTCAACATGTGAAGGCTAAACACCAAAGGACAACAGGGTTGCTGCAACCTTTAGAGATTTAATAATGGAAGTGGGAAAATATTAGCATGGACTTCATTGTTGGACTGCCGAGAAAAGTGGGGCAACATGATTTTGTGTGGGTGATTATAGATAGGTATACCAAATCATCCCACTTTCTACCTGTTAGAACAAATTATACGGTGGATCAGTATGCTATATTGTACATAAAAGAGAATGTGCATCTCCATGGGGCTCCAAAATTGATAGTGTCAGAGAGGGACCCCACCTTCACCTCTATGTTTTGGGAAAGCCTGCAGAAGGCTATGGGCATGCAATTGAGATTTAGTACAACCTATCATCCTCATACGGATGGACAGTCTGAGAGGATGATTTAAATACTAGAGGACATGTTGCGGACATGTGTGTTAGATGTTGGGGGTTCTTGGAGTAAATATCTCTCTTTGATTGAGTTTTCTTATAATAACAGTTACCAGGAAACTATTGAAGTGGCTCCGTATGAAATGTTATATGGGAGAAAATGTAGATCGTCCCTTCATTGGGATGAGATGGGTGAGAGAAAGTATTTAGGTCTTGAGGCATTTCAAAGGTTTAATGAGGCAATTGAAAAGATTAGAGCTCGAGTGCTCGCCGCCCAAGTAGATAAAAGCTTTTCTCAAACTTGAATCATAGAGGTGTAGAGTTTCAAGTAGGTGATTATGTGTTTCTCAGAGTTTCTCCTTTGAGAGAAGTGAAACAATTTGGAGTGAAAGGAAAATTAAGTCCTAGGTTTGTTGGCCCCTTTGAGATTCTAGAACGAGTTGGAGAGGTGGCTTACAGATTAGCTTTACCTCCAGCTTTATGAGGGGTTCACGACGTGTTTCATGTGTCTATGCTCCAGAAGTACGTATCAGATCCTGCACATGTGTTGAGTTATGAAAACCTGAAATTGGATCAGGATTTATCTTATGAGGACCAGCCAGTTCAGATTCTAGACGGAAAGGATAAAGGCTTGCGGAACAAGACCATTGCCTTAGTGAAAGTGCTATGGATAAACATCAAGGTAGAAGAGGCAACTTGGGAGGTTGAATCACATATGCAGAATCGGTATCTCGAGCTATTCAAGTTAAATTTCGATGACGAAATTTCTATAAAGACGAGATAATTGTAATGTCCCAAATTTGTTAATAAGGCTTAGTGCCTTGATTAGTGTGTCGGGGGGCAATAAATGATTTAATTGCATTATTAGGTTAATTAATTATGATATATGTGTATCATTAATTGATTTCTTGAGTTATACTATAATATGAATATATATCCATGTTTATGTGCATTAAATATGCATGCGGGCCCGTTCTTGTTAAAAAGGGCATATTTGTAATTTTGGCCCGTTAAGGTCACAAATTTAATTATGTGTGTGTTATGACTAAGGCCACATTATTATGTGGGTATATCTACGATATACGGCTCAACGCGAACCTAGTGAGCGAATTAGCAGAATAGTCACAATGGGGTTAAATACCCGACTCAGATAAGCCTAGGGGTAATATTGGAACTTAGTGCGTATTCGGGATTTATCGCGTAATGGGTAGTTATTTGGAAATTATTTGGGTATGCCGGGAGTAATTGGGAATTTATAGGACTAATTGAGGTCTAGCGAGAAACGTAGCAAATGACAGTATTTCCCTTGGGGTGTTAAAGAGCACGGTTTGACCTAGGGGCATTTTGGTGCCAAGGGGATGACTTAGGAAGTAATCAGAAACACCAAAACACACTCAGCTCAGTTGTTTTCTCTCTCTCTCTCTCTCTCTCTCTCTCTCTCTCTCTCTCTCTCTCTCTCTCTCTCTTTATCTTAGCTTGGTTGAGGCTTTGGGATTTTGAAGAGGGAGGTGTAAGATTTAAGGCTGTGAATTAATGGAAATCAAAGCTAAGAGAAGATTAGAGGCAACTGAAGGTCATGATCACATTGAGGTAAGGTAGCGCGCGCTGTGGCGCGTGTCCAGGGAAATGCCTAGAAATTCTCTCTTACTTGTAGAGGGTCGCAGCACCTTTGAGGAGCGTCGCGGCTCAAATAGAGAATGTTGGCCAATTAGGTTTTTTAAGCTCGAGAACCCAAACTTAGGGGCTCGGGAAGGATCCTACCACCCATTTTAGTAGAATTCGAGGCCCCGGGGGGATATAACTAAGTTCAGAAGTCTTTATTTACCTAAAATTGATGGAGGTTCCATATTTGTAACGACCCAAAATCGTTAATAAGGCTTAAGGGCCTTGATTAGCGTGTCGGGAGGGCATATTTGTAATTTTGACCTGCTGAGGGCATAAATGTGTTTATTTGTGGTATATTGTTGAGACCACATTATTATGTGGATATATTTGCAGAATATGACTCGAGACGATCCTAGTGAGCGGTTTAGTGAAATAGTCACGATGGGGGTTTATACCCGGCTCAGGGAAGCCTGAGGGTATTTTTGGGAATTCGGGAAATATATTTGAGATTTTTAGACATTGGGGGAAATGATTGATGATTAGTTAGATGACAGGAGTTAAGTGGTAAAAACTAAGGACACTTGAGGAATTAGTGGGAATTGGGAGCAAATGACCAAAATATCCTTAGATTGATTAAAAGGCTTAGTTTTTAATTGGGAGGGTAGAAGAGTCTTTTGGCTATTAGGAAGGATAACCGATATACTCTATTCATTCAGACTTTAGTGAAAGTGGTAGAAGTGTTAGAAGTTGTGAAGAAAAAAAAGAAGGGAAACAGAACACTCAACCCACCTCTCTCTCTCTTCCACACGATTTGTTGTCTCTCTCACCCTTTCTTGTGGATGTTGAAGCTGAGAATTCAAAGAAAGTCTGGGCTAGATCTTGAGACTTTGATCCTTGGAGTGGCTAAGGAGTTCAACTGGAATTAGCTTCCAAATTAAGGTAAGGTTTCAGGATTTTTTTTTTTAGATTTCTGAGTTTTGTTGAGGCTGATCTCTGAATTTGGATTTTGGATGGGAATTTAAGGACCTAAGCTTGGGGATTGGAGGAACTAAATTTTGAAAGGGCATTAAAGGCAACCTAGGTTCGGATTTACTCAGCTAACGTAACAATTTCTGATCTTGATTATCTTGGTTTTTTGGTTTTCAGATGAAGTTCTTGAGCTTCAAGCTCAATTTTGGTTTTATGTGTTTGATGATGCTATTAGCCAAGTTTTTGATGTTGTTAGGTGGTTTTGGATGAGATATAGTGAGTTATAAAATTAATTTTGAGTTTGGTTGAGGTTTGGGTTAGATGTTTGGAGTGTTGGCTCAGGGGACTTCGATGGAAAAACCCAGAATTTTGCATGTTCGGGTTGCAGCGCTGTAGCGCTAGACTGGGAGCACAACAGCGCTAGGTTGTTGTAACGCCCTGGTTACCCCAGAACAGTTACAGTGAACTGGAAATTTGACCCACTACCCGAGTCCTTTGGTGAAAAATGTGTTCTAAGTGTTATTAACAGGCTAAGGTGGAAAATCAATAAAAATGAAAGGATATATTTTATTAAATACATAAAGCTGTTCATGGGCCCATAAAATCTTTTACAAGTTATTTACAACTCAAAATGGTCATTACTTTTTCAAATTTACAAACCCGCTGACCTAAGCGACAAAAATAGGGTAAACCCCCTAGCTCCTCTGATAACTCCTTGGCCGTGGTGGTCAAGCGGCCGCATATGTACACATCACCACCTAAGTTCTACACTCAAGGTTGGGTGAGCTTTTCTTTCCCTTTACCTGCACCACATAGCACCCATGCCAAAGCCCAGCAAGAAAACACAATATTGCATATAGATATTAGCAACTGATTATAATTATAATCTCACAAAGCTTATAGCTTTTAAACAGATGAGTGATTCAACACTTGAGGTTCTGGTAAACCATAATGAGTGACTGACAAGCAAGTCACTTATTTAAACAGATGAGTGACTATTGGGTAAGTCACTAGCTTAAACAGTTGAGTGACTGCTGGGTAAGTCACTAGCTTAAACAGATGAGAGACTGATGGGTAAGTCTCTAAACTTAATAGTTGAGTGACTGATGGGTAAGTCACACAAGCACTTTTTCGTTTTCATCGAACTTGAGGTCGGTCCGGCATTAATGCTATTTGAGTCATCTAATGCAGATATCGATTATATCTAATATTTATTGGCTTGCGTTGATCACGCTAAGTTCGTTCCTGACTTATGAGTAAGCACAGTGTGACCAGTGTCCAGTACCACTGCCGAACTTGACTAGTAAGTCCCAGCTTCACAGTTGATACTGACACCTTTGCCAAATCTGACTAATTAGTCAGTACCATGCACAAGTGAGCAAGATTTTCTAAGCATTCAATAATCAATCCATGTCCATATTTACACAATCAACATGCCTCATGGACAACCATGCATGTCACATATGTGGTGCAGTTTTCTTACCTCTGGTTCGAGCAAGAGTTAATATAAGAACGACCCTTGAGAACGATCAACCTTTAGATTCCTTAGCAATCACCTAATCAAAACCAATTATAATCCATTAATAAAGTAAATCAATAAATGGTTCACAATCTAAAACCACACTCTCGAGATCAATCTCGCACTCTCAGGAATCTTAATATACTCAAACGGGGCAAAGGAACCAAACCCCGAGCCTTAAAGGTCATTCTGAGCCTTAAAATAGGCTTGCTGGAAAATGGATCAGCACGGCAACCCTATTAAATTGCACTGAGGCACTATTTCCAAGTCAGAGAGGCCCAGCTCTCTGCCCTGCCTAGCGCTGTTGCGCCAATTACAGACCAGAATCTTTATGGTTTTCCCTCCTTGCGATTTCTCTTAAAACCAATCCCAAACATCATCCAAACATCCAATTCAACCCCTAAACTTCATCTACATCACACCCTCATCAAAACCCAATCAATTTTACACAAAAACATCCCTTAATTCCCAACTATCCACATCAAAACTATATAGCTGAAAACTATAAGGAAAAACAGAGTATAGCTTAAAATTCTTGGATGAAATCCTACTTTAAGTTGGTTTTGAATCCTCCTCAATGGATGAACTAAGTCTATAACCTCCAAGCTTTGATTTCCTAGCTTGTATCTTCAAATTGGGACCAAAAACTTCAAAGGAGGAAGGAGAGAAAATGTTGAACGGTTGAAGGAGAAGAGTGCTCTGTTTCGGGTAAGCTTCTACAACCCAAATGCTGATGTATATCTTAGGGGTGAAATTACTATTTTTCCCCTAGGTCATTTAAAAGTTTCTAAAAACTCCCAAGGGTAAAATCGTCCTTTCCAACCTATTTCATTAATCATAAATAACACCCTCCAATTCCCGCTATTCTTGATATTCTCAAATACTAATAATTCATATCCCGTTACCCTTTTATTCCCGACAACACTCGAATCATTAAAACATCTCGAGACTCACCCCGAGCCTCGAACTTAATCCCGTTATGACTAAACTGCTACTTGATATTCAAAGATCATCTCATGCCGAATAGTTCGAACAAATCCACATTATAATGTGGCCTCAACAATATATCACCGACATGCATACAAATATACAATTACGCCCTCAACGGGCCAAATTACCAAAATACCCCTGTCATGAAATGTGGACCCACATGCATGCATTTAACATCATATTATAATATAATTCAAATAAACATGCATATAACAGTTTAATGACATAATTAAACTGTTAGGGCCCTCCTGGCCTACTAATCCAGTCACTAAACTGCATTAGGAATGTCGGGGAATTACAACTATCCCCTCCTTACAGAAATTTCGTCCTCGAAATTTACCTGAACAGCTCGGGATACTGATTCTACATGTCTGACTCCAGCTCCCAGGTCACTTCCTCGACCTTGCAGTTCTTCCACAATACCTTAACCAAAGGTATCGTCTTATTCCTGAGGACCTTGTCTTTTCCGTCAAGTATCTGAACTGGTTGCTCCTCAAATGAGAGATCTGGCTCAAGCTCCAGATCTTCATAACTCAAAATATGACTCACATTAGATACATACATCCAAAGAGCTGAAACATGAAATACATTATGCACGACTGACAACGCCAGAGGCAAAGCCAATCTGTAAGCCACCTGACCAATCCTCTCCAGGATCTCAAATGGACCTACATATCTAAGGCTCAGCTTGCCCTTCTTCCCAAACCTTCTCACCCGTTTCCATCGCGAGACTCTAAGGAAGACATAGTCTCCCACTTGAAACTCCACGTTCCTATGCTTGGGATCTGCATAGCTCTTCTGTCTACTCTGAGAAGCAAGCATCCAAGCTCTAAACTTCTCAATGGCTACACGGGTCCTCTGAACTGCTTCAGGACCTAAGTATCTCTTTTCACCTGTCTCATCCCAATGAATGGGAGATTTGCACTTCTTACCATACAACATCTCATAAGGTGCAACTCCAATGGTAGAATGATAACTGTTGTTGTAGGAGAACTCTATCAAAGGCAGATACTTACTCCAAGATCCACCAAAGTTCAGCACACATGCTCTCAGCATGTCTTCCAGTATTTGGATCGTCCTCTCAGATTGCCCATCTGTCGGAGGATGATAAGCAGTACTGAACTTCAGTTGTGTCCCCATGGCCTTCTGCAAACTCCCCCAGAACCTGGAAGTAAAAGTAATGTCTCGATCTGACACAATCGACCTAGGCGCTCCATGGAGGCGCACGATCTCTCTCACATAGAGATCTGCATACTGATCCACTGTATATGTATTCCTCACTAGCAAGAAGTAAGCTAACTTGGTGTAGCAATCCACTATCACCCAAATAGAATCATGCTGACCAACAGTCCTGGGTAAGCCCACCACGAAATCCATCGTGATGTCCTCCCACTTCCACTCTGGGATATCCAGAGGCTGCAATAACCCCGCCGGCCTCTGATGCTCAGCCTTGACCTGTTGACATGTCAATCACTTAGCCACCTACTCTACTACATCCCTCTTCATCCCTGGCCACCAATACAATGATCTCACATCTTGATACATCTTCGTGGTGCCTGGATGCAAAGAGTAAGGTGTAGTATGAGATTCATCCAGAATCTCTCGCCTCAAAGCAGTGTCTAACGGAACACATATCCGCCCCTTGTATCTCAACAAGCCTAACTTAGACACTGTATAATCTCTGGATGCTCCAGCCAAAACATCCTCTCTGATCTTGATCAGTTGTGGATCACTCAACTGACCCTCCTTGATTCTCTCCAACAGTGTAGACTGTAGAGTAATGTTAGCCAACTATCCCACCAACAACTCTATACCATCTCTGGTCATATCATCTGCTAACTCCCTCGCTATCAGCCTCATACCATGAATCTGTCCCGGACCCTTCCGGCTTAAAGCATCAGCTACCACGTTGGCCTTTCCTGGATGATACAGAATCTCACAGTCATAATCTTTTACTAATTCCAGCCAACGCCTTTGCCTCGTATTAAGATCTTTCTGGGTGAAAAAGTATTTCAGGCTCTTGTGGTCTGTATAGATCTCACAATTCTCTCCATAAAGATAATGCTTCCATATCTTTAAAGCAAAGACCACCGCCACCAACTCTAAATCATGAGTGGGATATCTCTTTTCATACTCCTTCAACTGACGAGAAGTATAAGCAATTACCTTTTCTAACTGCATCAGAACATAGCCCAAACCCTGATGAGAAGCATCACAGTAAATCACAAACTTCTCACGATCTGTTGGAAGACTCAGAATCGGAGCTGTAATCAATCTCTACTTCAATTACTGGAAGCTGCTCTCACATTTATCTGACCACACAAATTTCTGGCTCTTGCGTGTCAGTTCAGTCAATGTAGTAGCAATCTTTGAGAACCCTTCGACGAAACACCTATAATACCCTGCCAATCCAAGGAAACTTCTAACCTCAAAAGCATTCTTTGGCCTTGGCCAATCTCTGACCGCTTTGATCTTTGCTGGATCTACCTTAATCCCCTCCTTACTGACAATGTGCCCAAGAAACGATACATGAGATAACCAGAACTCACATTTCTTGAACTTTGCAAACAATATGTGTTCCCTCAGTCTCTGTAGAACCAACCTCAAATGTTGTTCATGCTTTGACTCAATCTGAGAATATACTAGGATATCATCGATGAAGACGATCACAAACTGGTCCAAATAATCCTTGAACACTCTGTTCATCAGATCCATAAAAGCAACAGGGGCATTAGTCAATCCAAATGACATAACTAAGAACTCATAATGCCCATACCTGGTACGAAAATCAGTCTTTGGTATGTCTCCCTCCTTGACCCTCAACTGATGATAACCAGAACGAAGGTCGATCTTTGAGAAGACCTTCTTACCTTGCAACTGATCAAACAGATCATCTATCCTTGGCAAAGGATACTTGTTCTTAATTGTCAGCTTATTCAGTTCCCTGTAATAAATGCACATCCTCAGAGAACCATCTTTCTTTTTCACAAACAGAACTGACGTGC
Source organism: Humulus lupulus (assembly GCF_963169125.1). Classification (NCBI taxonomy): domain Eukaryota; kingdom Viridiplantae; phylum Streptophyta; class Magnoliopsida; order Rosales; family Cannabaceae; genus Humulus; species Humulus lupulus. Next base: position 68,725,615 of record NC_084798.1, read on the forward strand.
CCCAAGGTGAGAAACTAGGTCTGATAAAACCCAAATCCAACAGTTCTTGCAACTGTACTTTTAATTATTTTAACTCAGCTGAGGCCATTCTGTAAGGTGCTCTAGAAACTGGCTCCATTCCTGTTGCCAGTTCTATCACGAACTCAATTTCTCTGTGCGGTGGCAACCCTGGCAAATCTTCTAGAAACACATCCAGGAATTCACAAACAAGTTTGGTATCTTCTGGTTTCACTGGCACGACCTGAGGGGTATCAACCACACTGGCTAAGAATCCAATACAACCTCCTTGCAATAAATCCCTAGCCCTCAATACAGAAATCATAGGAACGCGAGGTCCATGCACAGCACCAACAAACACAAAAGGATCCTCACCTTCAGGCTCAAAGGTGACCATCTTCCTTCTACAATCAATGGTTGCCCCATACTTCGCTAACCAATCCATACCTAATATCATATCAAAGTCAGTCATAACCAACTCTATCAAATCCACTGACAACTCTCTGCCCTCCACTGTCACTGGCAAAGATCTGGCCCATCTCCTGGATACCACTAACTCTCCAGTGGGCAACAAAGTTCCAAACCCCACACCATAAAAGTCACAGGGTCTACACAATCTATCAATAATACTACTAGCAACAAAAGAATGTGTAGCACTAGAATCAATCAATACATTATAAGGGGTTCCAGCACTAAGAAGCTAACCTGTAACTACTGAGGGAGAAGCCTCAGCTTTTGCTTGTGTCAATGCGAACACTCGAGCTGGGGCCGAGCTGTTCGCTTTCCTGGGTTCTTCTTTTCTTGCCTGAGGGCAATCCTTCTTAAAATGACATACTGCTCCACACAAGTAGCAGGCCTTTGCCCTACACTCTCCCAAATGATGCCTCTTGCATCTAGGGCATTCAGGACGAGTCTTTTAGGCTTCACTACCACCTGGACGACCCATTGTAATACCACGGGGCCACCTATCAGGAGCTGGAACTGGGAAGGTATCAGGAACCTTCCTCTTCTGCTCACTGGGGTCAACACCCCTACCTGAACCCACAAATGGAGGACCTGTCCTCCTGAAATCCTTTCTGGCTGCACTGTCATGACAAATCCTGTTCTCTGCACTATTAGCTGTGAGTGCCTTCTCAACCACCTGTGCATAGGTGACAACCCCAGCCACAGTGGTGATACGTACATCACGGGCTAATCTGGGTTGTAGCCCCTGAAGGAATCTCTCCCTCCTGGTCCCATCAGTGGGCACCAGTTCCATGGCAAACTTTGCCAAACGATCAAACTTTAAGGCGTACTCAGTGACTGACAAACTTCCCTGAAGTGGCCTAATAAACTCATCAGCTTTAGCTGCCCTGATGGCATCATTGTAGTATTTCTCGTTAAACAGAGTTTGAAACTCTTCCCAACTCAGAGCATTTACATTTCTGGTCTGGGTAATAACCTCCCACTAGATTCGGGCATCCTCCCTAAACATATAAGTGGCACAGGCCACCCTCTTGTTACCAGTTACCCTCATGAAATCAAGGATAGTGGTAATCATACTCATCCATTGTTTAGCCTTGGCAAGATCTGCACTGCCCTCGAACAATGGAGGTTGTTGCTTCCTGAACCTTTCATAAAGAGGTTCCCACTTATTTCCAACCTTAGGCAACTGCCCAGCTGCTGGCACCGACACAGGAGGTGCCTCTGATACACTGGTCACTGCAGGCGCTTGCTGTTGTTTCAGGAGACGAAGTTCTTCTCCCTGTCTTAATATTGTAGCCTACATATCACTCACTATCTTCTGCCAGTTTACAAGAGCTGGCTGTGGAATCTATGACTGGTCATTTTCCTGATCCTGGCTATTATTATTCCGGCCTTGATCACTCTGGCCAGCTGAAGTATATGTCTGCCCTGGATTCATTCTTATTTGACACCTTGCAGAAATAATGATCAATACGGCCAATCAGGTAATAACTAAACCTTTTGCCGCCTTACGGTCCAAGAACAAGCTGAAAATTATCACATTCCACAGTCATACAATTATACAGGCATATACATGTTTATAGCATTTAGCATTTAGCACTTAGCATGTATCACATAATCATTCACAATCAACCATACCAATGAGTATGTTCCAGCAATCTCAGTACTAGTTAGCACACATTTGCTGAGGATATAATATTTTAGGGCACATGTTTAACATGGTGTCTCATGCATACAGGTAAAGCATATATACTATATTTAAGCAGTTATACATATAACTACATAAATAGTTACCAAACCATGAGTCCAGCTTGACTTCAGTGATGTGTGTACATGCCCAGCCAGTCTACAGGAACGTTAACCTTGGCATGCTCTGATACCAACTTGTAACGCCCTACTTACCCCAGAACAGTTACGATGAACGGTGAACCAGAAATTTGACCCGCTACTCGAGTCCTTTGGTTAAAAACGTGTTCTAAGTGTTATTAACAGGATAAGGTGGAAAATCAATAAAAAGGAAAGGATATATTTTATTAAATACATAAAGTTGTTCATGGGCCCATAAAATCTTTTACAAGTTATTTACAACTCAAAATGGTCATTACTTTTTCAAATTTACAAACCCGCCGACCTAAGCGGTAAAAATAGGGTAAACCCCCTAGTTCCTCTGAGAACTCCTTGGCCGTGGTGGTGAAGCAGCCGCATATGTACACATCACCACCTAACTTCTCCACTGAAGGTTGGGTGAGCTTTTCTTTCCCTTTACCTGCACCACATAGCACCCATGAGCCAAAGCCCAACAAGAAAACACAATAATGCATATAGATATTAGCAACTGATTATAATTATAATCACACATAGCTTATAGCTTTTAAACAGGTGAGTCATTCAACACTTGAGGTTCTGGTAAACCATAATGAGTGACTGCCAAGCAAGTCACTTAATTTAAATAGATGAGTGACTGCTGGGTAAGTCACTAGCTTAAACAGTTGAGTAACTGCTAGGTTAGTCACTAGCTTAAACAGATGAGAGACTGATGGGTAAGTCTCTAAACTTTATAGTTGAGTGACTGATGGGTAAGTCACACAAGCACTTTTTAGTTTTCATCGAACTTAAGGTCGGTCCGGCATTAATATTCTTTGAGTCATCCAATGCAGATATCAATTAGATCTAATCTTTAATGGCTTACGTTGATCACGCTAAGGTCGTTCTTGACTTATGAGTCAGCACAGTGTGACCAGTGTCCAGTACCACTGCCGAACTTGACTAATAAGTCCCAGATTCACAGTTGATACTAACATCTTTGCCAAATCTGACTAATTAGTCAGTACCATGCACAAGTGAGCAGGATTTTCTAAGCATTCAATAATCAATCCATGTCCATATTTACACAATCAACATGCCTCATGGACAACCATGCATGTCACATATGGGGTGCAATTTTCTTACCTCTGGTTCGAGCAAGAGTTAATATAAGAATGACCCTTGAGAACGATCAACCTTTAGATTCCTTAGCGGTCACCTAATCATAACCAATTATAATCCATTAATAAAGTAAATCAATAAATGGTTCACAATCTAAAACCATACTCCCGGGATCAATCCCGCACTCTCGGGAATCTTAATATACTCAAACAAGGCAAAGGAACCAAACCCCGAGCCTTAAAGGTCATTCTGAGCCCTAAAATAGGCTTGCTGGAAAATGGATCAGCACGGCAACCCTATTAAATTGCACTGAGGCACTATTTCGAAGTCAGAGAGGCCCAGCTCTCTGCTCTGCCTAGCGCTGCTACACCAATTACAGACCAGAATCTTTCTGGTTTTCCCTCCTTGCGATTTCTCTTGAAACCAACCTGCCAAACCATTCCCAAACATCACCCAAACATCCAATTCAACCCCTAAACTTCATCTACATCACACCCTCATCAAAACCCAATCAATTTTACACAAAAACATTCCTTAATTCCCAATTATCAACATCAAAACTATAAGCTGAAAACTATAAAGAAAAACAGAGTATAGCTTAAAATTCTTGGATGAAATCCTACCTCAATTTGGTTTTGAATCCTCCTCAATGGATGAACTAAGTCTATAACCTCCAAGCTTTGATTTCCTAGCTTGTATCTTCAAATTGGGACCAAAACCTTCAAAGGAGGAAGGAGAGAAAATGATGAACGGTTGAAGGAGAAGAGTGCTCTGTTTCGGGTAATGATGAACTGTAGAGCTACCCTGCCTCCAGAACTTGTTTTTTGGGATTTCTTTTAGGGTTTTTGCTTGGGGGCTCGGGGGTCGATTTCACTACCCCGTTTGGTGGAATTGGGCTTCCCGAGAGCTTAGGATTGGTCTCGAAGTTGGGCTACAGAATTGAATTTTAATGAGTGTTCTATTTTTACGGTTGTCACTAGGTGTACACTAAGGCTCGGGCGGGATCGTGCTCGAGGGTCGTCTCAATTAGCCAAAGCATCCAGAATCAATGGTAAGAAAACTGCTTTACCACACCCGTGTGAGATTTTTGGGACTAAGGGCTCCCTATATTTGAATGTAATTGTTGTATGATTATGATATGCCATGAGATCCTGAAATAAACAGCCTAAGAGTGCCGGAATTGATATTTGCGCACAGGACGCAGCTCGGCCATTGGTAGCTGAGGACAATCTATTAATCACTAGGCTCTGCCATAGTGAGCTGGAGACAGTGGGTTAAATAAAGGGTGCGGCCTAAGGGTGCCGACCCAGACTATTGTATGATGAATACTGATATGTTATTATTGTTGTCTAATGATTATAACTTGTTTTATACTAAGATGATTGGTTTATGAATAATTGTTTGACCTCTCCAAGTAAATTACTGTTATGGCACGATGATTACCTGGTTAACAGCCTTATGGATTATTTGTTTGTCTGTATCTTTTATGCTCTGCATTATGGTTTTCTTGCTGGGCCTTGGCTCACGGGTGCAATGTGGTACAGGTAAAGGCAAGGGCAAGGTGGACCAGTCCTGAGTTGGAGAGCTCTGGGGCATAATGTACATGGTCAGCTGCTCGGCGGCCATGGCCGAGGGATGGTACAGGGATAGGAGAACCTAAAGTGCCTATTTTGCCATTTAAGTGGCTTGTGGTTGTACATAAACTTTTAAATTTTGAAAACCGTTCTTTAAAACCTGTTTTGGGATATCATGTATTAAACGTTTATTTTAATGAGAAATTTCCTGTTTATGACCAAAATCTTTTAACCCTAACTTTATTATGACTTTAGGGTCACGTTTTCAACTATATGACTTGATTAGCAAGTTTTGCACCTTTATCATCACACAGTGTAATGGCCTTGGTTATCCAGGGTCTTACAATATTATTGTGACTTAACGCTAATCCGGGCATTTGACGAGGATCGTATCTAGGCTGCTTACCCAGAGTTTGCGAAGTTTAGGTAAGAAAATGTTCTGTGCACATAGGGCAGGGAATGGCCCGATTATCAGTGCTTGTATTGTGCTTAGTGTTGTGTAAATGTTGTAATTATTATGTCACATATGTGTTTGTGACTGAGTGGCAAGGGCCGAATTCGACAATAAGCATGCTTAATGAAAACCGCTATGGCATGGCCATCTAACGGCATTATACTCACCCGCTCAGTTAGGACCGTGAACTTGATGCCTGGTAACGCATCTTGACCAGCTTAGGCAACTGTTGTGAATTGAAATGGATGCATGTGGATTGTCTGTTGTGTTTGTTTAGTTATTGAATTATTGAAATGAATGGTTATATGTTATGCTAGTAAATTTTTCTAGCTAGGCCTTGGCTCACATGTGCTTTGTGGTGGAGGTAAGGGCAAGGGAAAGGTCGACTAAGCATGAGTTGGAGGACATGGAGTGGTGCGAACATGTTTTGCCTACCTGGCCGCCACGGCTAGAGTACTTTTGTGGAACGTAGTGTGAATGTGTGATTTTTGTCGCCTAGGTCGGCTATACAATGACATTTGAGTTGTAAATATGTCTTAAAAAACATTTTGGGATCCGAATGAAACATTTTTATGATCTTAATGAATGTTTAACCCTTTTATATGGAAATTTTATCAAATGAGTCTTTACTTTAATTTAATCACACTTTTCAGTCTAACACCTTGATTAGCGAGTCAAATACATGTTTTAAAACCACATGGTAACAGATCTAAGGTAGTAGAGCGTTACATAGATTGTAACGCCCTGGATAGCCAAGACCGCTACACTATGTATTTATAAAGGTGCAAGACTTTCTAATCAAGCCAACCAGTTAAAAAAGTGTTTACTAAAGTCATTAATGTGCTAGGGTTAAAAGATTTTTGTCTCAAAATATAATTTCCAAATAATTAAACATTTTACACATGGGATCCCAAAAGAAATAACGTTTAAAAGTCTGTTTACAAAATTTCCTGTGTACAGACAACCATCAGCCTTTCTAAAAGCAAAACAGATGTTTACGGCTCTTCTGTCTCTGTCTCCCCTCAACCATGGCGGCTGAGCAGCTGTCCATGTACATTCTGCTCTCAGAGCTCTCTGAGTCAGGGCTGATCAATCTTGCTCTTGCCTTTACCTGCACCACGAAGCTCCCGTGAGCCAAGGCCCAGCAAGAAAACATAACATCATATAACGAGCAATGATAACAGTTGATAACCCTTTAAGCATGATCATATACTTAACATATCACATTAATCACATAGCACGTGGATACAATCAAAGATTCAGCCAAACAACACTCAATTATACAATACGACTAATTTACCAACCAATATTAACAATCAAATCACATATTAATCAGGGTCGACACCTTAGGTCGCACCCTCGATTTACCCCACTGACTCTGGCTCGCTTAAACTGAGTTCAGTGCATAATAAGTTATCCTTAGCTACCAGTAGACGAGTCGCGCCCTATGCACTAGTGTAAACCTCAGCACTCTTAGACCGTTTGTTTACTATTTTCATGGCATAATACCATCCTCTAAAGAGCATACAGATCAGGGAACCCTTAGTTCCACAACCGGGAGCAGTTTTCTTACCTTTAATTTCCAAGTTTACTGATTACGAGCGACGCCTCTCGAGTACGATCTGCTTCCCGAGTCCTAGTTTAATACCTAGTCACAACCAAGACAGGGAATACCATTAATAATCGCGTTAATATTTCTAGATGGAGTTCTAGCTTCCGAGACATCGAATTCCACCAAACACGGTGGTGGAATCGATCCCGAGCACCCTAGCTTAGGTTCCTGTGCTTAAAACCTCTAAAAGACCAAAAATACCCTTAAGGGTCGTGGCCCTTAAAACCCATGTCGCGGTCCACCCCTGAAACAGAGGCTAGGCCTCTCTAAAGACAGACACGCGCCACGTCCCTGCCCTGTGGCGCCGTGGCGGTTCCCCACTGCAGAGCCTCCTTAGCTCTTCTATGCTTCGCAAGGCCGCGACACTCTAGAATAGAGCCTCGGCCTAGCCCTTCATGCCCAGAAAATCCACCATGCCTAACATCCTAACCTTACTCAAAACCACCCCAAAGCACCCTAATTTCAAAACCCATTGATCACAAGACTTCCAACATGATTCTAGCAACATAATCCAACAAAAACCTAGCTTAAAAACTCATTAAAATCCCATTTTGATTTCTGAAACCCAGTAGCCAGTCATGCAAACTCAGAATTTAAACTCTAAATTATGAATTGAAGCTTACTTTCTTTGATGAACCACTTCCTTAACAATTTCTGAGCTAAACCCCAACCTTTCCAACTTCAATTCAGTCCTTAAACTTCAAAACCATAAACACTTTAAAACCCAACCAAAACACAGAATTCTAATGATCAAGAGTGTAATTCAGTTCTTACCTTAGTCCTGGCTGAATTCCCTTAGTTAGAACTGAGCTAATCCCTCAAAACTTCAGCTCAAATCACAGAGTTCCAGCTGAATCTCCTTAGGTTTCAATAGTTTTCTTGAGAGAGAGAAGAGAAGGAAGAAAGGAACATTAAAGGGTCGGTTTGGGTTTTTGTTCTACTAGTTTCTATTTTACTTAGTCTAACCTTGGTTAATTAAGTCAATCCCGAGGCTTGGGGTACCGAAAACGTCCTCGAGGGCAAAATGGTAAAATTCCCCAATATTCCCGCCTAAGCTTCCTAACCTCAAATATATCTCCAATTATTTATTTCAATAACCCGATAACCCAAATAATCATCTAATACCCAAAATACCCCTTGACTTGCCCCAAGTCAAGTATTAAGCCCCATTGTGACTTTCCAACTAACTAGCTCCCTAGGATCGCCTCAAGTCGCATGCTGCAGATTTACCCACATAATAATGTGGTTCTCACAAATATAACATATAATCACATTTACATTCATATAACCATACAAGCATGCTTATCATATAATCACACGCTAACTTAATAAATTCACACATAAACCAATTATGCCCTCCTGGCACACTAATCAAGGCTCTTAAGCCATATTAGTGGTTTTGGGTCGTTACAACTATCCCCTCCTACTGAGAATTTCATCCTCAAAATTTACCTGAATAGCTCGGGATACTGATCCCACATCACCGTCTCTAGCTCCCAGGTCGCTTCCTCGACCTTGCTATTTCTCCACAACACTTTAACTAACGGAATAGTCTTGTTCCATAGAACTTTATCCTTCTGGTCCAATATCCGAACCGGTCACTTCTCATAGGACAAATCTCCTTGTAACTCTAAGTCCTCATACTTCAGCACATGTGTTGAATCTGAGACATACTTTCGCAACATAGAGACATGGAATACATCATGAACTCCCGATAGTGATGGTGGCAAGGCCAACCTATAAGCCACATATCCAATCCTTTCTAGAATCTCGAAATGTCCAATAAATTGAGGGCTCAGCTTGCCCTTTACTCCAAATCTCTTCACCCCTCGCAGTGGTGAAACTCGCATAAACACGTGGTCCCCTACTTGAAACTTCACATCTCTACACCTAGGATTAGTGTAGCTTTTCTTTCTACTCTGCGAAGCAAGCATCCTGGCTCTAATCTTCTCAATAGCTTCACTTGTCTTCTGAACCATGTCTGGCCCCATATACTTTCTCTCACCCATCTCATCCCAATGAATGGGCAACCTACACTTCCTTCCATATAGCAACTCATAAAGAGCCATTCCAATTGTGGACTGATAAATATTGTTATACGAAAATTCAATCAACTGGAGATACTTTCTCCAAGACCCCTCGAAATCAATTACACACACCCTAAGCATATCCTCCAACACCTAAATCGTCCTCTCAGACTGTCCACTAGTCTGAGGATGAAAAGTTGTGCTAAACTTCAACTGTATCCCTGTAGCTTTCTGCAGAGCTCCACAGAACTTGGAGGTAAAGATAGGGTCTCGGTCTGATACGATGGACTTAGGAACCCCATGGAGATGAACTATCTCCCTCACATACAACTCTGCATACTGTCCCACTGTGTAAGTTGGCTTCACTGGTAGAAAATGAGTTGACTTGGTGTATATGTCCATTATTACCCACACCGAGTCACAAAGTCCCACCGTCCTGGGTAGACCTCCCACAAAATCCATCGTAATGTCTTCCCACTTCCACTCAGGAATACCCAAAGGCTGAAGCAACCCTGCTGGCCTCTAATGCTCAGCCTTCACCTACTGACATGTCAAACATCTAGCCACATACTCTAGCACATCCTTCTTCATCCCAGGCCACCAATATAATGTCCGTAGATCTTGATACATATTTATGGTACCCGAATGAAGTGAGTATGGCGTAGTGTGAGCATCATCTAGTATCTCTCGTCTGATCTTTTCATCTGCCGGAACACAAATCTGTCCCTGATATCGAAGCATACGAACCTCAGAAACAGAATAGTCCTTAGATATCCCTACTAAGACATTCTGCCTAACTTTCTGTAGCTACGCATCTACCAACTGCCCCTCTTTGATCCGCTCTAGCAGGGTCGACTGTAAGGTAATATTGGCCAACCGGTCCACCACCATCTCTATCTTTGCACTGGTCATCTCATCAGCTAATTCTCTCAAGATCTGAACAGAACTAAATAACTGCCCCGAGCCCCTCCGGCTCAATGCATCTACCACAACATTGGCTTTCCCTGGGTGGTAAAGAATATCACAATCATAGTCCTTAACCAACTCCAACCAATGCCTTTGCCTCATGTTCAGATCCTTATGGGTAAAGAAGTACTTCAAACTCTTATGGTCAGTGTATATCTTGCACTTCTCCCCATACCGATAATGCCTCCAAACCTTCAGTGCGAACACCACTGCCGCCAGCTCCAAATCATGGGTAGGATACCACTGTTCATACTCCTTCAGCTGTCACAATGCATAGGCTATAACCTTCTCATTCTTCATCAACACACAGACCAAACCCATCCTCGATGCATCACAGTATACCACAAACTTCCCTTCTTCTGAAGGAAGACTCAGAACAGGTGCAGTAACAAGTTGTTGCTTCAATTCTTAGAAATTGTGCTTGCACTTTTCTGACCAAACGAACTTCTGGTTCTTCCATGTCAAATCTGTCATTGGTGAAGCAATTTTGGAGAATCCTTCTACAAACCGCCTGTAGTAACATGCTAACTCGAGGAAACTTTGCACCTCTGAGGCGTTCTTTGGCCTCGGCCAATCTCTCACCGCTTCCACCTTTGATGGATCCACCTTAATCCCTTTTGCACCAACTATATGCCCAAGAAAAGTCACCTCTGGCAACCAAAACTCACATTTCTTAAATTTATCATATAACTGGTGTTCTCTTAACCTCTGTAAAACCTGTCGAAGATGCCGCTCATGTTCTGCCTCTGAACTAGAGTACACTAAGATGTCGTCGATGAAAACAATGACGAACTGATCCAAGAAATCATTGAACACCCTGTTCATTAGATCCATGAAAGTTGTTGGGGCATTGTTCAAACCAAAAGACATGAGCAAGAACTCGTAGTGCCCATACCGCGTTCGGAAGGCCGTCTTCGGTATGTCCTCGTCCTTGATCCTCAGCTGGTGATAACAAGATCGAAGATCAATCTTTGAGAACACCGTCTTTCCCTACAGCTGATCAAACAAGTCATCAATCCTTGGTAGAGGATACTTATTCTTAATGGTCAACTTGTTCAATTCCCTGTAATCTATACACATCCTCAAAGTCCCGTCCTTCTTCTTAATAAACAAAACTGGAGCGCCCCATGGAGAGTAACTAGATCTGATGAATCCCAAATCCAGAAGTTCATGTAACTGTATCTTCAACTCTTTCAACTCTGCTGGTGCCATCCTGTATGGCGCTCTTGATACTCGTTCTGTCCCCGGTGCTAACTCAATAACAAACGGAATCTCTCTACACGGCGGCAACCCCGGTAGCTCCTCAGGAAATACATCCAAAAACTCACAAACCACCCTGGACTCACTCGGCCCCACTGGCAACATCTTGTCCACCACAATAGCCAGAAAACCTATACATCCACCCTGTAACAAGTCTCTGGCTCTCAATGCAGATATCATGGGTATGCTGGCTCCACATACCGCACCCATAAAGACAAAAGGATCCTCGCCCTCAGGCTCAAAAGTCACCATCTTCTTCCTGCAGTCAATAGTATCCCCATATCTGACCAACCAATCCATCCCTAAGATCATGTCGAAATCCTCCATATCTAGTTCAATCAAGTCAACTAAAAGCTCCCTACTATCAACCATCACTGGCAGTGCCCTAATCCATCTCCTAGAAACTACAAGTTCCCGAGTAGGAAATAAAGTTCCAAACCCCGCAGTCCAATGCTCACTAGGTCTACATAATTTATCAATCACTTTACTAGAAACAAAAGAATGTGTAGCACCAGAATCAATCAATACAGAAAAAGGAGAGCCAGCGCTAGAAAGCTGACCTGTCACTACCGAGGGACTAGCCTCGGTCTCTGCCTACGTTAGGGTGAACACTCAAGCTGGAGTCAAGCTGTCCACCTTTCCTGCTTCCCCATTCTTCATTGTTAGGCAGTCCTTCTTGAGGTGCCCCACCGTGCCACACACATAACAAGCCTTGGTCTGACATTCGCCCTAATGGCGTCTTCTACACCTCGGGCACTCCGGATAATTCCTCCATGGTTCACTACCACCCTGACGGCCACCGTGACCACCCCGACCCTTCTTATCAGGACCAGCAGCGGTCAAAGTGTCAGGAGTCTTTCTCTTGAAATCACTGGGACCTCCACCCCTACCTGACCTAGAATAAGGAGGCACCACCCTGCAACCCTCACGCCTCACTGCACTTTCCTTCCAAATTTTGTTCTCCACTTCCTCAGTGGTAAGAGCCTTCTCAACGGCCTGGGCATAAGTTGTTTCCCCAGGTACCGTTGTGTTCCTAACGTCCCGAGCTATCATATGATTAAGCCCCCTAATGAACCTGTTCTGCCTGACTGCATCAGTAGGCACAAGGTCTGGTGCAAACTTCGCGAGTCTGTCAAACTTCAGGGAATATTCTGTAACTGTCATGCCGCCCTGAACCAACCCTACGAACTCATTAACCTTTGCTGCCCTGATGGCAACATTATAGTACTTCTGACTGAACAAATCTTTAAATCCTTCCCAAATCAACGCAGTGACATCCCTGGTCTGTGAGGCCACTTCCCACCAGATGCGAGCATCCTCTCTCAACATATACATGGCACAGGCCACTCTGTCATGTCCCTCTATCCTCATGAAATCCAAGATAGTAGTAATCATAGTCAGCCATTGCTCGACCTTCAATGGATCAGGTCCTCCCTCAAAGATTGGGGGCAGCTGCTTCCTGAACCGCTCATATAACGGCTCCCACATATTCTCAATCTCTCCTGACTGTACAAGTGGTACCACTGCAGGTGGTACAATAGGGGCGGCACTCCCTGATGGAGCCTGTGGTCGCAATAAGCGAATCTGATCATCTTAACTCTGCAATCGCGCTTGGATTTCTACCATAAGTTGCTGCCAGTTCTCATGGACTGGCGGAGGAATCTGGCCCTGATCCTCACCTCCGGTCCCAGACCTAGTGCCGGCTAGTCGCGTAGATTTTCTTGGACGCATAGCTATCCAAGTCAATCTGCAAACAATGACTCGACAATCAGACCATGATGACAAGGTAAAAGCTTCTTCAAAATCCACCAAAGGAATATAACCAATCACAAACAATCGAGATATAGACATTTATTCACATGCACCGGCATTGCTAATAAGCATGCCCCAACATTTCCATACAACAGCTAAGATATAAACATCCACCCTTACACAATATGCAGTCCATCATCCAGATATTCATTTACATGCACAGCAATGTTAATAAGCATTCCTCAATATTTTTCACACAACATTCAAGGGTCAGGCCCTATCAGTATCTTATGCTTCCTATTAATTCAATAAATAACAACGTTCACAATTCATTCCAAGCATACAGCCATATAAGCATATATATACACATTACCAAACTTTGAACCGAGCTTATCTCTGGCAGCAAATGTACATGTCCAGCCGATCTTCAGGAACCCTTAAACCTAGGACGCACTGATACCAAGTTGTAACGCCCTACATAGCCAAGACCGCTACACTATGTATTTATAAAGGTGCATGACTTGCTTATCAAGCCAACCAGTTAAAAAAATTGTTTACTAAAGTCATTAATGTGCTAGGGTTAAAAGGATTTTGTCTCAAAAGATATTTTCCATATAATTAAACATTTTACACATGGGATCCCAAAAGAAATAACGTTTAAAAGTCTGTTTACAAAATTTACTGTGTACAGACAACCACCAGCCTTTCTAAAGGAAAAACAGATGTTTATGGCTCTCCTTTCCCTGTCTCCCCTCAACGGTGGCGGCTGAGCAGCTGTCCATGTACATTCTACTCTCAGAGCTCTCCAAGTCAAGGCTGATCAATCTTGCCCTTGCCTTTACCTACACCACGAAGCACCCATGAGCCAAGGCCCAGCAAGAAAACATAACATCATATAACGAGCAATGACAACAGTTGAATAACTCTTTAAGCATAATCATATACTTAACATATCACATTAATCACATAGCACGTGGATACAATCAAAGATTCAGCCAAAAAAAACTCAATTATACAATACGACTAATTTACCAACCAATATTAACAATCAAATCACATATTAATCAAGGTTGACAACTTATGTCGCACCCTCAATTTACCCCACTTACTCCGGGCCGCTTAAACCGAGCTCAGTGCATAATAAGCTGTCCTCAGCTACCAGTGGCCGAGTCGCGCCCTGTGCGCTAGTGTAAACCTCGGCACTCTTAGGCTGTTTGTTTACTATTTGCATGGCATAATACCATCCTCTAAAGATCATACAGATCAGGGAACCCTTGGTCCCATAATAAACCCACAACCAGGTGCAATTTTCTTACCTTTAATTTCAAAGTGTACTAATTACAAGCGACGCCTCTCGAGCACGATCCGCTTCCCGAGCCCGAGCTTAATACCTAGACACAACCCAGATAAGGAATACCATTAATAATCATGTTAATATTTACGGATGGAGTTCTAGTTTCCAGGACATCGAATTCCACAACAGGATTTCAACCTAGACGCTCCTTTAAGTCTCTTCACGGCAAAACATTTATGTAAGTCCTCCGTTTGTGCATGTTTTAAATGTTTTCCTTCACTATTGCTTAGGTAAACTTTTTCTTTTTCCGCATGCAGTAGGTTGTTGGTCTTTTGCTCTTTTTTGTTTGTATTTTATCTGTAGGTTTTTATCCTAGGGGTATCGACTGTAGGAAAAAACTGTTTAGGAGCATGACCTATAGGATACAACTTCTGGGGTGATTTTCTTGGTAAAAAATTTTATGCCTGTTTGGAACAGCAAGCTTTTAGGGTGCAAACACTGGGTAGCTTAGGGGACACGCTTCACAGGCGGTTTTTCCTACTGTTGCCTACTGAAACTTTCCTTCCAAGGAAAACTTTCATTATGACCCTCCTAACACACGGATTCCGAGTAATCGGGGTTCCGTTGGGAGCACAGGCGCGTGTTCATAGAACCGCGAGGTCTCACTCGCCGCGGGCTGAGATTACCTCAGCCCGTGTAAAAGAAACACTTCGCGCTAGATTCTTTCTTATGCTTAGGTCGCCCTTTCTAAACTTTCTTCTTTGTTCGCTAGGAGACCAGATGGGACCTAAGAAGAGCACGCCCAAGAAGAGTGTTGGCAGCTCATCTTCCTAGCAAACCAACAAAGGAAAGAAGGTGGCCACGGACTCCCCGATCCCTAACTTCAGTCCAACCGTGGAGAAGGAGGTCGAGGTGGGGTCCGACGCCTTTTTCGAGGCCGAGAGGATCGCCTCGAAGGTCAACACCCAAGGGAAAGTCAACAAAAATTTTCTTTCCCACAACATTGAGATAGGGAGGGGCGCCCTGGACGCCCAACCTCCCCTAGAAGGCGAGCAGAGCTGCGCACCGCTCGACGAGGAGTATGCCGCCTGGAGCGATGAGCATCTCAAAGTTGGGGCCTTCCTCCCACTGGACCAGTACTTCGCGGATTTTTTAAATTACGTGAAGTTGGCCCCCTTCCAGCTCCCCCTCTAACTCCTACCGTATGTTAGCGGGGTTGAGGTATTTATTCCTGAAGCAGGAATGGGAGGTCCCAATGCCGGCAGACATCCTGTACTTATTCTGCCTCAAAGCCAGCCCGGAGCAACGGGGGCAAGGTGACGGGTTCTACTACCTGACCCGTTTTCCAAATTTGGCTGCGGTCATCGAGCTGCCCAGCCACCCCAATGACTTTAAGGACCAGTTCTTCATGTCAAAGGGGTTTCGAAACTGCGAACACCACTACTTCAACTGTCCTCGTAAGTTCCTTCTATCTTCAGCTCATAAGTTGATTGCTGAGTAGCCTCTTTTTATTCGTTCCTGACTTAGAAACTATCATGCAGCTATTTTCGCGAGGACGGCCAAACCAGTGACCCTTGGGGGTTAATATGAAACCTTGACGGGGCTCCCCCTAAGTGAAAATGATTATCGCCAGCTCATGTCTGACGAGACGATGCTGGCGTGTAAGTTGATCTCTCCGGGCCAGACTCTGGCCTTGAGGAGACCGCGGACCATCCCCGCTGCCTGTGAGCTGGCGCCCATCATCGAGGAGGCGGCCGCGGATGAGGATGAGGACGAGGAGGATGAGGTGCCCCTCGTGTGGCAGAAGCGGGCTCTGGAGGTCACCCAAGAAGTCGATGCAGAGAGGGCCCAGTCCGGGGCAGCAGCCGGCCCCTCCGGCCAAGGTAACCCTTATTTATTTAGGGACTTAGATAAGCCCACTGCTGACCTACGGCTTTCTAGGTTTAACCCTAGCCAACCCGTTCATCGCCACCAAAACGACCCAGACCGCAACATCACCCTACTCCAATGTGTCGACCAGCTCGTGCTGTATTATGACATGAGCCGCCCTAGGGGTACTATAGTTGTAGATAATACCTTGGCCTTTAGGTCCGCTTTTTTTGAGGAGTATGGGATCAATCTTAGGTCGTGGCCATCCCTCCTAGAGGGTGTAGTAGCTCCGGGTCTTAGGCAGTACGTAGAAGAGTCCAGTCCCGAGGCAGATCCGAATCCAAAGCCTCCTCTAGCTCGTGAAGTCGTTATCTTAGACTCCCTCGCTGAAGCTCTGGGGCCAGAGGTCGTGAGCATAGATTCCTCCTCTTGCTCGGAGGGTAGGACCATTTTCAATACATACTTAAGCTCTGCTCTCTTTTCTTTGTTTTGTTTTGCACAAATATTTTTAAATGTATATTAATGCGTTGCTGTCTTTGTTCCAACAAAGGAGATGTCACAGCCCAGGAGCAATGATTACGAGCTATGTTCCCTGGAGGAAACCCTTCCTCCAGGCGAAGAAAGCCATCGAGACCACCTCCAAGTCTCCTGCAAAGGGGAAAAACCAAGCCCCTGCTGCTCTGGAGAAGGTGCCTCCACCCCTTCCTGCTACGGAGAAGATGATGGCTCCACCTCCCCCGTGACCTCCTCTCTCTATTTGGGAACCGGAGGCGTCCACTGGGACCTTGGCTGCTCCGACCCCCGACGTTCGCGTCCCGGTGAACCCCCAGGCCCTGGAGAAGGTCGCTGACGTCTTCAGGGGGACGGTCTACGAGACCGCGACCTACATGGTGGATCATTGCTACAATGCCACCTCGAGGGATCTGCGGGAGATCGAGACAAGGAGTCCTGAGAACGTGATGGACTCTTCGTTGGGGATGACCCTCACGGTAAGTTGGCTTTGCCACTGGTACTCCCTGATTGTTTGTATCATTTTTTTCTAAGGCACTTGCCTTTTTAACTTTTGGTCTTGTAGGCGGCTTTGGCCCTCCACCGGAGCATATCTAGGTCCTGGGCCAGGATCGAGGAGATCAGGGGCGAGCACCAAGCTGCTTAGCTTGCCCTCGCGACTGCTCAAAAACAAGAAAGGGATGCCAAGGTGGCCCTGGCAACTGACAAGGAAAACGAGAGGGTCACGCAAGCTGCTTTGGTCGCTGCGCAAACTAAGCTGGAGGCATCCCGGACCAAGCTGCAGGAGGCCGAGGACACCAAAGCTTCCCTAGTCGCTGCGAAGATCGAGCTCGAGGAAGCTAAGGCCGCCCGGGCCACACTAGATGCCGCAAAGGTTGAGGCCGAGGAGGCCAAGGAGAGGGCATCTTCCACCTCCTCCATGGAGGCTATGCTATACCACTACTGGGTCTTCAACCTGGATGACGACTTCTCCTTTCTGGAGCCAGACGTGTGGGAGTCCTTGTTGGGGAAGTTCAAAGCTCGCCTTCAACAAGAGGCGCCCTCCGAGACTGGGGAGACTTCCACTGACACCGAGCAGGATGGCGAGGGGGTGACCTCATCAGAGCGGCCTGACGGGGTATAGGACTTTTCTTCTTTTCTTTTATCATTTACTTTTTTTTTTAACTTTATATTATGAGGTTTTTTAACCTCGAGACAATTGATTTCCTCAACTTTATTTCAATTGATTTACATATTTTTATCTTATATGCATTTTGTAGTAATCTTTGTTTCTGTTGGTGTTTAATCAACTTGAACCAACTTCTAACACTTAAGTCCTAGTTGTATCCAGGACATTAATTTAAAAACTTAGTTCGTGTTAATCCTTTATCGATATCACGTGTTTTTTAAGAAAAACATCGATCAACCAATTTTGAAATAACTTCTAAGTTTTAGGACCTGGTTGTATCCAGGACATTAATTTGAAAACTTAGTTCGCGTTAATTCTTTATCGATATCTCGTGCTTTTTAAGAAAAACATCGATCAACCAATTTGAACTAACTTCTAAGTTTTAGGACCTGGTTGAATCCAGGACATTAATTTGAAAACTTAGTTTGCATTAATTCTTTATCGATATCTCATGCTTTTTAAGAAAAACACCAATCAATCAATTTGAACCAACTTCTATGTTTTAGGACCTGGTTATATCCAGGATATAACTTAGTTCGCAATAATCCTTTATCGATATCTCATGCTTTTTAAGAAAAACATCGATCAATCAATTTGAATTAACTTCTAAGTTTTTTAGGATGGCCTGGTTATATCCAGGATACAACTTAGTTCGCGTTAATCCTTTATCGATATCTCGTGCTTTTTCAGAAAAACATCGATCAATCAATTTGAATTAACTTCTAAGTTTTTTGGACTACCTGGTCATATCCAGGACATATGCCCCCCAAGTAATTAGGAAAGGGTCTTTCGTGGTCTCACATTGATCTCACATTCCATAGTATTTAACACGGAAACTACATCATCCATAGTTAACTCGTCTCTTCCATACTTGATGACAACTTTTACTTCCCGATACGCAGAGGGCAAGGACCTTAATAATATCACTGCTTGACTAGCTTCATCTAAAATATGATTAGCATTAGATATACCAATAATAATTTGGTTAAAAACATCTAAGTTATCATCAAGAGATAAAAAAGAACTCATTTTGTAACCGTATAGCCTCTCTAATAGGTTAATCTAATTGGGCAGAGATGGAGTCATGTATAGTTGCTCGAGTTCCGTCCATAGTCTTCGTGTTGTTTTCTAAGATTGCACTTTTCTCCTAATAGTATTGGAAAGATGTATAATTATCATGTAATAGGCCAATGCCTCCATCTCTTCTATCTCCTCTAGCTTCTTGCCTTCAAGAGCTTTCTTATCTCCAAGAGCTTTAGAAATCTTTTGATGCACTATGATTCCCTTCGAACTTTCTCTCCATAGTCTGAAATTAATCCTGTCAAAGTTTCCAACTTAAATCTAGTCGTCACTGACATTGTTTCTTGATCTAGCTTTTGTAAATCTTTCTAAGAAAGGATCGCAACCTGGCTCTGATATTGTTGTCTTATAAATTGCAACAATCATGATTAACCTAAAAAATTCAAGAAAGAACCACAGCCGAAAATACACGATTAGAAACCAAGATTATTAAGTTGTTAAAATCATTCAATTAGCACAATATACGAGCAGAACATTTGAAAAAAATCTCAAACAAAAACAATAACAAAATAATAAATTAAGATGAAAACACCAAGAATTATACTGGTTCGGACAATTTTTCCTACGTTTAGTTGAGCATCACCACAAGATTTATTGATCAATCTTCAAAGAGCTTTGTACAACCCTCCTTCTTCATAGTTGAGAATAACAAACAATAAGTGACAGTAAAAAATCCATTGTACACTAAACTCGACCAAGCTCTCTTTCTTTCTTGGAGCTTTCTCTCACTTATGACTAAACTTGTTCACTCTCTTTCTGGAAGGATAAAACCAAATACAAAGCTTGCTCTCTCTCCATAATGTTTACAAAAATGATTATGTATATGTAAAATGACAACACCTATTTATAGCTAATAGTCTTGTAACTGACTTAACCCTATTAACCAATAAGAAATAGGTCGTTAGAGACTTGACCAATAGGAAAGAGACATCTAGCTAAGTCTAGAAGGAATAATTACCACAATGTTCCTATTGTAGCTTCCTAATCTTTCACTATTTTCTTTTTCTTTTTCTCTTTAGTGGTTGGTGCTAAAAGAGCACTTTCAATCTTCTTCTTCTTTTTTAACTTGGAGACGTGAACTGTCAAACTAAAATATTGAAGCTTTGGGTATAACTAAAGTGGCTCTCTCGTGAGTGACCCTTATCTTTTGTGACCTTTCACTGTGAGTTTAGTTCTTAGGGAGAGTGAGTTTAGATTCTAGATGTGCTTTTCATGTTAGTGCCTTTGCAAACATTCAACTCTTGAGTGTTGTTGTAATGCCCTGGATAACCAAGACTGTTACACTGTGTATTTTAAAATAGTGCAAGACTTGCTAATCAAGTCATTTGAACATAAATGTGATTCTAAAGTCACTAAGTTAAGGTAAAAAGATTTTGATCATAAACAGTTTAGTTTCATTAAAACAAATGTTTAATACATGGGATCCAAAAAATTGGGTTTATGTGGTAAATACAACTCTAAAAAGCCGATACAACAAAAGCCAGTCTAACGACAAAATAAAATTTAGAGCTCTATTCCTGTAACTTTCCCTCGGCAGTGGCAATCGAGCAGCTGACGATGTACACTCCACCCCCAGAGCTCCCCAACTCATGGTTGGTCCAGTTTCCCTTTGCCTTTACCTGCACCACGTAGCACCCATGAGCCAAGGCCCAACAAGAAAACCATAAACAACAAACACTTATAACAACAGTAGCATTCAATCAAATTTAATCCAATTAATTCAATTATTCAGCAAAGTACAAGCATTAAGCTAAACAATGTTAAACATGTATTTTCAAGCATACATCTCAATCAATACTACAACTGTTCAGGTGTCAGTGCCCTTAGGCCGAGCCCTCTATTTATCTAGCTGATCCTGGCACGCTTAGGCCGAGTTGCGTTTAATACGCTTATCATCAGCCTCAGCACCCTTAGATCGTACTTTCATATAACGCATAACAACCATATAATCACAGAATACATACGTTCAATTACAGGGAAACTCAGACCCGTTCACAACCACATGGATGCAGTTTTCTTACCTCGAATACCGAGCGATAAATAAAGAGTGGTCTCGAGCACGATCCTCTGTCCTGAGCCTTAACGATATTCCTAGTTTCAAGCAATGATGGATAACTTATCAAATTCTAATCCAATTAAATATTTTGGAAATAAATACTAGGCTTCAAGACATCGAATTCTACTAAATCGGGCAGTAGAATTCATCCTGAGCGCTTAGGTTTGAAACCTCGTGCTTCCCCGAGCCTAAAAGCCTATGCTCCCTTTATTTTCCATTTAGGGCCGCGAGTTGGCCATAAGGGTCGCAGCCCGCCCCTTAGACAGAGGCCCAGCCCTCCCTGATGGAGGACACAGGTCGCGACTTGCAACCCCCTGGGTCATGGCGCGCCTGGCAAATCAGAAGCATCCCAGCCTCTTCAAGAACGCGGGTCGCAATGCTTGAAGAACAAGGTCGTGGGCCGAGCCCCCAAACCTAGAAAATCCATCCTTTTTCCTGCGTTTCCCTCAAGCCTAAACCTCAAAATTCAACCCCGATCCTCAATTAATCCCGACGTGTCCAAATAATTACCAAATACTTATTCATTATTCAACAAATCCCAAAATATTATCTAAATTCCCAAGATACCCCTAGGCTTCCCCCGAGCCGGGTATTAAACCTCATTGTGACTATTTCGCTAATCTGATCACTAGGATCACCTCAAGCTGTGTACTACAAATATATCCACATAATAATGTGGCATCAATCATTTATCACATATAATCACATTTATGCCCTTAACGAGCCAAAATTGCAAATATGCCCTTATAAAAAGTAAAGGGCCCACATTCATATCTAATGCTCATAAACTAGTATAATCACATCATCATATAAGTCATGCATGCCACGTAGTCATGCATTTAAATCACATAATCACATACATATCCAATTATGTCCTCCTGGCACGCTAATCAAGGCTCTAAACCCTATTAGCATTTTGGGTTGTTACAGTTGTAGTTCTAGGAACCAATAAGTTAAGATGAGTACTGAGGTGAAAGAGATTATCTCGTTGATAGAAAACTTAAGCTTCGAGGATGAAGAAGGATGGGAGTCTAATGAAGCAACAAATCATGGGTGGGGAGAATATTGGCTAAATGACATTGTAATAGTAATTTCATCAAGACAATCTTTGGAAGAATATCAGAGAAAGATACATGTTGGTCTGTGGAGATTCTAGCGAAAGAATAAGGGTGCACTTATGTGGGATTCACATTTACTGATAAAAAGCTAGTTGGAAAGGTGTTCAAAAAAGTAACGTGAATCTGCAATGGTGGTATCCTCATTGGAGAGAAATGGAAAAGTAGTGGGAAGAAGGAAGGATGCAAGATTGGATGTAGCACTAACTCCAAATAATATGACAAGACTGGGAGGATTGGTTGAGGGTGGTGGAGTTTACATGGGCTAACCCAAACATGATGCTTCTCAAGGACGTGGTAAGGGTAAAAATAATATTTCCAATTGGGAAATCAGTTTTTATGGGAAAATATATTCCCAGTGATGGTGAAAAATAATGGATCCAATTAAAATTCGAATTTCTTCCCCTGATATGCTTCAAATGTGGCCAATGGGGGCATAAACAAAAAGAGTGTACTGATACGTTAGTTATGGCTCAACATAAACTAGGGGAAACTACTCCTCTATATGGGAGTTGGATCAAAGAGGGTTGTAGAATAACGAAGTGTTTTGAAGAGATAGAAAAAAGGAAGACTCTTAGGAAGCTTGAGGCATGGGAGAGTATAAGAAATAGACCGGAGATGGGGGCAAAGAGCAACTGGGAAGACAAAGAAGGTTGCCAAACGGTCCAAATTCATGAGTAAAATGGACGGCCAAGCGTGGAAGGAACGTTAAATTTAGGGGTTGTGTTTGAGTTTGAAGCGGGCTAGAGCTTAAAAGAAGGAGTTGGGAACATTCAAGGACGAAGAAGCTTACAATCAAGGATCTAGCTAGAACCAAGGATAACAAGGAAGTTGATACTATTTTGAAAGGTAATAGCTTCTTCTTGAAGGAAGGGGATAATGAGATTTTTGGGGGAGTACATTTCTAATGGTTATTTGTCTTACCCAATACAAGATAATAAAGCGGTGGGCCTTGAGATGCAAGGCCACTAATCACAATGAAAATATTATGTTGGAATGTCCGAGGATTTGGAAATTCTAGGACGTTTAATGCTTTGCAGACCCATGTGAAGGAGCTAAATCCAAGTGTGATTTTTTTGTCGAAATCAAAACTCCTAGATCACCAAGGGAAGGAGGCGGCGCATAAGTTGGGTTTTGGGAATTTCTTTATGGAGGAGAGAGTTGGGTTGAGTGGTGGTCTTGTGCTCTTTTGGGAGGATGGGGATCAAATAAAAATTAAATCTTCATCTAAATTCTATATAGATGTTTCTATTTGTTATAGTAATTCATTGGTGTGGAATTTTACTGGTATTTATGGTGATCCAGATAGTAGACAGAGAAATTTATGATGGGATTTGATGCGAAGACTCAATGACACCATTGATGGGTTGTGGCTTATAGGAGGTGACTTTAATGAGATTTTGAAGGCAAGCCAGAAGAAAGGTGGAAGGTAAAAGAGTTTAGAAGCTATGGACAGATTTAAGAAGGTAGACGATGATTGTGACCTTCTCAACCTAACCAAAGATATTGAGACTTTCACTTGGTGCAATGATCAAAATGAGAATTTCATGCTTTAGAAGCTAGATAGGTGTTTTGGGAACTCTTGTTGGATTTGTTGGTTTCCAAACACTAAGGTTACTTAGAATTGTTGTGTTCTGATCATAAAGCCTTTGTGGTGGACTTAGATGGGAGCAAGGATCAGAATAACAGTATTGAAAAACAAATATCAATATTTCACATTGAAGAGGTGTGGAGCAATGAGAATGATTGTAAAAGTATAGTAGCCAATGTGTAGGGCTCGGGCAGATCCTGCAATTCTGACTGGGCTTTAAAATACAAAACTCAACAATGTGGTCACCATCTCAAAAAATGGAATGTGGAGAAAATGAAGGACATGAATAGAAGAGTCGATGAAGTGAAGAAAAGGGTTGAAGAGCTATCAAAGCAGATGAATGATAAAAACTGGCTTTTGCTTAAAAAGGAATAGAAGAATGTAAATCCTATTATGGAGAAACATGAGACGTATTGGAGACAACAGAGCAGAGCCTTATGGTTGAAGTGTGGTGAAAAAATTCCAAATATTTTCATCACAAAGCTATAGCTAGGAAGAAAAAGAATAAGGTGGCTGGTCTAATGGATGAAAATCATTGTTGGAGGAAAAATAACGCTGAAGTGGCAGATGTGGCATGTAATTATTTCAAGAAGCTTTTTTCGTCTAACTATCCAAATGAGAGCTTAATTCAGCCAATTGTAAACAAGGTGGATGCTAGAATTTCGAAGGATTCTAATAGGTGTCTCCTAATGTCGTTTGAAGATGATGAAATATAGGATGCTATTTTTTTCAATGAATCTGCTCAAAGCACTAGGCAGTGATGGTCTCCCCACCTTTTTTTTCCATAAATTCTAGAATGATACAAGCAAGGATATTACTAAGGTGTGTCTAAACATTTTAAATAATGATGCACCTATGGATCAGTTGAATGATATGCTTATTGCTCTTCTTCCTAAGACTGATTAGCCTAATAAAATGGAGGAATTTAGGCCCATAAGTCTATGTAATGTGGTATATAAGATTGTCTCAAAGTGTTTGGCTAACAGGTTGAGGAACACTCTAAATGAGGTGATCCCATAATTCCAAAGCGTGTTTGTGGGAGAGATGTTGATTCATGATAACGCCATCGTGGGCTTTGAAGGAATTCACTGTATGAAAAGAAACTGTTTTTGTAATCAAAAGTGGCTTTCAAGCTTGATATGTCAAAAGCTTGTGATAGAGTGGAATGGAGATTTATGGAAGTTGTTATGTTAAAAATGGGATTTGATAGAAGATGGGTTAAGAAGATATATAAATGTATCTCGCTAATGTCTTTCTTTATTCTTCTTAACGATACTCCAACTAAAAAAAATCATCCTCAAAGAGGCCTTAGACAAGGTGACCCAATTTTTCCTTTCTTATTCCTTTTTTGTGTTGAATTCTTATCCAATATGATTTTGAAGGTTGAGAAGGAAAGGCTAATCCATGGGCTGAGTTTTGGTAGGAGGAATGTTTAGGTCTCTAATCTCTTTTTCGCAGATGATAGTCTGGTTTTTGTTGAATCCAAAAAGGATAAATGCCTTCAAATTAAAAAGATTCTTGAGATTTATGAAGAAGCGTCTTGGAAAACTATCAATTTCATGAAGTTTGATATGTTCTTTGGGAAAATTATTGATGAGGCTACAAGGAAAGAATGCTCTAATTTGTTTGGCGTAAAGAGAGAGGAGTATTATGAGAAGTATTAGGGACTGCCAATCTTTGTGGGAAAGAAGAAAAAAGATTTGTTTAAAGCCATCAAAAACGGAGTGTGGAATAGACTAAAAGGGTGGGAAAGGGGTATTTTTTCTTCTAGTGAAAGGAAGCTCTAATCAAAGCAATTATTCAAGCTATTCCTTGCTACACTATGGGGGTATTCTGGCTACCAAAGAGTTTAATTCAGAATCTCCACAGCATGGCAGCAAGGTTTTGGTGGGGCTCTTCAGAGAAAAAAAATACATTGGGGTTCTTAGAAATCTTTATATAGACCTAAAGAGGAGGGTGTGCTCGGTTTTAAGGATCTTGAGCTTTTCAACGAGGCTCTTCTTGGGAAACAAGTGTGGAGATTGTATAGGAATCTGACATCTCTTGTTGGGAAGGTTCTAAAGTTTAGTTACTTTCCTAACTCTAGTGTGATGGAAGCTAAAATGGGGTATAATGCTTCCTTTGTGTGCAGAAGTCTCATGTGGGGAAAGGAAGTCATGGAGCTGGGCTCCAGATGGAGGGATGGCTCAGGCAATGATATTGATGTGCTGGAAGATTGGTGGATTTCGAGAGCTTATAAGTTTAAGATTTTTGATAAACCTTTCCTTCCTAGAGGGTTGAAAGTGATTGATCTTAGGTTGGAAAATGGAGATTGGGGTGAGGGGTTCATCCGTGTGGTGTTTGATAAGGATGATGCAGATCTGATTTTGGGCATTCCTATTGGGTCCTTGGAGCATGAAGATACACTAATTTATCACTACAATAAGGATGGAGAATACAATGTTCGTAGTGGGTACAAAGCGACTCTTAATGAGATAATTTTCGCAAAGGCTTCTAACATGGATAGCACTGAGTTTTGGTGGAAACACCTCAGGAATTTGAGAGTACCACCCAAAATTAAACTTCTTTTTATGGAAAGTGAGCCATACTTGGCTCCCTACTAACATTGCTTTGTTTTGCGAGGGTGTTAATGTTGACAAAAATTGTTAGAGGTGTTAAAGTTGGCAAGAATTTTTGGAGGCGCAGAAAGCATGGAATGGATGAGAATATCACTCATGCGTTATGGGAATGTAGGGCTACTAAGGAGGCTTGGGCACTACCACAAATTCCATGTTTGTCACAATTGGGCATTAACTCAAATGTCAAACTAGTTTGCATCATGGGATTCCGCGTCAGTTTCAAAACTGACGCAAAAAATCAATTGTGGTAGCTAGGAACTGTCACAAATGACATTTTTTTGTAGTAGTGTTAATTTACTTTATTCTCAAGCTCTTGGTCCCCCTTGAAGGATATAAATAGAGGGCTTCACCTCACTATTTGACACACAATTCAAAAATTTGTCTCTCAATTTTTGAAATTCTCTTTCCCTCTCTCGATCAAAGTTCTCTTGGTTCCTGGTTGAAGCCCCTTTAAATTCATACCATCTGGTGTCAAAGCTCTCTTAGTCCTCAGTCAGATCTTAGTAGTATTCTTAGGCATTGGTCAGTTCATTGGGAGTAGAAACAGTGTACTTAGCTGCTACTCATAGACTGATTTATCCTGGGAGACAAACGTCATTAGCAATCCTCTAGCACCTGGTGAGGAGGCGTAATTATTTTAAGGAGATAGTGTAGAACACTAGACTCATTTTGACACAAAAGCAGTATTTATAATATGTGTTTTATTTTATTTTAGTATACTTGTACTCTCTTTATCTCCACTTCTCACAATATATGTTTATGATATTTATTTTGGGGGTGCCACTATAGTAGTGATCATTTTTAATCACTATCTATAGGTACTTTAAGTATTTTTAGTACATAGATAAATTGCAACTCTATTTTTTTACATGACCATGTATAATGTAGTGACATGAGATCTCCCACAAATTTTTAAAAAGTTCCGAACAATTTAAGATGTTGAAATTAGAATTTAAACAGCTTATTGCATTTGTGCTTGTTTCGAAATGTATACGCGCGTACAATATGTTATTTTAATTTTGATTTTGACAACCTAAATTGTTTAGAATTTCATGAAAAAAAATTGGAAGTCTCTTGTAATTGCATTATACACCGTCATGTAAAAAAATAAAGTTGCAACTTATCTATGTACCGAAAATACTAAAAGTACCTATAAGTACTGATTAAAAATAATCACTTCCCAATCATTTTTCTTTATTTTATATCAATATCACATGTCATTTATTTTATTTATAAGCAATATCACATGCTTATTTTCTAACATTATTTTGCTCTAAATGTGGTGCCCGTGCACCATTGAATGGTGGGTCACGGCTAAGGATGTAAATGGGGCGAGTCGGCCCTGCCCTGTTAAAGATCTCCCCCGACCCGCTAAGCTCCTGCCCCGATCTGACCCACCCCGTTAATGCTTTTGATGCGAGTCGGGTCAGACCCGACCCGGTAAGGTTTTTTTTTCTTTTTCTTTAATAAATTAAAGACTAATTTTTTTAAAAAATATTACAATATAAAAATAAATGGCAAAAAATTTTGCCATACTAGACATAAATGAGCTGCCTAAATTTTTTTATAAATGGTCTTGCATACTAAAATTAAAAAAAAAAAGTAATATACTTCAAAGCAAAACATCAATTTTCTCATCTATCTCTCTTAAATATACTTTGTCTTATATAAATATATATATATATATATTTTTTGATCCTAGATCACCTTAAATAGTGGTATTAATTAGTTTTTAAAAAAATTTCTTTATTACAAAAAAAAAAAAAAAACAACAACAACTGGATCGGGTCGTGATCCTACCCACTTCAATTGCTAGCCCGACCCGCCCCATTTTTGCCCGCTTATATCTGGATCAAAGGTCGCCTCATTGGGTCGGGGCTCTCACTACAAGAATTGACCACATTAACGGCGGGGGCCTCCGCCGCTAATGGGTGACATCTGCTGCTAATACGTATTAGCGGCGGAGACCCGCTGCTAATGACCCGCCGCTAATTATTTTTCGCTATTAATGCTTATTAGCGGCGGACTAACACACCTGCCACTGATATAATGTTATTAGCGGCGGAGCCCGTCGCTAATACATTTGTCAGATGCATTATTATTAGCCGCGGGGTCCGCCGCTAATATTGTTTTTATAATATATTTTAAAATTTATTTGAAATAAATTAACATTTATTAAATTTAATTATTTTTAAAAATAATTCATAATAAAATTTAACAAAATAAACATTTAAGTAATTTAAACATAACTAACATTAAAATTAATGTGAATAGTTTTAATATTTATCAACCTAGCTAATATCGCTATTGTCATTAAAAATAAATACAGTATTAATTCAGTCAAAATACATAAACTAATAACTAAATAAAATCATTAAGATTAATATTGAAATTGTCCTCATCTTCAACATTTTGGTGTGGCTGTGAGGGCGACGGCTGTGGCTGTGGCTGTGGCTGTGGCTGTGGCTGTGGCTGTGGCGGTGAGGGCGACGACTGTGGCTGTGGTGGTGAAGGAATATAAGGTGGTTGTGATGATCATCCGAGCGTGAGGTCCCCAAACTGATCTCGAGGCTGTGGCTGCGACCCGCCCCCAAACTCACCATATCTCACATATGGTTGCTGCAACGAACCTCCAACCTCCCCATACCTAACATTAGGTAACGGAGGCTGCATCGATCCTCCTTGAAAATCAGTAAAGCTAAAATATAGTGGAGGAGACTGGGAAGAGCGTCAAAAAATGTATTGGTTTTGATACTGAGGAGGTTGTTGCGATGACACATGTGGCGGATACGGTCGATGAGGCTGATACTGCTGTTGTGGCGGATACTGTGAAGGAGGTTGGTACTGCTGCTGTGGCGGTGTATGAAGGTCAGGATTAGCAGTGTTACTCTGAGAAGACGAACCACCTTCGGATTGTGGTGGCAAATACCTCTGCAGAAAATTGTCAAACCGTGGGTCATACAGATTACTGGGTTGCTCAGGTACCACCTTCTGAAGTGTCTCACGAATTGCCTTCATCATCAGAGCCATAGTAGTCATATCTTCATTAGGCATAGCAGCAGTATTTGCTTGGGACTGACTTTGATCTGTATAGCTAGAGGTTGTCTTTCTTGCCTTCCCTTTCACCCTATAACCCACTCCTCTTTGGTAGTCAGATCTCTCCCCGAGTACTTTACTTAGTATCTCGTATTGATCGGCCGGGGACGAATCAACGCCAGATACATTAAGAGATGCCTCACTCTGCTGTTGACTCTGCCTCTCAAGCTGTGACCTCTGAAACTCTGCCGCCATGTTTTCCTGTATAAAGATAACATTATAAACAAAAATTAGAAACAAGAAAACAATACTATTCACTTACATAATCTTGTTGAGCTGCCTCATTGACAAAAGATTTTGTTGATTTTTCATATGAGCATCCCTCCAAGTATCAACACATGCGCATCTGGGTTCTCCTATACAAATGTAAACAAAATGTTTCAGAATGTGTTATTTTATAAAATTAAATTAACATCTTCACTTACATATTGGTGACGCTTAGCTGCCAACGACTTTGTGCCTTGTGTTGTTACATACTTCAATTGTTTTCTTTTTGCTCGATTTTTAGCAGAACGAGCCAAAAATCTTTCGCTCAAAAACAATTCACAAATATTCTGCCAAGCCTCCTTAGTGCAATGGTTAGGTGGCTTAGAGAGGACATTCTCCAAATCTTCTGGTCCAGCATAATGACTTTTGAAGTGTTTATGTCTATTGTTCTTTCTCTCGCGATATCTTTCGCCCATCTCCTTGTTGGCAGTTGCTATAACTGACTCACGTTGTGGATGACCGTCTATATTATACTAATACTGCATTAAGAAAAAAAATAGATGACTTTGTAAATAATGGAAATAAATAATGAAAAGCACAAGATTTGTAATTTTTTTACCCTCATACGATCAAGCACTTGATCCTTAAACTGTTGAGGTACATCAGCAAAATCCAAATAATGTCCCGGACACAAAATGGTAACTAGAGTGCCCAACATGCGAATAAAAGCTTGATCCTCCTGCCCAACCACTTTGTTGGTCACCGGATCAAGCTCTAGATCCAATGGTTTCCCGACTTTTTTCCTTCGTTCTTCAAGAACATTATTACTAGCAAGGCCACGACATTTTCTTCTCGTCGGCGGGGCTTTAAAATTTATTAACAATAACCAGTATTAGTATTGATGTTATATTTATTTAACAATATAATTTCTAAAACTAATTTGGATATGCAATATTTAACTTGACTCACAAGATGATGGTACCCTAGAAGGATCTGACGGGTCTTGACCCCCACCATCTCCGCCGTGATAAGTTGATATATTAGCTGACATTATACTTTAGTTTAAAATTTATTAGTTAGTAATTAGCATTAAAATAGAAGTATATCACATTCAATTCATAATAATAATAATTACAAAAAAAACTTAATTATATCTAAATATATAGTTCTGTTACACAAATAGAAAAACTAAACAGAGTAATCACTATCATTTCCATCAGTAATCGGAGACACGTTTTCATCTTCACAAAGCTAACCTAACAATTCATCCTCTGCATCTGGGACTTCCTCATGTTTTGACATATCATCTTCGTTGTCACCCTCTTCATCAGCTCCAATATATGCAACAAGTTGATCAGATTGCATAATCAACTCTCCGAGGTCCACAGTCAACACAAAATTTGATAAACTTTTTTCTTGTACAACATTAATAACATCATTAACCTCATCAGAATTGTCCTTAATGTCCCAAATCTGTCGATGATTCACATCTTCTACAACTTTCCAATCACGACCTCTAAGTAAATCATCGAGATAGAAAACTTTCTTAGCTTGAGTAGCAAGTATGTATGGCTCATCTTTGTACCATTCGCCATTGACGTTTATACTGGTAATATTATTTTCAATGACTGTTTTCTTCATTCTTGGATTTGTATTAAACCATTTTCACCGAAATAATGCCACTGAATATGCACCAGTGAAAGATAGTGTCACTACTTCTTCAAGTGTGCCGTAATAATTAAAACCTTCTATTCCGGCAACAGACACTCCACTATTCTGTGTGGTGCGCTTTTTATCTCGGTCATGTGCAATAAATCAAACACCATTGACTATACTGTTGGGGTTTTATGCCCTAATTAAAACCCAAATTCTTTGTAATCTCATTTTATTATCAATAAAAGAATCGAAATCATTTTTTGACTTGGTCAATCACTTTGCTCACATGTTTTATTTTCATGATTATTTGTTTAATATAAACTTCTATTAAATCCCGAGCATATAGCTAATCTTATTTATAGTGACGTAATCACAGTGGAATATAAATATGATTATATGTTCAAAATAAGTTAGTCCTAAGATTAGTCAGTGCCCAGGATTTATACTAACTTGTCAATCTACGATATGATCTACTTACACATTATAGTATTATGTTATTTCCAGAATATTAACAAAGTAGATAAGATCGGATGTATTTGTTACATCGGACTGGACCGATATGGACAGTTGGTAAGATAAGTAAACATACCATTATTATCTATTCTAGTCATATCATATAGTTGACCATAGGTCAATTCAATCTCAATTCTGAGTGGTTAGTATTCTAACTGATTGTATTATTTGAGTTCTTTGACTTGTTCGTTACTAGCTTACCCTACGGACTAGCCCATACTTACATCTTGGGAACTCGGTAGTATAATTGAGTGGGAGTGTTAATCATAGATATGAACATCTATAGCTTCTGATGAAGAAGTGAAACGATGGTTTCCTTTTAGTTTGGTTCAAGGTGTTAAATGATAGAGATCTCATTTCAGTAATTAAATTAGTTTACTGAAATATCATTTACAAGGAACTAAGTGTTTTAAGGATAAAATACAATGAGGGGTAAAACGGTATTTTAGTCCTATCTCATTGTAGACCGTCTATAGAGGATTGAGTGACATTTATGGTTGTAACAGTGGATAATTAATAGCGTATCTATATTTGTTACAGAGCGTTCTATGAATTCAAGAGTGCAATTCCAAGTCTATAGTGGAGTCACGAGGAATTAATAAGTTAGTAAATTTATTTGTTAGATTTATGATAACTTATTGGAGCTTGATTTCATAGGCCCATGGTCCCCATTGTACCTTGGATAAAATCATCTAGATAGTCTCAATTAATTGATTTAATCATCAATTATAATTATCAAAGTTGACCATGTCAATTTTGGATAGTTTCACAGAGTTGTGTAATTTTGAGAAGAAAAGGGAAATTATGACAGACTTATTAATTAAGATAAATTGGTATCTAAATTAATAAATAAGTTTAAATCAAGGTTCAAATTATAAATAATTAATTTGATAAAGGATTTAATTAATTAAATCAATAGAAAATAATACAGGCCTTGATTTTAAGTCCAATCGGCTTATAATCAAATGGGAAATTTCACGGGCATATAGCCCATGATAATTTCGACCTAGGGCTTCAAAATGGCTGTTATTTTATTGATCTTTTAATTAAATTAAATGGCCTAATTGAGTCTATAAAAGGAGTGCTTAGAGAGAAGTCAAAACATAAGTTTGATAAGTCACAAGTCAGATTTTCTAATAGTTTTAGATTCTCTCTAAACACAAGTCATTTTCTAAGCCACTTTGTTATTTTCTCTTCTTTTCTCTATATCTATCTCATGTGTTGAGAATTGCCCATACTAGTCTAGGTAGTTCTAAGGATACATTGGAAGATTGTGAAGAAAATAGAAGATCGGTTCAGTTTCTTGATAGTACTCTGCGACAAAAAGGATACAAGAGTTAGAGAAACTAAAGGAAGGTCTCTTAATTCCGCTGCGTATACTGTAAGTATTCTATTCTTTGTTTCTCTTTGAATTCAATTTTAGAAACATGTTTTAGGATATCTCGTATTAATTTGTTTAATATTAGATATACATGAAAATAAATAAAGATCATGTATAAGCTAATCCAACATATACAACCTTGGTAAAAGGTTGACAAATGATCTGACCCATATGCTAAAGCTAACAATTCATCACCATTTTCCAAAGACCCAAGCTTGTGCAAGTCATATATCTAAATACATAAAATGGTATTAGATTCACAAAATATATCATTAATAAAATGATTGTTCATAGTTCAAAGCTATCTTTTTATGAAACCACGAACGAAAATTTTTCCTATGCAAACGATCATGATCACCGTCTAGGTGATTTTTTTTAATCTCTTGTAGGTGTTCGTTGTTAATTAGAATGGTGTTACGATTCTTGATAACAAAAAACTGATAATAACTACACATGTTCTAATTTATAAGGGAATAAGCTTACTCTAAATAAGGCTCAATTTCAGGGGAATTCTCAAGTATGAACCACTCAACTATTTCACGAGTGTTATGATTGAGAGGCTTCAAAGTTCCCTTTGTGAGTGGACGACATTGAGATTGGAAAACTGTAAGGTTTCTTGGGATATAAGTTGCATCTTCATTTCGATCAAGACGGTTAAATATTGTTTCAATGTCTTTGAACAACATTGAACAAAAGGTCAAAGCCTCATCTGCAACATAGCCTTCGGCGATTGACCCTTCAGGACGAACTTTATTTCCCACATAATTTTTTAATTTTTTCATGTACCTTTCAAAAGGATACATCCACCTCATAAATACCGGGCCACCCAATATAGCTTCTTCTAGCAAATGTAATACCAAATGAATCATTATGTCAAAAAAATCTGGAGGAAAAATCAACTCCATCTTGCACAATATCTTAATAAAATCATTTTGTGCTTCCTCCAAATCTTTAACATTTAAAGTCCTCGAACATATTTGCCTGAAGAAATTGCACAATTCTGTAATAGTGGTCGATATAGATTTTGGAAGAAACTTGCGAACACCGAGAGAAAGTAATCGTTGCATTATCACATGACAATCGTGTGACTTCAACCCAAGAATATTTGTATCATTCTCAGACACTTTCTTCTTCAAATTTGAGCAAAATCCATCTGGAAATTTAACTCCTTTTATAAACTGACAAAGTTGTTGCCTCTGCGCCGGAGTTTACACATAAGGAGCGTGTGGCTTCATCAGCTTCCCATTCTCATCTTCATAAATCCACAATGATTCTCTCACACCCATCTTTTTCAAATCATGTCTGGTATTAGTGGTGTCCTTAGATTTATCATTGTCTAAGATGGTGCCAGTGAGACTATCACACACATTCTTCTCAACATGCATGACATCTATGTTATGTTTTAATTTGTTTGTAGACCAATACTCAAGCTTGTAAAAAAAACTTTTTTTCCTCCAATTACCTTCATCTACTTCCCTTTTACGTTTCACACCCCATACTGGACATGTTTTCCTGGAACTTGCGCTGCAAGAGCACTAACTTGTTCTAGTATATCCTCACAAGTAAACCGTCTCGGAGGACATCTTCTCTCAACTTCTCCATCGAACTCAGTGTCTCTTCTCATTTGATGAGTACTTGGCAAGAATCTTCTGTGACCAACATAAGATGTCTTACCGATCACTCGGATCAAAGTTGTGTCCTCATTACACGTAGGACAAGCTTTGTATCCCTGACCACTCCATCCAGAAAATCTACTGCGAGCTGGAAAATCGTTCACTGTCCACAAAAGGGTTGCCCGCATCTTAAACATCCTGTTGGTCGTACTATCTCTTGTATCAACTCCGTTAACCCATAGATCCTTCAACTCATCCACCAATGGTCTCAAAAATACATCCATGTCCTTACCGGGTGATTTTGGCCCAAGAATAAGGAGGGTCAAGATGAAATAATTGTCTTTCATACACAACCAATGTGGCAGATTATAGTTTGCCAACACCACAGGCCACATGCTGTATGCAAGGTTCATGTTGCCAAATGGATTAAATCCATCAGTAGCTAAGCCCAGACGAACATTTATGGGATCCCTTGAAAAATTAGGATGCTTGGCATCAAAGTCCTTCCACGCAAAGCCGTCCACCGGGTGTCGCATCACCCCTTCATCTTTTGATTTCCCGGCGTGATGCCATATCATGTGTTTCGCTGTAATCCTTGAACTGTATAGTCTTTTCAACCAAGGGGTCAATGGAAAGTAACGCATCACCTTGTGTGGCACTTTTTTTCCTTTCGTCATTTCGAAAGTAATCCATCTACTACTTCCGCATACTGGACATGTCTCTTTAGATGCATGCTCATTGTAAAATAAGCAGAAATCATACTCACACACATGAATGGACTCGTATCCCAACCCTAATTTTTTCAATCTCTTTTTCGCCTCGTAGTACGATCTGAGAATTTTGTTTTCCTTAGGAAATGCAAGCTTTAACAACTTCAACAATTCATCAAATATGTTGTTAGGCACCTTCCCTCTAACTTGTAGATGCAATAACTTTGCTAAAAAGTTCAGGGATGAAATCCAATCACATCCAGGATACAACTCCGCTTCAATCTCCTCAAATAACTCGTCATAATACTGACTCCCACCGGGATCCCTTTCTACTTCCTCAGTTTTCGGTAAAAGGAAGTCTTCCACAACGTGAATCATCTCATCGTCTTCATTCTCATCAACCACCTCATCAGCAACAATTTCTTCTACCTCACCATGAAAAACCCACTTATCATAAGCTTGATGAAAACCCCTATCGAATACGTGTGCCCGAACTACATCCAAAGATTCAAATCTATTATTATTGCATCTCACACATGGGTACCTAATTCTTCCATCAGAATCTTTATGTTATGACGTCATCTTCAAAAAAGCTTGCAGACCATTCCAATATTCTTGACAACCACGATTTCTCAATGTTGTCCAAGTCTTGTCAATCGCCATCTAAAGTGTTATAAGAGTGTGAGTTTTAGTAATGTGAATAGGAATTGATAACAAAGGAGATTTGTTATCATTTTTTAAATCTTATGCAATATTATAATATCTTATGCTATTTTATGATGTTTTATTAGATAATGTTATTTATAAACAAATTAATATTTTTTTCCTTAACTAATTTATTATTTATTCATAATTTTTTAAAATTTTATTAAACATAATTATCAATTTCTATATTCATGTAATTTATATTAAACAATGTTATTCAATAAACAAATTAAATTAAATTATTTAATTATATAATATTATATCAAAATTTTATTATTTAATTAATTAAATTATTAAAAATTAATTAAAAAATAAATTATTATTTATATAATTATTTATTCTTAATTTTTTAAACTTTTATTAAATATAATCATCAATTTCTATATTCATGTAATTTATAACTATTAAATATTAAATAATATTATTCAATAAACAAATTAAATTAAATTATTGAATTAGATAATATTATATCAAACTTTTATTATTTAATTAATTAAATTATTATATATTAATTAAAAAATAAATTATTATTTATATAATTATTTATTCATAATCTTTTAAATTGTAATAATAATAATAATTTTACAAATTAATTATTATTTGACTTTCAGACTAATTTATTTTTTTTAATTAATTAGATAAATTTTATTAATCTTTATCATTCATTATTTTATTAATAATATTTTAAACTTATAATTTCTGTGCCGATATCCCTGTAATTGATGGTTGTAGTCAACAACCATCAATCACAAGCATACCGGGACAGAGAAATTAAATTAACTACTAATTAATTTTTTTGTTCTATTTGTACAAATTATAATTATAATAATTTTACAAATTAATTATTCTTCTATTTTTGTGAAACATGTTCAATGCAAGATTTTTTTTTCAGGTAGTAGGGGACAAAATCTAAAATCTTTGTGTCAATCCTCTCAAATATTAGTCTTTTTGCTAAAGTTTTTATTTCAAAAGGAAAAGGCTTTTTTTTTTTTTAAATAATGATGGACTTTAAACATTAACCACAAAAAATGTGACATAATTTTTTTCGATTTTAAAATGTGGTAAAAAAATACCAAATTTTAAAAAGAAATTTTTTTATAAATATGTGACATTGTTTTTGTAAAGAAGCCTTCTTCATTTTTAATAAATCCAAACAAACAGAGAGCATTATCAGCATTAAAAAAACTATTCCAAATAAACAGAGACTAGGAATACAAAGCCTAAACAGAGAATTGTACACATAATGCAAAAATGACAGATTCATCATTAAAAAATACTAACAAGTAACAACAATTCAGTAACAAAAACCCAAATATAAAATCTAAAATCAAAATACATCAATGACTGTAGTCCAAAATATGGATACCAACATAAATCATAAAAAAAATACCTCTGACCCACCAAGCTAATAATCTGAAATTCCTAAAGCCACCAAGTGTAATCCGAAAATGACAGCCACCAAGACCAATCACAAAAGAGTCACTGCCAAAACCAAAGTATAAGCACAAAACCAATGTATAATATAATGCAAGATAATCCTTTATCTACAAACGCATTTTGAAAAGATCAAAGTAACATAGTAGTTGGAAAAGAAATTCACGATTCTTTATTGCATATCTAGTTACACTAGTAGTGAAAATAGCAGAGCAATATTTATGTGAAAATCAAGAAGAGGGTTTATATGGCCCTATGCTGGGTATGGGATGCATACTGCGTGAGGGTTTTTAACCTAAGAAAATTGAAAGATCAGTTTTAAAAAGTTAGAATTTGGCAACAATAGCACTCTCTGTCCACAAAGTGTTGTGCCTTTTGTATATATTTTGTCACAAAATAATGTTAACACAAGAAAAATGAACTCTAGTTCAACTATTAGGACAACTTATTTTTTTCTTTCTCTGTCCTCTTATGCCTAGACCATGAAAGTTTCTCGGAACTATGAAGTGATGTAACGTTTCTAATTTTATTATTGAATATTGGAATCTTGACCAGAATGGTCAAAACTCTCATCACATTGCCCATGTCGTAGGGAAAGGGTTCTAATAAGCTAACACCAAAAAAATGGTTTGAAGAAGAAGAATAAGAATAATCTGAATATGAGACTATATAGTTGAGTGCAACTTAATTAGTAAAAAAATTGTTTCTTGGTCATAGTTTCAAACTTCAGAAAAATTCCAACAGGGTTCGACGGGGCAGGTCTTATTCTAGACCAAAAAGAAATGAGAATTGTTGTAATACTACAATAAAAATTGGTTACATATGACACAGAAAATTAAAGAAAATAAAATTAAATTAAATAACTACAATAAAAATTGGTTACTTACACATGTTGCTTCTCTGACCAGTCTATGTACCAAAGGGAATGATCATAAGATAAAGAAGGGAATGGTGAGAATGGCAATCGGAGAAGATGGAGAAGTCGAAGAAGAAGAAAGGAGAACAGACGCGAAGAGGGAAGGTGCGGTGCCAATTTGTAACCGTTTCATAAGCATTAGCGGTGGGTCCCGCCGCTATTAGTTTTTCCCCGCCGCCAATAGTATTAGTGGCAGATAGTCCGCCTCTAATAAAAGGTGATTACCCACCGCTAATACTATTAGCGGCGGATAGTCCGCCTCTAATACAGGTGATTATCCGCCGCTAATAAATTTTAAAAACTATTCCCGGGCATTTAATTTGGAATATTAGCGGCGAAGGCTCCGCCGCTAATAATCTTATAGTATGCCGCTAATAGATTTTTTAATATTTTTTTAAATACTCACTTATTATTAGCGGCAGACCCCCAAGTCCGTCGCTAATAGATTGTACAACACAGGCGGACTTGGTCCACCGCTAATACTTACGCCACTAATAGCCTTTATTCTTGTAGTCTCTGACCCGCTCCGATTAGGTTACTCACGACACAAGTTGCTTGACGCTATGGCACTACCAACGCAATGTCACAGTACTAGACCACAACTTAAGTGATGATGCAATGCTACCAATGCAACACCACTACACCAAGCCATTTGTTAAATTACCTGTGTTTTCAGTACTTGGCATAATAGTGCTACCAGCTAAGCCATAAATCGTCAACTTTTCGGTTTTCCTAGAATTGTTCTTTAGATGTAAAATCTCAAAAGAAAAAAAAATCCAAAGATTGATTATTTTTTTCTTCTATAATCATTTATTTTCAAACAACCATAAGTCTAAATACCCCTTAGTGAAAACTACATGAGATGTTGATTTTTTTTCTTATTTTTTCATAAATATGGATATTTTAAAAAAAATTATTAATTTATGGTTTTTTCATAACTTAAGATAATTAAGTGGAAAAATATCTCCATATTTTTAATTTTTTTTTAAACAAAACCACATTTTAACTATTAGTTTGATGTTAAGGATTTTGTATTATTTTTTTTTTTTTGGATATTTTTTGTCATTTCATTCTCTAATTAAAGAATATTTGTGTAATTGTATTATTTTTTAATAATATTTATTTTCTAAAAAAATTAAGATTTTAAAAAAAAAAATTATAAACTGCAAATGTACGTGAAACGTGTTTTGTGTGTGCAAAAAAGGGTTCATGTAAGACAAACTTATGATTATTATTATTAAACTAATGAATTATGTCATCAGCTTATCGATACAAAACTTTCACCATCTCAATAAATTTGTTCTATACATGCAATGACCAGCTATTTTCTATTGTACTTGTTAATAAATAATTACCGTATACTCTAGTCAAATAATTTCTCAATATAAAGTTCTTCCAATTACTTTATTTTGCTGTCGAAGAAACATCAAATATTTGACTATGAAAACCCTTACATTACATTATAACTAAGTGATTTTGTAAAACACTAAATTCATAAATACATAGAGTTATTGTTTTGTTTTCGTAACTGAATTGTCTTGAGTTATCTTAATAAATCAGGTCACTTTTAGGTTTTCAAAATTTTGAAAACATAAAAATAACCTGTACTTTGAAAACCATATGAAACCAACAACAAATAAAGTAACTTCGTACTTTAAAATTTATATGTCGAGAACTAAAGTAATCTGGTATCTTGATCAAAATCAACAACAAATAAAGTAACATGTCATCAATTAATAAGTATACTTAAATTGTACAAATCAGCATTAATTGCTAGCTAAATTAAATTTAAAACTTAATGGTTAAAGCACATAATTTAAGGAATACTGTGTCAATTTGCGAGATATAGTTTACTTTTGTTGTTATTATTGTTACACTTATAATTGTTCTAAATTACTTTTATGATGTCAAAAAGTATCGGTTTACTTTTATGGTGTATTAGTTGTCAACTAATCTTGGCAGCCTATATATATATATGTGTGTTGTTGTCTTTCATTTTTAAGGAGCGTGAAAAAGAAAGGGTGAAAGAAAGAGGAGAGAAGATGTTTTGAGAGAAAGAGAGAATACAGAGAAAGAGAATTTGAGCTTGTGTATTGTGAGGACTCAGAGAGAAACACAACTGTTAGAAAGTGTTTGAGATTAGAACCTTAGAGAGAGAAAGGTTATTGGGAGTCCTGAAGTGCTTGTTCTCAACTGTAATTGTATTAAGAGATATTGATGATGATGATAGTGGATCAAACAGGATGTAGGCCAGATTGATCTGGTTTGAACCTGTATAAAAATTATGGGTGTTCTTCCTTTATTTTTCTGCATTTAACTTTTGATTACTAGCATTTCCTTATAACTAATCTGATATATTAGTTATTGCAATTGTTTATGTCATTGAATAAATTCTAAAAGTCTTTGTGAAACCTGAGACTTTTCTCATGTTGGAAAAGTCAAAAAGGGGAGGAAAATAAAGAAAAAAATATATTTTAATTTAATTATATATTCAGTTTTTTTTCTTTTCTTTTTCTCTCTCTCCCCGACACTCTCCTCCTCCTCCTCTTCTTCTTCTTCTTCTTCTCTCGGCATCCCATGGCAAGGCACCAGACCCAACCACCATCGGCCACCATTTTTGACGCGCGGCTGCTCATCGGTTTCGCCTTGCTCCGGCGACCTCAACTGCCAAGCAGCACCGCCCAACTCGCCGTCAATCGTTCGGAATCGCCAATCAAA
Source organism: Humulus lupulus (assembly GCF_963169125.1). NCBI lineage: Eukaryota > Viridiplantae > Streptophyta > Magnoliopsida > Rosales > Cannabaceae > Humulus > Humulus lupulus. Next base: position 68,766,897 of record NC_084798.1, read on the forward strand.
GTTTTGGTCCGTCAACTTTGACTGTGTTTTTCGGCCAACTCCGACCACCTCTTGACGAGTGGTTGATACCCTTGGAACCAGCGTGGAGAGAGGAACAAAACCCACTAATTCATTCCGGTCAACTCGCCGTGTTTCTCCGGCAAGATTTTGGTATCTCCGCCCTTTGGAAGCATTTTCCGGCGACACTGGAGGTCATTTGGGCGAAGGAGCTGTACTTTCGTGATGTACTCATCGAGAGGATCGTTTTGATATATGCTATGCATATATGCTATAGTGCACCGCTTGGGTGAGGTTCCGGAACTTGAAATTTTAAATATGGTCATATTATATGTCATTGGACACGATTTTGAATAAGGAATGCTATGATGATAATCGTTTGCTCATTTGGTGCACGCAGGAAAAGCGTGATATTAAAATCGGACTAAATCATTCTAAGACCATCGATAAGCTTAGGAGCGTTGCTTTGGGCTTGGATTAAATTCTAAGGAGGTATCTAAAGAGGTAGGGACTCAACTAGACTATTGGACTTATTTTACTCGTATTAAATTGCATTCAACATATTCCAATTTTGATATTTATAAAATGTTTGAAAAATTGAAAACTTAACCTGCATATTTTCTGATCTTTTCTGAGGGCACTGAGTGCCAAATATATATTTTTTTGTTCACTTATTTATGCAGGTTATGATTTTGGGTTTATTCAAATGCAGTTGTTATGCTGCCCAATTTTCTAAAATATAAAGGGAATATGTTTCTTGCTTTTCATGTTTACCTGCATTTGGTTATACCGATGAGAGCCATAGTGATCATGATTGGTGCACGTTGTTGTTTCACGACCTAGTCTCTATGTCATCATAGGTAGATCAGGTGTCCACTCACCTGTAAGTGTAAAGACCTAGCATCTGTATACAGGAAGTGTTCTGAGCCTCCCCCTTGTGGTGGTTATCAGGTCCGGCTACCCGGTTTAGGATGTCGGATTTTCTATGGTGGGTAACGGGAACTAGGGATCTAGTGGACGGTGTGATGTGCACTTGTAGCTATGCTCTTATGATTATTTGTGGTCTCTCTATTTTGGTTTATACATGATGATGTATGTTTTGTTTTAAAAGGCTAACCATGCAGGGGTTTTTATTGAACTTTTGAGTCATATGTTGTTAGTTTCTTTCCTACTGGGCTTTATAAGCTCACCCCTATCTCTCCCATTCCAGGAGCCTAGTGACGCGAATGTGGAAAAGTATGAATTATTGCTGAAGCCAATGTGTTTAGTGCCATAGTCCTATCTTTTGAACATTGTATGTATTTAATTTGGAACCTATCGATCTGTACATTTAAATTAGCTATGTCCTCGTTAGAAATGAGGAATGGTGGATGCTAAGTATTATTTTGGGTATTTTATGACTTATTAAATTGAACTGTTTGGTGACTACATAACTGTTGGGATATTATTATTCTATGTATTCAGATAAATGATCCTACTTTTATCAGTAATATTTTCATATATAATTATAGGAGTTATTCCATTGTTTCGACTTATAATTATAGTAATATTTAATATAAATTAAAGGATCATTTATAAAGACTATTTTCCACCGAGGGTCAAAGTTTGACCTTTGACCACCCAAGTTATGAATAGTGCAAATCTGCCACAGCCTAGGGCTCGGGTCGTGACAGAAAAATGGTATCAGAGCACCGGGTTCAAATACCTCGGAGTGTGTCACCAAATAGATTAAATTTATTTTTAAATAAAGTATTTTGATCTATAAAAGGCGTATGTATATAGATAGCATCCATTCCTCACTAACTGGTTAGCTTTTGATTTACTGACCTAAGAAAATGCCTCCGAAAGGAAGGATAATAAGGAGAAGGCCTGCAGATGATGTCCTTGAGGCTGAGGTTCCTTCTTCGCCAGTTGCATTCCCTGTGAACACCTAAAGGTGGAAAGGATTCCATGGTTGCAAAAATATGGTCAAGGCATATAAAGAAGAGTTTAAACATTATGGGAACCCCTATGGAGTATCATGTTAATATTAATGTGCCCAAGTTGGAAAGGAGCGCACCGGACTAGTAGGAAGCCTTAAGTAGGATGAGTGGAATTGATGGGATGACTTGAGAAAATTTTGAGATGGGTTTTCGAAGAACAACATTTTAACCCATCTCATAGGAGGACTTGATTGGATCATTTGATTTCTTAAGATCAATGACAGGTTGATGAGATCATAGAATGACTAGATAATGTTGGAGGTGGGTGAATGAATTCTACATGCAGTTTGTAGAGTTATCTTCCTATGTTTATGTTGGTACGGTCGATCAACCTCTTTTAATTGAGCAGTTCCTCCGTCCCTTACTCCCTTCAATGCTGGGTCCACTTGCCCTATGGCCTTTGGAAATTTGAATGAGTGTGTGACAGCAGCCTTACGGACTGAGGCTCATCAAGAAGGAATCGAAAGAAAGATTGCCCACACGACAACAGAGTTTCCAACCATCACATGGAGGACCCATCGGGAGTTATGCAAGGTCTACTCCTTTCAAAGGACAAACTAAGAGTAACCAGTCTCAGACTTCATCATATGGTTTCACACCCACACCAGGGCAACAATCCCAATATCAACATCAGTTCTAGCCCCAAGGTTCAGGATTCAACCAGGGGTACTCGCAGAGTTTTCAAACTCCTATTTCTGCTAGAAGTTAGAGAGGGTTCAATCCCGGAGGAGGCTTTAGTGCAAGCACAAGCCATATGGTCAAGGAAAAGGGAAGCAAAGGAAAAAGCCTCTGGTCAAGCCTATGCTCTTAGTAGTGATGTTGTGCAAGGAGGAGCATGCCAGGGAGTTGTGGATGGTGTAATTCTTATCTCACACTCTTGGGCTCATGTATTATTTGATACTGGTGCATCTCATTCTTGTATATCATTAATGTTTGCTAGCATGTTGGGTTTGAGTTGGGAAACTTGTAGTCCTACATTGGAGTTGAGTGTACCTATGGAAGTGTTGGGTTTTATGCCCTTATAAAACCATGTCGGACATGTAGCATGTTTTCATATTTTCAATAAAAGTAGTAGAAATCATTTAGTTTGACAACCGTGTTGCTTGCTTGTTTTATTACATGATTATTGAAATAATACAAACATTTATAAAATCCCAAACATATGGATAGTTACAATTATAGTGACTAGGTCACAGTGGATTATAGTTGTGATTATATGTTCAAAAGAACGAGCCCTAAGATTAGATCAGTGCATTGGATTTTCACTGATTAGGCAATCTATGATATGATCTACTTACACATTCAGGGTGTGATGTCTTGTCCAAGGCATCGACCAAGTAGATAAGATCAGATGTATTTAGTTACATCGGACTAGGACCGATATTGATTATTGATTGATAAATAAGTATCGTTGTTATTAAATCTAATCAATGTCACAACGTTGACCATATATTAAGTCTATCTTAATTCTGAGTGATAATATTCTACTAATTATATTATTTAAATCTTTTGACTTGTTCGTTACCAGCTTACCCTACGGTCTAGCCCATACTTACATCTTGGAGATTTATTAGTGTAATTGAGTGGGAGTATTATTCATAGATACGAAATCTATAACTTCTGTATGAGAAGTGAAAAGATGATTTTCTTAATTGCTTTGTTCAAAAGGTTAAATGATTGAGATCTCATTTCTGTGATTAAGTTCACGGAAATATCATTTATAAGGAACTTAGTGGGAGTTAAGGATAAAATACTGATGAGGGGTAAAACGGTAATTTGCACCCAGCTCGTTAGTAAGTCATCGATAGAGGATTGACTGATTGTAATGGCTATAACAATGGATAACGTATTTATGGTTTTGAAAATACGTTCTATGAATTCAAGAGTTCAATTCCGAGTCTATAGTGGAGTCACGAGGAATTAATAAGGTAGTGAAATTATTCGTAAATAAATTCACGGTAACTTGTTGGAGCTTGATTTCATGGATCCATGGTCCCCGCATCACCTTTGAGTAAATCATCTAGAATGTCTCAATTAATTGATTTAATTATCAATTAGGATTTTTAAAAGTTGACTAGGTCAATTTTGGAAAATTTACAGAGATATGAGATTTAGAGAATAAAAGAGAATATTTGGGTAAATTTATTAATATTGATAAATTGGTATCAATATAAATAAATAATATTAAATCAAGTTTCAAATTATAATTAGTTAATTTGAATAAGGATTTAATTAATTAATTAAAAAATAAATAAATAAAAGGTTTTGAATTTAGGCCTAGTTGGGATTTAAATTCAAAATAAAGAGATTGGGCCCAAGTTCATTTATGGCAGCCCAAGGCTTTTAGTTTTGTTTATTATTTTTAATTAATTTAAATTTAAATAAATCCCATTAAGTTGCCTATATAAGGAATATGATATCTAGGGTTTTTAGGAGCAAGTCAGTCTCAATTGAGGATAAGTCTAGGCCTCTAGACAAGCTTCCTTGGATATCAGTGGTTAGTGGCTTTCCAGATGTGTTTCCTGGGGATTTACCAGGACTACCACCTGATAGAGAGATCAAATTTTGCATTGATTTGATTCCCGGGACTCAACCAGTTTCTACTACCCCTTATCGCATGGCACCTGCAGAGTTGGATGAATTGAAAAAGCAATTGGGGTGAGCTAATGGATAAGGTACATCAGGAACAGTACTTCCCCATGGGGAGCTCCAGTTTTGTTTGCCAAGAAATCTGATGGATCCTTGTGATTGTGCGTCGATTATAAGAAATTAATTCAGATGACAATTAAGAACAAGTATCCATTGCCAATGATATATGAGTTGTTTGATCAGCTCATATGTTCAAAGTTTTTTTTTTCCAAGATTGACTTAAGCTCAGGCTATCATCAATTGAGGATTTAGGAAGAGGATATTCCTAAAACTAATTTCAGAACACGTTATGGACACTTTGAGTTTTTGGTGATGCCATTCGGGTTAACGAATGTACCTGCAATATTTATGGACCTTATGAATAGAATCTTTAGACTCTATTTGGATAAGTTTGTGGTTGTTTTTATTGATGGATTTTTGGTGTATTCCAAGACACCTGAGGACCATACAGAATTTTAAACAGTTGTGTTGCAAACTCTGAGGGACCATCAATTATATGCTAAGAAAGAAAAAATGTGACTTCTGGAGGACTGAGGTCAAATTCTTAGGGCATGTAAAATATCAAGAGGACATTACTGTGAATTCATGCGAAGATAGATTCTATCCTACAGTGGAAAAAAAAATCAAAGAACGTTACAAAGATTCGAAGTTTTCTTGGGTTAGTAGGTTACTATCGTCGCTTTGTGGAGAATTTTTTTCTCGAATTGCTATGCCTTTGAAAAAGCTAACAAGAAAGGATTTAAAGTTCGTGTGGGATGACAGTTGTGAAGAAGCTTTCAGATAACTTAAGCCAAGATTGACTACGGCGACTATTCTCACTGTGCCTAATAAGTGATGAACCGCTTATGGTATTTACTGATGCTTCTGGTACTGGTTTAGGTGGAGTTCTCATGCCAAATCGCAAGGTTGTTGCCTATGTTTCACGCCAATTGAAGATACATGAGAAGAACTACCCCACACATGACTTGGAACTTGCAACAGTGATTTTTTTTTGCCTTGAAAATGTGGAGATGTTACTTATATGGGGAAAAGTTTGAATTAGAATTTGATCATAAGAGTTTAAAGTATCTCTTTACTCAAAGAGACTTGAATTTGAGGCAAAGAAGAAGGGTCGAGTACAGGGCAAATTATGATTTCACTTTGAAATACCCTCATGGAAAAGCAAATGCGGTTGCTACACAGTGCTACTTAAACAAGTTAAGCAATGTCAGTGGCAAGATAAGAAATTGAGACTTATCTAGAATCGAATCCAAAATAGTGAGCAGTTAGATGGATGGACAGTAAATGCTGAAGGATTCTTATACCATAAGGGAAGATTAGTCATTGCAAATATCCCTGATCTTAGAGAGTCTGTTATGATTGAGGCTCATAGGTCTAAGTTTGTTGTACATTCTGGAAGCACAAAGATGTACCAAGATTTGAAAAGACAATATTGATGGGAAGGTATGAAGAGAGACGCGACTAACTTTGTAGCTAAGTGTATGGTTTGCCAACAGGTTAAAGCTGAGCACCAGAGACCTTCAGGGTTGCTTCAACCTTTACCTAAACCAGAATGGAAGTGGGATGAGATCACAATGGACTTTGTGATGGGATTACCATTAACACCATTAAAACATGACATTGTCCGGTTGATTTTCGATCGTTTGACCAAATCTGCTCATTTCATTCAAATTAGGAAGAATTGTAAGGTTTGTGAACTAGCTCGACTTCATGTGGGTAATATACTTCGACTGCATGGGTTGCCTTCCAGCATTGTTTCTGAGAGAGATCCTCGATTTACATCAAAGTTTTGGCGAGCATTGCAAGAAGCATTAGGAACTGAACTTAACTTGAGCACCGCTCACCACCCTTAGACAGATGGACAGTCTGAGAGGACTATCCAAACTTTGGAGGACATGCTTCGTTCTTGTATTTTGGATTTTGGGGATAGCTGGGGAGAACACTTGTCATTGGTGGAATCCACTTATAATAACAGCTACCAGGCCAGTATAGGCATGGCTCCTTATGATGCCTTGTATGGGAGGCCATGCAGATCACATTTGTGTTAGGCAGAACTAGATTAGCATGTCACAATTGGATCTCAAATTGCTAGTACTACTGGGAAGACCAGAGAAATTTTTTTTCTCCAAGAAAGGCTTAAGATTGTTCAAAGTCGTCAGAAGAGTTATGCCAATCTCCTTCGATGAGAAGTTCAGTTTGAGGTTGGTGACTATGTCTTCTTGAAAGTTACTCCCATGCTTGGTGTGGCGAGATTTGGAGTGAAGGGTAAGCTAGCCCCGAGGTATATTGGACCTTTCGAGGTTATCGAGAGGGATGGGGAGGTCGCTTATCGATTGAACTTACCAGCGCGGTTGGGGCATGTTCACAATGTGTTCCATGTGTCGATGCTGAGGAAGTATACTCCAGACCCATCGCACATCATTGAGTATGAGGCTATCCCTCTTCAAGAGGACGTGACATGTGAAGAACAACTTATCAGAATCTTAGCGAGAAAGTTAAAGGTGCTAAGGAATAAAGAGATTCATGTAGTCAAGGTCTTATGGAGAAACCATAGAGAAGACGGGGCTACTTGGGAGTTAGATTTGGAGTTGTACAAGGAGTATCCTCATTTGTTTAATTTTCAGCTTGGGGTTGTACTTTGAAAATTTCGGGACGAAATTTCTTTAAGGAGAGAAGAATGTGAAACCTGAGACTTTTCTCAGGTTGGAAAAGTAAAAAATGGGAGGAAAATAAAGAAAAAAAAATTAATTTAATTATATATTCAGTTTTTTTTTCTTTTCTTTTTCACTCTCTCCCCGACACTCTCCTCCTCTTCTTCTTCTTCTTCTTCTCTCGGCATCCCATGGCAAGGCACCAGACCCAACCACCATCGGCCACCATTTTTTACGCGCGGCTGCTCATCGGTTTTGCCTTGCTTCGGCGACCTCAACTGCCAAGCAGCACCGCCCAACTCACCGTCAATCGTTCGGAATCGCCAATCAAAGTTTTGGTCCATCAACTTTGACTGTGTTTTTCTGCCAACTCTGACCACCTCTTGACGAGTGGTTGATACCCTTGGAACCAGCGTGGAGAGAGGAACAAAACCCACTAATTCATTCCAGTCAACTCGTCGTTTTTCTCCGGCAAGATTTTGGGTATCTCCGCCCTTTGGAAGCATTTTCCGGCAACACTGGAGGTCATTTGGGCGAAGGAGCTGTACTTTCGTGATGTACTCATCGAGAGGATCGTTTTGATATATGCTATGCATATATTCGTCGACGTTTCCGGTACTGCCACCAACCGCTATAGTGCACCGCTTGGGTGAGGTTCCGGAACTTGAAATTTTAAATATGGTCATATTATATGTCATTGGACACGATTTTGAATAAGGAATGCTATGATGATAATCGTTTGCTCATTTGGTGCACGCAGGAAAAGCGTGATATTAAAATCGGACTAAATCATTCTAAGACCATCGATAAGCTTAGGAGCGTTGCTTTGGGCTTGGATTAAATTCTAAGGAGGTATCTAAAGAGGTAGGAACTCAACTAGACTATTGGACTTATTTTACTCGTATTAAATTGCATTCAACATATTCCAATTTTGATATTTATAAAATGTTTGAAAAATTGAAAACTTAACCTGCATATTTTCTGATCTTTTCTGAGGGCACTGAGTGCCAAATATATTTTTTTTTTGTTCACTTATTTATGCAGGTTATGATTTTGGGTTTATTCAAATGCAGTTGTTATGCTGCCCAATTTTCTAAAATATAAAGGGAATATGTTTCTTGCTTTTCATGTTTACCTGCATTTGGTTATACCGATGAGAGCCATAGTGATCATGATTGGTGCACGTTGTTGTTTCACGACCTAGTCTCTATGTCATCATAGGTAGATCAGGTGTCCACTCACCTGTAAGTGTAAAGACCTAGCATCTGTATACAGGAAGTGTTCTGAGCCTCCCCCTTGTGGTGGTTATCAGGTCCGGCTACCCGGTTTAGGATGTCGGATTTTCTATGGTGGGTAACGGGAACTAGGGATCTAGTGGACGGTGTGATGTGCACTTGTAGCTATGCTCTTATGATTATTTGTGGTCTCTCTATTTTGGTTTATACATGATGATGTATGTTTTGTTTTAAAAAGCTAACCATGCAGGGGTTTTTATTGAACTTTTGAGTCATATGTTGTTAGTTGCTTTCCTACTGGGCTTTATAAGCTCACCCCTATCTCTCCCATTCCAGGAGCCTAGTCACGCGAATGTGGAAAAGTATGAATTATTGCTGAAGCCAATGTGTTTAGTGCCATAGTCCTATCTTTTGAACATTGTATGTATTTAATTTGGAACATATCGGTCTGTACATCTAAATTAGCTATGTCCTAGTTAGAAATGAGGAATGGTGGATGCTAAGTATTATTTTGGATATTTTATGACTTATTAAATTGAACTGTTTGGTGACTACATAACTGTTGGGATATTATTATTCTATGTATTAAGATAAATGATCCTACTTTTATCAGTAATATTTTCATATATAATTATAGGAGTTATTTCATTGTTTCGACTTATAATTATAGTAATATTTAATATAAATTAAAGGATCATTTATAAATACTATTTTCCACCGAGGGTCAAAGTTTGACCTTTGACCACCCAAGTTATGGATATTACAAATCTGCCACGGCCTAGGGCTCGGGCGTGACAGTCTTGATCACAGAAAACATAAGAGTTTTCCTACAGTGTTGTAACAATTAAGAGTGCCCCAAATATATATAGAAATAAAAGTAATCTAGTGTCTCCCTTTTAAAAATAAAAGTAAAGTCTTAAAACTCATATCAAAATCACCATGGAAAGATGGAGAACTGGGCCCGTTTGGTTGATGGTAATGGGCCAGAAAGGAATGGAATGGAATGTTAATGGGCTGGATTCTTTTGTTTGGTTGGAAATAACAAGTTTGGAAAAGAATTCCATAGTAATCCTTATTCCTCCAAACTAACGGAATATCTTTTCCAATTTTGAGTTAGTGGAATTATAATTCTATTCCAGCCCATTAACATCATCTCTCTCCAGGGTCTTCGTCTTCTTCCCCAAATCGCTCCACCTACTGAGGACTTGTTCCCCAACTCGCTCCACCGATGAGTTCCTCAGGTACTTATTTGCTTTATTTATTCTGATATCTCACTCTCCTCTTGCTCAACCCCTGAAAACCACAAGTAATCCGACATAACCATCTCTCATTCTCACTCTCAGCAAGCAACACACCCAGTCGAAGGTAGTTGCTCGTCCCAGTCGGAGGTCCGTGTTAGAGACACTCTTCTCTTCTTCCTCTGCTTTTCTAATCTGTTGCAGAGGTACTCTCTCTCTATCTCTCTTTCTATGAATTCAGTAAGATCACCAAATGTTTGATGGAATGCCTATTTGCATATTTTAGATTTTTTGGCTTCAGTTTAGTGATTGAATTCCATGTTTTATGATGAGAATTTAGTGCACATTCTGCGACTTAAGTGAATTATTTGGTGTGTTTTTGATGGTCAAATCATATCACAGTTCGTTCATAAACATTTGTTATAGTATGATGATTTTTGGTAACCTGCATGAGAATTGATCATGTGTGCATATTCTAGTTGGTTTCGTAAGGCATAATTTGTGGATTTAGTGTAAAAGAATTTTAGAATATGATCCTCTCTTTCCTGGTGATTTTAAATAATGCCTTGAATCTCTTAATATCAGTCTAGTCTAGAGGCTCCATATGGGTCATTATTAGGAGTTGTATCATTGAGCATTATACAAACTGGATTCATATAATAAATGAAACAAACCCCATATAATAATATTACTCCCCCAAAATCCCACGTTCACTCCCCCTTTACTACATTGAAATCCATGCTAAAACTAAGGCTGCAAATCCCTCAGTTTCCGAACCTGACCATGTTCACCTTCTCCCTTCAAAACCCAGTTAGCCCTTTTCCATTTTTTAATCAAATTTCAAGATTCTGCTACATATATAAACACACCCTCTAGCCTCTTCTAACCCTCTTCCGAGCTTTTTTTTATCAGAGCCTTTTTATCAAACCCATCATACTAATATAATTCATATCAAACCATGGATGCTTATGGCTATATATATATGTAATCAGTCTACTTAAGCAATATTAATGAGTACCTTTTAAATCTTGGATTTAGTATTAACTATCAGGAACCAAATGGAATCTGAAGCCCTTAAACTCACACAGGGAAGATGATTAAAAGGGCTTTTACTGAAAAGTAATACCATTATGATCACCTAGTTGTACTCAAAATTTACCTGGAAAAAGAGCTCATAAAGCACTGGTTAAATTTTTTTTACATATTTCAATTAGTTCGGATATTGTATATAATATTTTATTATATTAATACAAATAGGACCAGATGAGAGCATAAACAAAACAACTAATAGAATAGTATCAAATCTATATATGTTCATTGCAAAGGAAACAGCACACACAAATTAAAGCAATCTCTTCATCATTGAAAAAGCAAACCCAAAAGAGAGCAAAATTAACATAAACCAAATATTAATTTTGAAAAGAAATAACTAATCATATTATATTTTAGTTTGCACAATATAAACTCACCAGTCCACACATTCAAATACATACACACAGACACTAAGATTCAACACTGCAATAGAACCACCAAGACTGGTCCTTCTAAAAAGGGTCATGGCTTTTCTAGAAAATGTTCATCTCTGGTCAAAGAACAGCGAGCCAGAATTTACATTCTACGCCGCTGTGCCACCATGCTTCTCTGTTGGTATATTCAAGGAGATGACTAGTTATGGTCATCTATAACTATGGTCTTTATATTAGAAAAACAAAAAAGTCATCTCCTTTTCTCTTTCTCACTCACTCTTCTAGAAATTGAGGGATAAAAAAGCACACTTAATATGCTGTAGCAAATTGACAGATTGTTAGTTTTCAATACATTCTTAATACTTAGTTAATTCATTGAATTTATAACTAATCAAACTAGAACATGGGCTTTTGCATTTGGCCATAATGTTTCCTTTGACTTTCGAGGAAGGAGATATTTAAAGTTTGGACCATTTGTGAATTTGTGATTTGAGCCAAACATGAAGCTTATTAAGTTTAACCAATCTTATTTTCCTTTGGTAAATGTCTTTATTCAATGACCATATAATGAAAGAACATTTTTTTCCAATTATATACAGCTCCAACAATATCAAGTCTAGGGCTATATATATATATATATGTAGACTGTGTTGGCTATGGCCCTGAAAACAAGCAAGTTACTCCAAACATAGTTTGTTTAATTATTCAATTACTTGATTAGCTTAAAACTCAAGTGAAAACTAATTCAATCAATGGCCATCCCCTAACCTCTAAAATCTGATACACCCACACACACTTACACACCTATACCTACATAAATAATATATATATATTAAAAATTTTAACTGCTTGATTATATTTGCTTGTTGGATTAAAAATTGTATTTGCTTGATTATATTCATTGTAGGATAATGGTTCGTTTAACTGTCAGTGAGAGACAAATTTTGAGAAAGAAGAAGATCATGGCTCTTTATTTGCATTGGATGAATGTGTTGCATGTAGTGCAGTGGTTTTTCAAATTATGGGGAAAAATTATTGTACGTGGTATTGAATCAAGCTCTTTGGGAAGACAATTATACATACTTGATGTTTTTGTCAATAGGAAAATTGTGCATCAAATAGCTTATGAGAGTGATGTCATTTGTTTTGATCAACTTAGGATGAATAGGAAAGCATTTAGCAATTTATGGATAATGCTTGAAACTAGGGGTGGGTTAAAAGCATCTAAATACTTGCAAGTAGATGAGCAAGTGGCCATGTTTTTACATGTAATTTCTCATCATGTGAAAAATAGAGTCATTAGATTTCGATTTATGAGATCTGGTGAGACTATTAGCAAGTTTTTTCACAATGTGTTACATTCAATCATTCGACTACATGGAGCGTTATTGAAAAGACCTGAACCGGTTGTTGAAAACTCAACAGATGAAAGGTGGAAATGGTTCAAGGTATATTATATATTACTTGAATTAAAAATCACTACAAATTTTTATTTGTTTGAAATACTAATAAACAAAGTTTGTTTATTATGTGGTAGAATTGCTTAGGGGCACTAGATGGAACTCATATTAGAGTGAGAGTATCTATGGCTGATAAACCAAAATATTGTACTCGAAAAGGTGAAATAGCTACAAATGTCTTAGGTGTATGCTCCCAAGACATGCAATTCATATATGTGTTACCTGGATGGGAAGGCTCTGCGGAAGATGGTAGAGTTTTACGTGATGCCATACGTAGAACAAATGGTTTGTGTGTTCCAAATGGTATGCTTTGTGTTTTAGATTATACATTTTTTTTTGGATAAGTCATTTAGGAGACAACTTAATCCTTATCTTTATTTTATTTTAGGTCATTATTACCTTGTAGATGGTGGATATACTAATTGTAAGGGATTTCTTTCTCCATAACGAGGCAAACACTATCACCTCAACTAATGGGAAGATGGGAATCCTCCCAAAAATCCACAAGAGTTTTTTAATATGAAGCACTCATCTGCTAGGAATGTCATTGAGAGATGTTTTGGTGCAATTAAGAATCGATGGGCAATTCTTAGGAGTCCATCATTCTATCCAATAAAGACTCAAAACCGAATAATTTTAGCATGTTGTTTGCTTCACAATTTTATTAGGAGAGAAATGCCTAATGATAATACTGATATGCATCCAGAGAATGAGAGTGATAGTGGAGACGAAGAAGATAGCATGGATGCTGATGGATCCATAAGAAGTATTGAAGCTTCTGAAGGGTGGACAACATTTAGAAATCATTTAGCACTTGAGATGTATAACGAATGGAGAGAACATAGGAGAGCAAGCTAGTTTTTTTTATTTCTTAGATTAAATGCACAATGATTGTCTAGGTTTTTAAATTTGGTTTCACTTGGCTATGCCAATTCATTTGACTGTATGTGTAATTGACCACCCCAAAATCTTATATCACTTGCTTTGAAATTGAGAATTTATCTTTAAATTTATGTTTTGTTATTGGTGTGTATATCCATTCACTTTTATTTCTTTATTGCTGGCTGTTTGTTTCTTTTTCATTCAACTACAATATTCCAGCTTTAGTTTTTAGTTTTACAGTATTTTGATACCTTATTTCAGCATGGGGACTTCAAAAGGAAGAGGTCCAGGACAAAATAAAAGATTTTGGAGCGAAGATGAAGACAAACACTTGGTTGAAGCACTTATGGAACTGAATAATGAAGGGAAGTTTAAAGCTGAAGGAAATTTCAGGCCAGGTCATCTTAGAGCTCTTGAGATGAAATTAAAGGAGCGGATGCCTGAATGTGATATACAAGCTAAGCCACACATTGAGTCTAGAATGAAGACTTTGAAGACTCATTTTCAAGTGGTTCATGAAATGTTGACTGGACGATTTTGTAGCGGATTTGGGTGGGACAACGACAGAAAAACTGTTACTGCAGAAAAGTCAGTGTGGGAAGCATATTTGCAGGTACTCAAATAATAGTATTTGGTTTGTCATTTTGCTTATGATGTTAATGGATCCATAAGAATGATTGTTTGCTTATGATGTTGATGGATCCATAACAAGGATGGTTTGCTTATTTATTTGAATCTGATTTTTTTATTTTGTATAAATGTAGAGTCACAACGAAGCAGCCCCCTTCAAGATCAAGTCATTCCCTTGGTATGATGACTTATGTATGGTTTTTGGCAAGGATCGTGCAACTGGAAAAAATGCAGAGAGTGCAGCAGATGTTGTTGAACAACTTCAAACTGAAGAAGAAAACACTACTCTTGGAGAAGATGATTTCAACTATGCTAACAATGTGGATGAAGTGCCATCTATGTCTGTTTCAGATGCAACAAGAGGTGCTCAATCTCACACTCAATCAGATGGGTCTTTAAAGAAGAAAAGGAAAACTGTAAATCATGAAGAACTTTCAGATGCACTCACACAATCAGCTTGTATTATCGCAAGAGAAATTGAAAAAGCTTCTATTCGTTTGAGTAAAGCTATTGGTGAAGACATGAATGAAAAGCATATGCAACTTGGGAAAGAGTTAGAAAGGACCACTACACTTACCACAGCTCAACATCATAAGGTAGCTCGCATGATTATGCAAGATAATGCTCTGGTTTCTTACTTTTTCAGTGTCCCAGATAATGAGAAGAATGAATGGGTGACACTTCTTCTTGATGGCTCTCTCTAAGATCATGTTTAGTCCACTTTGCTCTACTACAATTTGCAGGACAATTTATATTGCCTTTGACATTCAGTAGTATACAAATTATAATCTTTTGGATATGATGTAATGTTTTATGCTCATAATTTTGCAAACTAGATTGTCTTTGAGCATAGATCTGAGTAATTGGACATGAATACTTATACTATTTCTAGTGATATTTCATGTGCATGGACAAAGTTTGATCTCAGTCTCTTTTGATTATTAGAATATAAATATGTTATAATGTTTAGTTTAACATTTTTATGTTATTATATTGTTTTATTTTTAAAAAATATAAAATAGTGTTTAGTGATAATTAAAGTAAATTGCATTTGACATTAAGAAAATATTTTACAAAAAAAAATTCTTATTGATAATTTTAATATTTTGTATTGTTCAAAAGTGGAATTATTATGCTTAAAAAAAGTAGGATTATTAAATATTATTTTGTAAAAAAAGAATATGAAAAAAAACATAACGTCATTGTTGGTAAATCTATATATATTTAGTATGTTTATTTTAATTTATTAATCATATTTTAAGCACTTTGGGTATTTTTGTCCAAAATAAATTTATTCCATTCCATTCCATTCCATAGTCAACCAAACATAAGAATAGGTATTCAATCATTGATTCCATTATTCTAACCAAACAACATAATCGCATTACCTTTCTTATTCCATTTTATTACTATTCATATTCCTATTCCTATTCCTATTCCATTGTTTCCATTACCTCCAACCAAACGCCACCTAAAAGTAATTTGGTAGCCTAACATCAACATATACATTAATTTTAACATCAACATCCACATTAATTGTTCATGCTACAAAAAACTTAATGAACAATATTAGTGAGCAAATAAAGAAAATGAATAAAAAAGTAGAATTGAAAGTGAGACCCAATTTGTAGACACAGACACATAGATAACTTGAACTTTATTAGTATAAATCCTTATTGGACTGTTGAAACACTCCACTGATCTTTGTCCTCATCTTCATCATAGTTGAATGGTAATGGCACTGATTTGAATGCCCAATACTTGCGCACGTTGTTCAAATGCTCACTCTACAACTTGATATATAACACAAAACCCAGTTACTATATTGTATTACACATATTAATTAAAAGACAAACACAATAGTGTTCACATAGAATGCTTCTATTCTCTTTCTACAAAAATATGTGTTGGAACTTTTTTATATGAATTATTAAAAATTGAAACAATTAGAGTTGTGTGTGATATGGGAAAAGTCTCACATGGAATTGAAACACTTTTCAAGGAGTGTATATAAGTTTCAAATGCTATGTCTTGGGGTGTGCCCCAAAGGGTACCCAGTTTTGTGCGCATGGGTGAGGACTCACACGCGCACCGCCGCCCGACCGAGTTGATGGGTGGGGTGGGGTGGTGTGGTATTTTTAATTTTTTCCAACTAAGGTAATTAAACGTTTATTATTTTATTAATTAAATTAATCTTAAAACGTTTATTTTTCAAAAATGGTTTTTATGCTAATTAAATGAAAATAAACGTTTTTAGCGGTTAATTTCCTCCTCTGATTAAATAGAAAAACGTTTTTAGCTGTTTTAGGGGGTCTTCTTCTCTGTATAAGTCAGATCAAATTTTTCTGAAAAAGTAGAGTCTTTTTTCTTTTTGGTTCTACGAATTTTCTCAGAGTATTTTAAGGGTGTACAAGAACGATCTTCTCGGTGCAGGGAAGAATCATACATAGGCTGTTTTATCCTGGGGACGGCGTGGTTGATAGACTGCAGTACACACTTAGGGCAGAGCAGCGAAACGTCTTAAAGATAGCGATATTGTCCGCGACTCAGCCAAAAAAATTGATCTGTAATTTCGTTCCAATTTTATTTTCTATTGAGGAATATCAATATGTATATATATATATATATATATATGTGTGCTCGTGTTAATTCCCTGAAGAAATTCCAAATTTAATGCGACGACGAAAGACCTACTAGCTTATACATTCAAGCAACAGATAGTTTTATTGATGTTCAATTAGAAAACAAACACTAAAAATACCACACCTCAATAATTTCTTATATTGATGTACATACAAAGACAAACAATGAAAGCTAATACTACCAAATAATGTAATTTTTATAATAATCCAACAAAACAAAAAAAGAAACCAATTCGGCAACTTGTACAACAAAGAATTACCTCCTGTAGGTACTGTGATAATTGTTTTAATGTGCTGGAACACAATAACTAGAAAATAAAATAATAAAAATAAATATTAGAGATAAAACGGAAAGAAAAGTTAAATATATAATCAAGAAAGAAATAATTGATATAATTCACCTCCAAATTGAGTACAATAACTTTTTCTCTGCCTAAAATCGTTGAAGAATATGATAGTAGGGGATTTAGAATCCGAAAATCTCCAGCAAGACCCAACATGAAGAATTGTCGATTTCTTCACCAAAGAAGCTTGGTGACGATGGTGATCGATAGGTAGTGGAATCGGAAGAATTTTTGAGTTTCCAAATCTGAGCGACAATGAAATTGGAATGCATGAAGAATGAGATGTGGAACATCTGTTTAAATATAGAATCACTAAATTTCCATATTTGTAATGTTTTATTCCTTTTTTCCAGATTTTAATAAAATGTTGAAATAATCCATATATATGTAAAAGGCTATTTAAAAAGCCATAAATATATATACATATATATATATATAAAGCCCTATTCCTTAACCATTATATTTCAGGATTAATTACATAAAACACTGTATGTTTAAAAAAAGTTTGAAATATACGGTGAATATAAATAATTACATATATACGGTGCTTTCAAAAAAAATATACGGAGATTAGTAAAAGGAAATAAAACAATAATACAATTCATTAATGTATCAATTTGGTCTCTAATAGGTAATGAATAACTTTTTTTTATGTCAGAAGAAGTGTGATGAAATTTTATTTTGTTGTTTACTCATAAAAAAAGAAACATCATTAATTGATGTAATTTAATTATGTTGATGTGATATAATAATATTCAATCATTTTCTTTTCAATTTTTGTATTTTTATTTATTTAAAATGAATGTATTATTAATATTAAATAAATATTTATGCTTGCATAAATTATAATATTTTTAATAAATATAATCTATTTCTATACTAGTAGTTATATATTTTTTTTAATATTTGTTACTTATATTATGTAATCAAACATTTTTGTATATATTAGTTACAAAATAAAATAGTATCTTTTAATAAGAAACTTAGTTTTATAAATTTTTTTACAAACATGTACTAAATTCACAAGTTAATTTTATAAATTTTTGTAACAATCATGTTAAATAAATTTTATAAATATTTATGTAAATGTTAGTTACAAAATTAAACTTTTTAGTTGTGAAATTAGTTTCGTTAATTGTTGTTATAAAATGTAAAATTTGTTTAAAAAAATATTGTATTTCACCACTATATATATTCATTAAAGTGTTTTATAAATAATGAATATCTTAAATTTATATTTTTAAATTGTATAACATAAATATGAAGGTTCCTATAATTATTTGGTACAATATTGTAACAATATGGAAAAAATATAATATTTTTATGTATATTTTGGTTATGATTTCTTAACTATAAAATATTTTCGTAAATGTTAGTTACAAAAATATATTTCTTAGTTATAAAACTAGATTTGTAAACTATTGTTACAAAAATAAAAAATTTAGTTACAAATTTGTTTGTAAGTTTTATCTACAAAAAAACAAAAAAAAATCTACAATTCTATAACGGATTTTGTAAATACTATTTACAAACACGTAACAGATATTTACAAGTTTGTAACAGATATTTACTAGTTTGTAAACGTTGTTCACAAAAAATTGTATTTTACAGCTTTTATTTATGATTTTGCCACTCCGTATTTACAATTTTGCCATTCCGTGTTTTTATCCAAAAATTCCGTATTTTTGTAATGCACCGTATTTTTCAGATTTTTTTTAACTTTTAGTGCATTTTTGTAAATTTCCCTATATTTTATCATACAATTTTAAAAGAAATCGAGACATAATAGAGAGAGAAAAAATCCTTGAACATAACATTTTCTCATGAAACTCCTCCAGAAATGAAAACCTAAGAAAGAAAACTTTTTATTAAAAAAAAAAAAGAAAATGAGAAGAGCCCAAAATCATATCATGAACATAAAATTTTAAAAACCCCAAAAATCATGTTGTCTTGTACGTGAAATTCCAGAAATTCACTCATACGTAAATATAACCTTTATTATCCAAATAGTTAGCAAAATCAACTCCAAATCATATGTATAACAAAAAACAAATCGAGAAATTTATGAGAAACATAAAAGAATGATAATTTCTAACAATTCAACATGAAGCAAAGACCTTAATACAAATCAGATCTTCATTTCAAATTAGATTGTTAAGGTGTACATTATTATTTTACTTTTTTTTTTTGGTATTTTTCGTAATACTCACTTACAGTTTTAAAGTTTTAATAATACCATAAAATATTCTCATTGAACTTATTTTCTGACAAAATTAAATTTAATAAGACAATAATACCATCACATTATTTACTTGAAATCATTTTTGTAATGTTATGTCTTGTAGCGTTTCAAAAATCTTTAAAGAACACAATGAGTTATTTTGGGTCATGGTTGTTTTAGAGAATGATGATGTCATGTTATGAAGATGCATTTTGAGTGTTAGAAAAAAAAAAATATTAAGGGGTTCAAGCCTAGGGTATTCTAAGGAAGTTGTGAGTGGTGTCTTGGGTTTCTTGATTTACTCTTAAACTTTGAGTTATGAGCATGTTGTTTATTTAGGATATGTCATGTTATTAGGTTGTGTAGAATTGACCATGATCATGCATTGTGAGTTAGGCTTGTTGTGAATTGTGTTAGCCTTACATGTTTTAAAATGTGTTCTTAAATTTGGTTCAAGCATAGAAACATGTTAGGTGTATGGAAGTTGTTAAAAGAATTATGAGTATTTTTTTTAAAAAATATTATGTGATAACATGCTTGCTGATTTTTAGTTAGTTTTATGGGAAAATATTTTTTAATTAAAATATATCAAATATATGTTTTACTAATTTATGTCTTGATTTTTATATATGATAAATGTGATTTTTCCATATTTTAAATAGGTATTTTTCTCATTTATATTTATGCAGTTTTTATTTACAAAATAATTAAGTAAAATTATTTTTGAAAGATGATCAAAGAATTTATTTAATAAATTGGAATATAGTTGGATTTTTCCAACTTTTATATATTTATGACTTAGATGTGAAATTTTGTGACATTGAGGTCTTAAATTTTTCAAGGTTAATATATATATAATTATTTAATTGACTTTGCTAAATTGAATTGGAGTATTTTATGAAATTAATTAATTTTGTCAAAAATTAATTATTTTGTGAGTAGAAAAGTTGTTGTCATGAGCTAATTTTTATATATTTTAAATAATAAATGAGATTTTATTAATTTGATGCAAATACAACAAAAAGGCTAGTTTAAAATAAAATCTTTTGTGAAATAAAATCTAGAATAAAACCCTATGACCTAATGAGGTAATATAGTAATGTTAACAAGTTGGTAAACAAAATCTTGCTGAATTTTAAGAAAGTAGCAATAAAATAAACAAGAAGAGTTTACCAACTTCAAAGCGAGTTTAAAGAACCCTCCCACATATGCATGTTACATGTAAATTTAGTTTTACATTCAAATATATGTCATTTAATTGAATGCATGATTTTTGTTTTGCAAACATTAAGGATTCACTAGTAGAATTGAGATTATTCTTTTATGATTTTATGTGAAATTATTGTATGTTATTGTTGTGGCGCAAACCTGTGCCACGTGTGCATTGCCCATGCACACGTGGGGTATGCTTGTATAATATGCTTAGTTTTATTTGATATTTAAACGAGTGTTTGATTGTGATTAATCTAGGCTCACTGTGAAGTATCTCGCTCTTTAAATTGCTTGAACTTGAGGTACGGAAGTTAGCTAGAATTTTTATGAGTTTATGTTGACTGTATGAGATGTAATGTTATGAAATGAGCTGCCTGTATGTGTGCTTGTATTTTGTATGAAAAGCGCAGAGGTTGTTAGTGTGTTGAACACAACACAACAAAGGAGTTACTAAGGTATGACGTAACTCATAGGTCGGACACATCGAGGTTATTCTAGGACCAGAGCTCATGAATACCTCACATAGGAGGATTTACTGGTTTATGCTTTATAGGTTACCTCATAGAATTGTTTGTTTTATTTGTTATGATGAAATATTCAGATAAAGTGTATGAAATTATGTTATGTCTATGATATGCTATTTTTTTTAAGCTTATGTGCGATGAGGATAGTCTTGTATTATGCTTATGTGATTTGTTGTTTCTTGTTTGTACTCCTTACCAGGCTTTTAGCTTACCCCCCCCCCCCCCCCCCTTAATTTTCCCCTTTCAGGTAGGCAATAGGGTTTCTCATTGGCAAGCATGATGATGTGGGGCATTCCTTGGTCTAAGTATGTATGTTGTGGGGCTCTGATGAATGGAAAACTATCTAGTTAATGCCAAGAATTTTTTTTGGAGTTTATCTATGTTTTCTTACGATTACAGTGGGACTTCAAAATTTTATTTTAAATTTACATAAAATACATTATACTTTTATTTTTAAATAAATGGGCCAATATTGCATGTTTTATTAAGGCCCGACTGAACCTTTTTCATAATTATGGTATTTTCTTAATAATTATTAAGTAGTCGTCGTTCGCAAATAAAGTAGCATAGGGCGTTATTACAAATGGTATAAGAGACGAACGTTCATGTTTCAAAGAACCCCTCTGCATACATGCTAAAGACTGGAAAAATCTCATCTTACCGTGTCGTAAGTGTATTCTTTATCTGATTTATTTTACTTTATTTTTTTAAGTTTTTAGTACTATGATTGCAAAGTATAAAGTATGACTCCTATTATTAGAACAACTAGAAAACAAATTTTCAAGGAGATTTGAAAGATTCCAAGGGTTCATGTTGACGAGGATGCTAACTGGAGGATTACTATGCGCTGAAAGACCAAGGTTGTGTACGAGTGTATGCATGGCTTAATTAACAAAAGAGGAGCACTGATCTGGCCCATTGAACATTATTGAGTGCTAATGGAGTAGTTAGCTACATTTCCCGAGGCTCTTCTCCAATTGGCTGAAGCATGACATGACCTAAGCCACGAGGATTTAGGATTCGCCACTTTCTGATACACTATATTTGAGTTTGCATACGGCTATGAGTTCTACAGGATGGAACAGTCTGCACTCCAGATGAGGATGGGAATCTGGAAGAGCACGAAGAGATGGTGATCCACCAAGAGGGAGAAACGACGTGTCACAAGGCGTTATTCTCCATACTAGAAGTGAGCGAAAGACTAAGGCTCGCACCTCAGATTACTTCCAAATCTCTGAGGATATCTACAATTATGACTCCAGGGACGAGTTCACACTAGAGCATTAGAGTCCATTTCCTCTTCCAAATCCCTGAAACATTTATTACTTAGAATAAATGGGATTTCTTTTGAGACTTTTATATATATTTTTGGATGTTTTTGGAATAATGGGATGTTATGGATATATTTTTTTAGGAATTTCTACGTTCCTATTTCTCCTTGCAATATTTTGATGTTTAATGCATATGAGTATGCATAAAAATCCTTGCAATTAAAACTCATAAGTGATTTACCATTATGCAAGTTATCTCCACTTATGATGGTTTCTTTTGTGCCTTAGAATATCAACATATCTACTTGAGGGAGAGGCACAAGAGGTGGCAGAGGATGGGGTAGAGGCTGCGATAGAGGCACTTATGCTAAAATTAATGCAACAAAAATCCTTGGCATGGAAGTGCCACCAGCAGCCCCACAGCTTAGCTGCAGAGGTAGCAAGACTAAGAACAGTTGAGACAGATGGATGAAGAGTTGGCTCAAGCTCAGCAAGTGCCCTACGCCCCACAAGTACCGTTAGCACAGCCTAAGCCTCCTGTACAACAAGTATCCCTAGTACCTCCACCTGCTCCAATGCCAATGGGTTATGGATTTGAGTCGGATTATGAGCACTTTAGGAAACAGTCTCCCCCAAACTTCAAAGGAAAACTTGACCCTATGGTGGCTCAGGATTGGTTGAAGTTGATCGAGGTCATCTTTGATCATATGGTGCTAAATGATCATCAAAGGGTTTATGTGTTGCTCATTTACTCAAGATGGATGCCAAGATCTGGTGGGATGTGGTGAAGCAAACGCGTGACCTGAACACCATGACTTGGGCACACTCCATTCAGGTGTTCAACAAGAAGTACGATAGTGCGGTTGTACTATCAACCAAGGTCGACGAGTTTGTAACATTGACTCAAGGCAGCCTTTCTGTCACAGAGTATGCCCAAAATTTTGATAGGTTGGCAAGGTTTGCTCCCAAAAATTTTCTGACGGAGGCCATGAGGACCCAAAGGTTTGTGAGAGGGTTAAAGCCCATGATTGCTAGAGATGTGAAGATGACCAGTTCTTAAGTGGTTAGTTTTGTTGAGATCTTAGACAATGCCCTTGATGCAAAGTACTTAGAGGACCGTATATGGAAAGGCAATGTTGCAAGAAGGGAGGCCAACAAAAACAAGGCCTTCCAAGAGGGCAATAAGAGGAAGGCCCAAGAGGGGTTGGGCAATGTCATTGACAAGAGGTCCAAAATCATAACTCCAAATGGTAGCAACCATAGCAATCGTAACAACCACAACAACCATAACAATCATGACAGTCACAACAATGGTCATTACCGCGGAAACTATCAAAACCCCAATGTTCAGTACCTCAACTGTCCTAAATGCTCATGCTGACATTTAGGGGAATGTCAGTCAGGAAACAAGTGCTACAAGTGGGGTCAGATAGGTCACCTGAAGAAGGAATGCCTTCAATGAAGGGCAGGAGTTGGGCAAGGCAATAATGGAAACCAGTGCCAGCTAGAGTCTTTGCTTTAACTCCAGGAGAGGCGGCTAACATTATCACCATTGTCACAGGTCAACTCTCTATTTCTGGTATGATGTGTAGAGTCCTTATTGATTCTGGAGCAACTCATTCTTATGTAGTTGTAAATGTAATTGATAAATTGAGACTTCCTTGTAAACTCTTCGAGAATAGTTTTTGTACACTGTTACCATCAAGAGAGATTATGTTGTCATCAAGGTGGTTACAATCAGTCTCAATAGTAGTTGAGGGCAAGGAATGTCCAGTAGACCACATAGAATTAGAGATATTGGATTATGATGTAATTCTTGGGATGGACTGGTTAACTATGTTTGGAGCTACTATAGACTGTAGAAGGAAAATAGTAGAGTTCAAACTAGATGAAGGTGAATCCTTCTCTTTTAAGGGAGAAGTGACGGGATTTCGAACACCTATCATATTGACGTTGGAAGCTCGAAACATGATGCAGCATGGTTGTTCAGCATACTTGGCAAGTGTTGTAGATAAATCCAGAGAGACCAAAATGAAACTAGAAAATGTTCACATAGTTTTTGAGTTTCCAGAAGTCTTTCCCGAGGACTTACCAGGTTTATCCCTGAACAGAGAGATTGATTTTGTGATTGAACTTGCACCAGGTTTAACACTGATATCAAAGTCACCCTACCGAATGGCACGTGTAGAGTTAAAAGAACTTAAGAACTAGTTATAGGAGTTGTTGGACGAAGGTTTTATTCAACCTAGTCATTCGCCATGGGGGGGCACCGATATTGTTTGTGAAGAAGAAGGATGGGAGCATGAGAATGTGCATCGATTACCGAGAAATCAATAAGGTCATAATCAATAACAAGTATCCTTTGCCTAAGATAGATTACCTTTTTCACCAACTGCAAAGGGGGGTAGTGTTCTCTAAGATTGATCTTCCATCTGGGTACCATCAGTTAAAAGTAAAGGAGGGAGATATTCCCAAGACAACATTCAGATCCGCTATGGGCACTATGAGTTCCTAGTGATGTCTTTTGGACTCACTAATGCACCAACGACATTCATGGACATGATGAATAGAGTATTTAAGGACTTTTTGGACAAATTTTTGGTGTTGTTTATAGACGATATCCTTATTTACTCAAACACTAAGGAGAAGCATTTGAGGTTGATGCTTAATAGATTACGTAAGCATCAACTTTATGCTAAGTTCTCCAAGTGTGAATTTTGGTTGGAACAAGTAAGCTTCCTAGGGAATATAGTATCCAAGAATGGGATAACACTGGACCCAGCTAAGATCAAGGCCATTGGAGACTGGCCCCAACCCAAGAATGCCTCAGAGGTTTGAAATTTGTCGAGGGTTTCTCCAAGATTGCCATACCATTGACCAACCTAACCTGCAAACACCAAAAGTTCACATGGACTAAGAAGTGTGAAGAGAGTTTTCAGACTATGAAGGATAAGTTAATCTCTACACTGATCCTTTGTTTTCCCACTAAAGGGGAAATTGTTGTGGTGTATTTTGATGCATCCAAGAATGGCTTAGGATGCATGTTGATGCAAAATAGGAAGGAAGTAGCTTATGCCTCAAGACAGCTCAACGATTTTGAATAGAGGTATCCTACTCATGATCTAGAGCTAGCAGTAATAGCTTTTGCACCAAGATATGGAGACACCACTTATACAAAGATAAATGAGAGATTTACACCGACCATAACAATTTGAAATACTTCTTCACTTAGAAAGAATTGAATATGAGGCAATGAAGGTGGTTGGAACTAGTAAATGATCATGATTGCGAAATTCTATACCACCCAGGTAAGGCCGATGTAGTGGCTGATGTATTAAGTAGGCGGGGACATGGAAGTGTCTCAGCCCTAAGCATAATAGAGGCACCTTTGCAGAAGGAGATCATTAGTGCTGGAATTGAGTTGGTAACAGGAGACCTATCAAACCTCACTTTACATTCCACAGTACTAGAACATATTAGAGATGGCAAAAAGTAGATGAAGTCCTAATGAAACAAGAGGCTCTGGTACAAGAAAATGGTAATGGCGACTTCTCTATGTCCAAAGGAGGCAACATGAGAGAAAGATACCCCGAGTTATTTGGTAAGAAAGAATTTCAGGACAAAATTCCTTTTAATGAGGGTATTTTGTAGTGAACCAAAAAATATATATTTTATTTTATTTTATTAATTTATGTGCATTATTTTATTTGTCGATTATTAATTGTTAAACTTCTATTTTTATTATTTGAATTGTTAGGTAGAAATTATGTGAATTGAATTTTTAATTGTTTTATTTTGTGAATTTGCTTTGAGTTTTAATTGTATGCATTAAGATGCATGATTAGTAGAGTAATCTCAAGCAACTGTGTGAGGGCATGTGCATGGTATGCATGGTGAGCATGCATTAGTTTCCATGCATAGTGCACTATCTTTTCCTTTTTATTTTATTTATTAAATAAGAAATTAAAGAGGTGAGTTTTTGGTAGTTGACTTGTGTGTATTTGGAAAGTTGGAAATTGATAGAATAATGGCCTTAGAGGTAGAAATGAGAAAGAGATAGAAAGAGTGAGGATGGACAGCAACCAAGGGGAAAGGAAATTGGTTTCCTTTTCTTTATTTATTTGATAAGGCAATGATCTTAATGCCTTTATTTTAGAGAGGGGAATAAGGGAAATGGGATTTTTTTAGTTTCATTTTCTCATTAGCCTAGATAATTAGACTCTAGGGTAAAAAAAACAGGAATGAGCCTTGAGGACTCATTATGGTCGGCTGCTTAAGCAGAGAAAGAGAGAGAGTGAGTGTGTGAGAGAGAACGAAAGAGAGAGGAGAGAAAGAAAGAAGGAGAGAAAGAAAAGAAGAAAGAGGAAGAGAAAGAGATGGATTTTGAAATTCCTAAGGGTGAGCATGTTGGTTCTTAGTGTTATTTTCATTTTCTTCTTCTTCTTAATTCTAAGAGCATTTTTTTTTGTCTTCTCTTGTTGTGGGTTTCGAAAAACCTAGGGGTGCCAAGAGGGTAATCATCATTTCTTTTCTTTCTTGATTCTTAATCTCTACCAAGGAGGTAATGGAAAGCTCAAACCTTGTTGTTATTTTGATAATTTATATGTTCTTTGTATACGCTTTGGGTATTGTTTGTTAAAAACCATGATTGTGAAAAAGAGATTCTAGTGCTTTTGTTATCTTTTGTTGTTGTTGGTTGTTGAAGGCGTGTTTATAAGGTGTGATGCTATATTGATTTCATGATCTTGATGGGCTTGTTTTGATGATAGGTTTCGGCCAAGCAAAAGTACATGCCCTAGTATATAGTTTTTATTTTTTCTATAAGGAACACATATGTTGTTTTTGTATTTTGAATAAAGGCATGTTAGGTTTTAAATTAAAAACAAAAAACAAGAATGTCTTTCTTGTGTACAATCGGCCTAGTATGTGGTTTATAGACCATTAGATTTCTTTTGATTTATGATTAACATGTTTTCTTGATTAGAGTTTGTTATGATGTTACAAGCATGATAGAATTTTCATTGATATATTAATAAAGAATATTGAGTTTAATGTTGCTTATATTATAATGTTGTGTCTTGTAGGGTTTCAAAAATCTTTTAAGAACTATGAGTTATTTTGGGTAATGGTTGTTTTAGAGAAATGGTGATGTCTTGTTATAAATATGCATTTTGAGTGTTAGAAACATGTTAAGGGGTTTTGACCTAGGGTATTCTAAGGAAGTTGTGAGTGGTGTCTTTGGTTTGTTGATTTACTCTTAAACTTTGAGTTATGTGCATGTTGTTATTTGGTATATTCCATGCTATAAGGTTGTATAGAATTGACCATGATCATGCATTGTGACTTAGGCTTTTTGTGAATTGTGTTAAGTCATACATGTTTAAAAATGTCTTGATAAATTTGGTTCAAGCATAGAAACATGTTAAGTTAACATGTGGAAATTTTTAAAAGAATTATGAGTATTTTTAAAAAATATATATTGCATGATAACATGATTGCTGATTTTTACTTAATTTTATGGAAAAATATATTTTAATTAAAAGATATCAAATATATGCTTTAATAATTTATGCCTTAATTTTTATATATGATAAATGTGATATTTTCATACTTTAAATAGGTATTTTTCTCATTTATATTTATGCATTTTTTATTTATAAAATAATTAAGAAAAAGTATATATATATTTTTAAAAGGTGACCAAATAATTTATTTACTAAATGAGAATATAGTTGGACTTTTCCAAATTTCATATATTTATGACTTAGATGTAAAATTTTGTGACATTGAGTCTTAAATTTTTCAAAGTTAATATATATACACATATATATATAATTATTTAATTGACTTTGCTAACTTGAATTGGAGTATTTTATGGAATTAATTATTTTGTGAGGAGTAGAAAAGTTGTTGTCAGGAGCTAATTTTTATATTTCTTAAATAATAAATGGGATTTTATTAATTTGATGCAAATACAACTAAAAGGCTAGTTAAAAATAAAATCTTTTGTGAAATAAAATCTAGAATAAAACTCTATGACCTAATGAGGTAATATAGTAATGTTAGCAAGTTGGTAAATCAATTCTTGCTGAATTTTAAGAAAGTGACAATAAAATAAACAAGTAGAGTTTACCAACTTCAAGGCGAGTTTAAATAACTCTCTCACGTATGCATGTTACATGCAAGATTAGTTTTATATTCAAAGATACGTCATTTAATTCAATGCATGATTTTTGTCTTGCAAACATCAATGATTCACTAGTAGAATTAAGATTATTCTTTTAGGATCTTATGTAAGATTATTGTTGTGGTGCAAACATGTGTCACGTGTGCATGGCCCATGGACACGTGGGGTATGCTTGTATAGTATGCTTAATTTTATTTGATATTGAGATGAGTGTTTGATTGTGATTATAGACTCGTTGTGAATTATCCCGCTCTTTAAATTGCTTGAACCTGAGGTAAGGAAGTTAGCTAGAATTTTTAAAAGTTTATGTCGACTGTATGAGATGTAATGTTATGAGATGAGTTGCTTGTATGTGTGCTTGTATGTTGTATGAAAAAGCAAAGGTTGTTAGCGTGTTGAATACGACACAAAAAAGGAGTTACTAAGGTATGACGTAACTCATAGGGCGGACGCACCAAGGTTATTCTAAGACCAGAGTTCCTGAATACCTCACATAGGAGG
Source organism: Humulus lupulus (assembly GCF_963169125.1). Lineage (NCBI taxonomy): Eukaryota > Viridiplantae > Streptophyta > Magnoliopsida > Rosales > Cannabaceae > Humulus > Humulus lupulus. The sequence continues at coordinate 68,795,989 of NC_084798.1, forward strand.
ATTTACTAGTTTATTCTTTACTTGTTACCTCATAGAATTGTTTGCTTTATTTGTTATGATGAAATATTCAGATAAAGTGTATGAGATTATGTTTTGTCTACGATATGCTATTTTTTAAGCTTATGTACGATGAGGATAGTCTTGTATTGTGCTTATGTGATTTGTTGTTTCTTGTTTGTACTTCCTTATTGGGTTTTTAGCTCACCCCCTTACTTTCTCCCTTTCAGATAGGGAATAGCGTTTCTCATTGGCACGCATGGTGATGTGTGGCGTCCCTGGGTCTGAGTATGTATATTGTGGGGCTTTGATGAACGGAAAATGATCTAGTTAATGCCATGAACATTTTATGGAGTTTATCTGTGTTTTCTTACGATTACATTGGGACTTTAAACTTTTATTTTAAATTTTCATAAAAGACATTTGTTGACGGTGAAATTTCTTCAACGAAATTAGATCGGAAAACTCAAAGGTAAGTTAGATGATATTTATATAAGAACTTAGAATAAACTTTAAGGAAAAGTAAACACAGATAAAAAATGGAGCAAGCATTGGTATATTTCTCAATAGCCTCTGCATACAATGAATTTTCCAACCCCTCATTCTGAGGGGTCAAGCTCCTTTTATAGTTTGGCTCTAATGGCCCCTTATACATGGTGGTCCCTTGGGACAATATAGTACATAAGTACACTGTCAGGGTAATAGCACAGATGGTAGTGGTATGGGAAGAGTGGTGGAGCAGAAGATCATGGTGTCAGCCTGGTACATAGTCAGAGGCATGCATATAGTGCCTCCACTCTCTGTACAAATCCGTACCTCCACTACCTGTGTGATACAGGTGTCAGGGTCATGCTTCTGTCCTCCTCATGGTTGTATGTCATGCACCCGTACACGTACGGGTACTATGTACCCGATGGTTATTCTCGCCTCTCCAAGGCATGTATCTACTCAAGGTTATTCCACGTCCTACTAAGTGTAGGGAAGCTAGTGTGTTGACATGAATGATATACTCAGTCATCTATTCCACTTTTGGCTCTATACCTAATAGTTATTGGGTCTCTCCTATTGCTCTTCACCTCATGTGACTCATAGGGAGAGTGGTGCCCCATTGGCGGCACTTACCTCAGGAAGAGAGATAAGGCCTCTTCAACGGGGCCTGCTGCGTGTGTAATGAGGCATGACACCTACAAATGAGATGAGGGTCTCATCTTGTGAAACCATCACTTTGCAGCCCCCACACTACGAGGCTCCTGATATATGGTCGAAGGGTGTTTAGTGGAGGCTATGTCTCTTGAGGCCTTTGAGGTGGCCGATGAGCAAGGCGAGGCACTCGCGGCCCTTGGGCGAGACCCTTGATGGTGTGGCCACTAGGCATGCGGTCGTGAGCCCCTGGTGCGCGCGGGGTGTGCGGCCCCTGGTGCGCGTGGGGCGCGAGGCCCCTAGTGCGCGCGGGGCGCGAGGCCCATGTGCGCGCGGGGCGCGAGGCCCCTGGTGCGCGCGGGGCTCAAGGCCCATGTTCGCGCGGGCGCGGGGCCCCTGGTGCGCGCGGGCGCGAGGCGCATGCCTTGGTGAGACGTGGAATACATCCTAGGTGTGAAATGTTTCCTTGGCGTGAGGTCCTTGGTGTGGGACACCTCGGGGCAAGGCTAGGCGCATGAGGTGTTGGCATGTGCGGGGTGCTGCTGGAGTGGTGTTCGCGAGGCTGGGGCCTTAACTTCGAGGGGCATGGATAAGGGCCATGTGTGCATGACAGAGGCATCTAACAAGGTGATGCAGCTTGGAGGCCTGGAATGACCTCGTGAGGCCTAGAGCCTTGCGAGTGTCTAACACTTTGATGACCTGTAATAACCTTCTGCCTTCATCGCGTACTTGGCGCCTTTGGTGCCCCTTAGCTGCTTACTTCTTCAAGGGACTAGAAACTTCTTTTGTTTGTTTTTCCTATTTGGTGGATTTTTGGCATCCACACTTGCCCCCCAGTCTATGGGGAGGCCTTTAGGCGTTCTTGTAGACTATTTCGTTCCTTTTTATTATTCTCTTATTCTTCTTCTTTTTTATTTTTTTTTTATTTTTTTTTATCATGTTCGAGATCCTTTGGAACCCACGCGAAAGGGGGTTCGGTAGGTCTCTCTGTGGTGCACCTTGGTTGCACCTATAAGGATATATTGACCCCTTGGGTTCTAGTTATCCTTTTATATATCTTTGCGCGCACTTATTATATCTTGCGAGAAGCGTCCTTCTCGTCATTAGGCATAGTACTATTTTCGCAAGCGTCTTCTTTGAGACCCTTTTTGCAAGCATCTTCTTTGAGACCCTTTTCGGAAGCGTCTACTTTGAGACCCTTTTTTATTACGTCTACTTTGGAGACCCTTTTTGGAGGCGTCTACTTTGGAGACCCTTTTTGGAGGCGTCTACTTTGGAGACCCTTTTTGGAGGCGTCTGCTTTGGAGGCCCTTTTTGGAGGCGTCTACTTTGGAGGCTCTTTTTGGAGGCGTCTACTTTGGAGACCCTTTTTGGAGGCGTCTACTTTGGAGACCCTTTTTGGAGGCGTCTGCTTTGGAGGCCCTTTTTGGAGGCATCTACTTTGGAGGCGTCTACTTTGGAGACCCTCTTTGGAGGCGTCTACTTTGGAGACCCTTTCTGGAGGTGTCAACTTTGGAGGCATCTACTTTGGAGGCCCTTTTTGGAGGCATCTACTTTGGAGACCCTTTTTGGAGGCATCTACTTTGGAGACCCTTTTCGGAGGCGTCTACTTTTGAGGTGATTTCCCCTCGGGTGGGGACTTTAATGGCTAGAGGGTCTTCGTTCGATCTCAAACATGGTCAGCGACCCCTCTAGCATGAGGTCCACTTCTATATGGAATCTCCAGACGTGTTGGTAGTATGGCCACCGGAGGAAGGTTCGCTTTCTTCGACATGAAAGTTCTTATGGCCCTCTTCCACACGTATGTACTTTTGTGCTCTCTCGAAGAAGTCATCCAAATTCGAAACTTCTCTTTTGAGTATGCTCCCCCATAACTTGCTTCCTGGACGAACTCCGGCTGTAATAGCCATCTTGAGCTCCGCTTTGGTTAAATCTCCCACCTTTGTCGCCTCCATACTGAACCTATGGACGTAGTCCTTCAGACTTTCATTCTCACCTTGTTTTATGTTAGCGAGGTTGGTAGTTGGCATGATGTAATCACAGGCTGCATGGTGCTGCTGAAGAAATTCATCAGAGAATTGTTGCCATGACTCGATTGTTCCTGGCCCTAACCTCTTGAACCACTTGTACGCCACTCCTTTAAGCGTAACAACAAAGCAATGACACTTTGCCCTGTTGTTGACCCCTCTTAACCTCATCAAGTTATTGAAGGAGTCTATGTGATATTTTGGGTCTGTCGTACCCTCGTACGGAGTCATGCGAGGCTCTATGAAGCCAGTGGGCACTTGCTCAACCTGAATCTCCCTTGTGAAGGGTGAGTCACGGTCGAATTCTTCGTCATCCATGTGCCCCCCAAGCGCAGTGGTGATCTTGCCTCGAGGGTTTCGCATTTCGGAGTCTAGTCCCCTCCTCTTTTTGCATAAGGAGTCTTGCGGGTTCTTGGGCTGATCCCTTGCCTTGGTCGTATTCCTTGGGGGAACCGCGGGGGGTGCATGTCTTACTTCTGACCTCTTCCCATGGAGCTCTTTTCTTAGGCTAGGGGGTGCCTCTTTTGAGGGGACTTCGGCCTCGTTCTTACGACCATCATCTTCTCTCTGCCTATGCTCCTGGGGACATTTCGTCGGCCTAGGTCCCCCATGGCACTTTGCATGGGGGGTTTTACTGGTGGAAAGTTGGGTTCTCTCATCATCTACAGGGAAAGTGCTTTCCCATTTTTCATGCTCCTTCCCTTTACGCATAGGAGGGGGTGTGCTTGACTTTCCTCGTAGTAGGTCATTTAAAACCTCTTGCATGTTCTCTATCTGGGTTTCCAACTTTTGAGTCTTTTTGTGTAACTCTTGAATCTCATCCCTGTAGAGGCAAGTCCTTGAGCCTGAACTTACCGAGCGTACCCTGGGACTCTAGCTTGGCCCGTGCGTTGATGGACCTGGGTCTTGGTGGCCTGAGCATGGTGCTACTGGAGGCCGGTGAAGTGAATGCACTGGCGGCTCCAAATGACCTCCGTCGGGCCTGATGATCGGAGATGAGGCTTCCTTCTCCTCCCTTGGGGGAGGAGACTCCTCCAGTCTGCCTCCATGTTTAGGCGAAGGGGGGTCTTTCTGGGTAGCCCTCCGCTCTACTTCATCCCAGAGAACCTCATCATCTTGTATTTTCCATAGGCATTTTGAACGTCTTAGCATCTTTCTTTGCTGGGAATGATGGAAGAACGCTGGCTTGATGCTTGTTCTTCCCACAGACGGCGCCAAACTGTTGACGGTGAAATTTCGTCAAAGAAATTAGATCAGAAAACTCAAAGGTAAGTTAGATGATATTTATATAAGAACTTAGAATAAACTTTAAGGAAAAGTAAACACAGATAAAAAATGGAGCAAGCTTTGGTATATTTCTCAATAGCCTCTGCATACAATGAATTTTCCAACCCCTCATTCTGAGGGGTCAAGCTCCTTTTATAGTTGGGCTCTAATGGCCCCTTATACATGGTGGTCCCTTGGGACAATATAGTACATAAGTACACTGTCAGGGTAATAGCACAGGTGGTAGTGGTATGGGAAGAGTGGTGGAGCAGAAGATCATGGTGTCAGCCTGGTACATAGTCAGAGGCATGCATATAGTGCCTCCACTCTCTGTACAAATCCGTACCTCCACTACCTGTGTGATACAGGTGTCAGGGTCATGCACCCGTACACGTACGGGTACTATGTACCCGATGGTTATTCTCGCCTCTCCAAGGCATGTATCTGCTCAAGGCTATTCCACGTCCTACTAAGTGTAGGGAAGCTAGTGTGTTGACATGAATGATATACTCAGTCATCTATTCCACTATTGGCTCTATACCTAATAGTTATTGGGTCTCTCCTATTGCTCTTCACCTCATGTGACTCATAGGGAGAGTGGTGCTCCGTTGGCGGCACTTACCTCAGGAAGAGAGATAAGGCCTCTTCAACGGGGCCTGCTGCGTGTGTGATGAGGCATGACGCCTACAAATGAGATGAGGGTCTCAACTTGTGAAACCATCACTTTGCAGCCCCCACACTACGAGGCTCCTGATATATGGTCGAAGGGTGTTTAGTGGAGGCTATGTCTCTTGAGGCCTTTGACGTGGCTGGTGAGCGAGGCGAGGCACTCGCGGCCCTTGGGCGAGACCCTTGAGGGTGTGGCCACTAGGCATGCGATCGTGAGCCCCTAGTGCGCGCGGGGTGCGTGGCCCCTGGTGCGCGCGGGCGCGAGGCCCCTGGTGCGCGCGCGGGCGCGAGGCCCATGTGCGCGCGGGGCCGAGGCCCCTGGTGCGCGCGGGGAGCGAGGCCCATGTGCGCGCTGGGCGTGAGGCCCCTGGTGCGCACGGGGCACGAGGCCCATGTGCGCGCGGGCGCGAGGCCCCTGGTGCGCGTGGGGGCGAGGCGCATGCCTTGGTGAGACGTGGAATACATCCTGGGTGCGAAATGTTTCCTTGGCGTGAGGTCCTTGGTGTGGGACACCTCGGGGCAAGGCTAGGCGCATGAGGTGTTGGCATATGCGGGGTGCAACGGGGTGCTGCTGGAGTGGTGTTCGCGAGGCTGGGGCCTTAACTTCGAGGGGCATGGATAAGGGCCATGTGTGCATGACAGAGGCGTCTAACAAGGTGATGCAGCGTGGTGGCCTGGAATGACCTCGTGAGACCCAGAGCCTTGCGAGTGTCTAACACTTTGATGGCCTGTAATAACCTTCTGCCTTCATCGCGTACTTGGCCCCTTTGGTGCCCCTTAGCTGCTTACTTCTTTAAGGGACTAGAAACTTCTTTTGTTTGTTTTTAAAAATAAATGGGCCCATATTGCATGTTTTATTAATGCCCCATTGAACCTTTTTCATAAAATATGGTATTTTCTTAATAATTATCAAGTAGTCATCGTTCACAAATAAAGTAGCATAGGGTGTTATTACAAAGACTCTAAGGCAATATGGTATTCTAAATCGTTTCCTCGTTCACTGGCTCCCCGTAGCATACATACATATGTTTTGGAAACTGACTCAGCTCACCATGCGTGTCAAATAAGTCTACCTAGTGTTTACCTACAAGGGGGAAAGTAAGGGGGTGGGCTAAAAGCCCAATAAGGAAGTTCAAACAAGAAAATAAAACACAACATAAAAGCATAAGAGACATATCTCATAAATTCTGAACATATTTTCCTTATAGCAATCATTATCAACATAAGTCATATGAAAACATAACCATAATAACATAAGTCATCATCATAATCATAGACATAATATTATATAAAACATAAGCATAATTACACAACATATGATTATGGCACCCCTATTATCCAGGTCACATCATATGAAAACATAACCATAACAACGTAAGTCATAATCATAAACATAAGATTATATAAAACATAAGCATAATCACACAACATATGATCATGGCACCTTTATTGTCCATGTCACATCATGTGAAAAACATAACCATAACAACGTAAGTCATAAACATAAGCATAATCATACAACATATGATCATGGCACCCTATTGTCCATGTACATCATGTGAAAACATAACCATAACAATGTAAGTCATAATTATAAACATAAGCATAATCATACCACATAAGATCATGGCACCCATATTGTCCAAGATCACATGTGACTCTCCTTTGGTCACTTACATGGCGCCCCTATTGTACATGTTTTACCTGGCACCCATATTGCCAAGATTTTAGGCACATCTGCCCTTAATAATGTTGCAGCACTAGGTTAAGCAAACACAAACAACTCCATACATATCTCAAAACTAGGGTCAATTCAAAAACAAAACAAAAATCTAGCTAACTTCCTTACCTTGAGTCCAAACAATATTCAAATAGTAGGAACACTTCACAAAGAGCATAGAATTATAACAAAATAGGTGTCTTAATATCACATAAAATCACACCTAAATATTCAGAAGTATTTCCCACATTTGCATGGGCCTTGCAACATGACAACCACCTAAAGACCAAACACACAATACTAGGTATGTTTCTACTATCAAACTTAGAGCACATAATTGATTCAATTACTTGGAAATAAGCCTTCAAATCAAACTAAATTCTAGGTCGAAACCATCATAGGCACACCAAACAATTAAACAAGATTTCATAATTCATAAGGTCATGAAAACAATATCACTTGTCATGTTAAAAATTCATAGATAGATCTTATGGCTCATATTTGGTAAATATCTCAAGAAAGAAATAAAACAATTTTAGGAAACATGCATGTCGAACCCTCATATACCCTTACTACCAAAACATGATGACAAAATCATACACAAGCTTATAATTAACTAAAGTGATAGAAACAATATCAATTGGCACGCTGAGCATCTTGGCTAGAACCCTAATCTAACATAAAGAAAAATTTCAACATATCATGCAAGGGAATCTTAAAAACATTAGTAAGAATGTTTGTAATATCAAAACATTCTAGAATCATGTCACGATAACACATCACTTTGAATAATTTTTGACAAATTCCAACTTGGTGAAATAGCACTGAAACATATATATAGCTAAAGCATAATATTTTAACACCAAATACATGGTAACAAGGCATTCATCATGTTTCTATAATTAAGGAAAATTCCATACCATTTCTCACAATTTAATTTAACATTTTTATCAAATACATCTCAAGTCACATATACATATACATACATGCATATCTACACTAGCTATATACATATTACATTTTAAATCATATAATAGAATTTCAATTCCAAAACTAGCAGGCATACCTAATAGTCAAGCAATTTACATACATTTATAAGACATAGATCATAGCCATATACATGAATTGGCAATACCTTATCCCATAAACAAGTTAAAATCACACATTGATTTTCATCATAAAACACATTTCACCACACATAGCATGACCAAAACTCATATCCAAACCCAACACATATATATAATACACATAGCATCACATATATATATATATATACATTTACTACATATTCCCACATATATATAATACAAACAAGATTATATACACTCTATACTATACATATTTATATATATATATCTTTTAACCCTTCATGCTTGTACAAAAACACATACACGCATACATATGAATCAATACACGCATATACCACATTCATATATGCATATATTTATAAATGAGTTTATTCATAAATTAACATTCATGCATCAAAACCATATGTACAACCCTAGCATGTTTATATGAATTTAAATAGAGAAAAAGGCGAACAACATCAAAACACATAGAGAAACAAGATCAAAACAACAAATAGAGAACACAAACCTCTTGATAATTTTTCTTTGCCCAAAACACTAGAAATGTGTCCCTTGACACCCTCGTTACTTAACACGAAAACCTAGATGCGAAAAACCCCAAAGCATCTATGTTTTAGAATTTGGAAATAAAGATAAGAAGAACGAAAATAAATAAACACCATCTTACATTTTATAAACCCGAAAACCTTAACTTTCTTGCCTTGAAGGACTATGAAAAGAAAGAGAAAAAAAATGAGGTTTCTTTTTTCTGCTAATGGGTGGAACACGTTGGTGTCAATTGGAAGATGAAAGAAAATTTTCTAGTGCTTCCTTGGAGGTGGACATCAATGAGAATGGGAGGAGAGAAAAGTTGAGTTTCTTTCTTTGGTGTTGGGCAGCTACAAGTGGTGATGAGGAGAAGAAGAAAAGAACAAAGAAAAAGAAAAAGAAAAATTGAAGCTACTTACTTATGCTCTTAACCCTAGTCGAAACTCTTAGGCCAATATACAATTAAAGACCAATTATTCCCCTTGATTCCCTCTTATGGAAATATATACAAAAATGAAAATCACTACTAATGGCTAATCCATTGCTTGACCGACACCCCACACTCTCCTTGCATGCTATCAATTTTGGCTAGCACGAATATAGGAAACAATCAATTCCTTTATTTTCCAATTAACAAAATAATTACTAGAAAATGTAACTACAAGAATCTAGACAAAGCTATCAATTTCTATTGATTTTGAATCAAGGGAATAATCTAAAAATAGAAGCAACTGTTAGATTAAAGCTTTTACTAGCTCTTTTAGATGGAGTTACAGAAAGTCAGAATGAGTTGTGAGCTTGGGGACCGGTACTCTATATCTATAGAGTGAGGCCTACTATCAGAGTCTCTACCACAGATTGAGATATTCTCTCGATCAGTTTGGATATGCAAAATCGTGTAACAAATAATGTTGACCATTAATTAGAATATTTTGTCAATAAATAAAATATTGACTTTGATATATTAAATCAATTAGTTATAACAAATTGATTATTATTTTCCATGTATTACAATATATTTATTACATAACAATATAATTTATGTGGCTATGTACTTAAACGAATAAACCCTATGTTTATTCATGTCCTATAAAATTTTCTCAAATAAAATTAAATGTGCATAAATATGAGAAAATATCAAAATAAGAGTTTCATTGATAATAACTTCAATTTGTACAATAAATTTACATAAGGGAACCAAGTCCCATGTTCACTACATGATCCTTGAATTTATGAGGTGGCAAGCCTTTCGTCATAGGATCACCAATCATCAATTCAATGCTAATGTGTTGAATGACCACATTATTTTCTTTAACACATTTTCTCATGACCAAGTATTTGATGTCGATGTGCTTGCTTCGTCTACCACTCTTGTTGTTCTTAGCCATGAATACAGCAACTAAATTGTCGCAGAACATTCTCAATGGCCTAGATATGGAATCTACAACTCTAAGGCCTAAAATGAAACTCTTTTTCCATACACCATGCGATGTAGCCTCAAAACACGAAATGAACTCAGCTTTCATAATAGAAGTAGCAGTCAAGGTCTGTATGTTACTCCTCCATGATATAGCTCCACTGGCAAACATAAACACGTAACCAGAGGTTGATTTACATGAATCAGTACAACCAACAAAGTCTGAATTTGAGTAGCCAACTACTTTTAGGTTGTCGGTTCGTCTGAACATGAGTTTGTAATCCTTAGTACCCTGAAGATACCTCATAACTTTCTTTGCAGCTTTCCAATGGTCTAACCCCGGGTTACTCTGAAATCTTCCAAGAATTCCGACAGCAAAGGCAATGTCGGGTCTTGTGCACACCTGAGCATACATCAAGCTTCCAACAGCAAAAGCATATGTGATGTTCTTCATTTCTTCCTTTTCAAAATCATTCTTTGGACACTGGATCAAATTTAATTTATCACCCTTAACAATAGGAGCAACACTTGGTGAACAATCTTTCATCCAAAATCTCTCTAAAACTTTGTTAATGTAGCTTTCTTGAGATAGATCTAATAATATACCTTTGAATCTATCTCGATGGATCTTAATGTCAATGACATAAGATGCATCACCCATATCCTTCATCTCAGATTTCTTTGAGAGAAATTGCTTCACCTCATCTAGCATGCCCTTATCATTGGTTGCAAGAAGAATATCATCCACATATAAAACAAGAAAACAAATCTTACTCTCACTGACCTTCTGGTATATACATTGATCCATGACATTCTCTTCAAATCCAAACGAAGAGATGACATCATGAAATTTTAAATACCATTGGCGGGACGCTTGTTTTAAACCATAGATGGACTTCTTAAGCTTGCACACCAAATGCTCACCATCACTAGAGGAGAATCCTTCTGGTTGTTTCATGTATATCACCTCCTCTAGGTCACCATTTAGGAAGGCAGTTTTCACATCTGTTTGCTGCAACTCTTGTAACGCCCTACTACCTTAGAACCGTTACTAAGTGAGTTTAAAATGTGCAATTAACTCGCTCAGCGAGGTTTTTAGAACAAAAGTGTGATTAAACAAAAAGACAAGGCTGTAATCTTTAAAAGTACTCCATTTCACTAAAAGTTCCAGTAGTTTAACATTTGGGATCCCAAAACGATGTTCGTAAACTATTTACAACACAAAATAGATACACAGTTGACAAATTATCAAAAACAGAGTTTAGTACAGCCATTTCTCAAAAATGCCCCCAACCAAAGCAGTCGGGTAGGCCAAACATGTACGTGCCGCCCCCACGCTCTCCGTACTCATGGCTAGTTGACTTTCTCTTTGCCCTTACCTGCAACACAGAGCACCCGTGAGCTGAGTCCCAGCAAGAAAACTCACACAGTACATAACATATGCATATCACACAGTTGCTATGACAGATAGCTCACAGTCAATCAGGCAATCCACAAGATTAAACACATATACGACCATGCCGTCTCAGAAGCATTACCAAAGCCTGGGATCTCGGTCTACACCGTAAGGATATCCCATGTATCCATTAGGGTCTTACCCTAACCACAAGCACTCCATGTGCTAAGTGGTATTCCCGGCCCCATTGCCGTTCTCGGCCTTCACCGTTCTCGGCCTTCGCCGTTCTCGGCCCCTTTGTCGTTCATTCTGCTACAACCATATTTAGCATTCTCAAACAACAATCAAACATATAATAGTTCATTTAAAGCTACATCCTAGCAATGATATATCTTAGGGCCGCGCCCTGCAGCAATACTATGGGCCAAGCCCTGCTCTACGGGTGCTATAGTTTTCTTACCTGTACCCTGAGCTTTCTGATGCACCAAGGTCACAAGAACGGTCCTCTATCACAAGCCTCTCCAAAGTCCTAGTCACAACACATATAAAACACTTTTAATACTAACCAATCCCAAAACCACTTCCCGGGACCAATCCCGCACTCTCGGGACCTCTAATTCCTTAAAACAACGCATTGGAACCATCTCTCAAGTCCCCGGGAAAAAGCCCTAAAAATGAAATTTTTGGCTGTCAAAAATGGCCTAGGGCTGCGGCACTCCCTTCAAGGGCCGCGGCGCCCAGTGGCTTTCCCTCATCCTGATGCAACCTCGCGCCGCGGCGCCCAAGAACAGGGTCGCGGCGCTCCTTCGCGAACCCAGATTTCTGGGTTTTCCCCTGCGTTTTTCCCGAGCTAAAACCACTCCAAATCATCCCAAACAAGTACCTAAGCCCCAAAACCAATTCAAAACCCCAAATGAACCCTTAACAACCTATAAACATCATAAACAAACTCAATCACACAATGACACCCAAAAATCCACTCTTGGGTTTCAAATTTCAGAAACCTAAACCATGGCTTCTAAGACTTAAACCATAGCTTGAAAAATATGAACCTTGCTTCTAAAATCTTAAACCACATCAGAAACCAAAATGTAAACATGTTAGAACTCTTACCTCAATCAAGAATCTGGCTTGAACCCTCCTCAATTCCAGCCTCCAACCTCTTTCCTCTTGATTATCCTAGTTGAATTTCCAAGTAAAACCAGCCATTCCCCCTTTAGATTCCCACACTCAATCTCTGAAAATTTAAACTTAAATTCAACAAAAGCAGAGCACAAACTCTTACCTCTGAACAATTTTGGCCTAAGCTTGATCTTGGTTACTTCAAACCTCTTGATTCTCCTCCTAAGACTCAAATTCAGCTTTCTTCTTCAGGTCTCAAATTTTAGCATAAACCAACTATCACCAAGTATAATACGTAAATTCCTTTTTCCTTCTGCTGAAGGTTATCTATCTTGTCAAATGACTATTCCACCCTTCCTCAAATATCCCTTCCTAACTAAACCTCAGGGGCTCTTTTGTCATTTCATATCTATATTACAATTCTACCATTTTTCCTCCTAAACCTGTTACTCTCAGCGGTTACTAATGGTTACACAAGTTACTAAATTACCAGTTACCATTAACTCACAAGAACTCAATTTACAAAATCCCCAAAATACCCCCTAGGCTTCTCCCGAGCCGGGTATTTAATCCTGTTGTGACCTTTAAACTAATTATCTCCCTAGGACCGTCTCGGCACGTGCATCACACTATTATCACCACACTCACGTGGTACAAATCACATAACACATTTATCACATTTATGCCCTCAGCAAACTAAAATTACCAATTTACCCCAAGCATACAAACGGGGTCCTCATGCATATTTATACTACCTAAGCATGCATTCTAATCACATATTCATTTAAATTCATAGATTATCATATTAATTCACTTATTTCCCTCCAGGCACGCTAATCAAGGTCCTAAACCTTATTAGCAACTTGGGATGTTACAACTCTAAATCGAAATGAGCAATTAATGCCAGGATAACTCTGAGGGAATCTTTCTTAGATACCGGAGAAAAGGTCTCCATGTAGCCAATTCCTTCTTTTTGAGTGAATCCCTTAGCAACAAGTCTCGCTTTGTGTCTCTCAATGTTGCCTAATGAGTCTTTCTTTGTTTTGAAGACCCATTTACACCCAATAGCCCTCACCCCATTAGGCAACTCAACAAGATCCTAAACTCTGTTGCTCTTCATAGAATTCATTTCTTCATTCATTACATTGTACCACAGTTCTGATTCTTTACTATTCATAGCTTGTGAAAACATTTCTGGATCATTTTTTTCTCCAATATTGTAGTCAGATTCTTGCAAATACACAATGTAGTCACTAGGTATTGCCGATTTTGTTGTCCTAGTGGATCTTCTTAAGGCTACACCAGCAGGCTCTTGGGCAGCGGGTGGTTCAGCTTGTTGTTCAACAATTATAGGCAACTCTTGAACAACTTGATACATTTGAACTTCATCATTGACTTGTGGATCTTCAACAATTGGTTTTGGTGGTTCAACATCCATTTGGACTACAGTGGTGTTATCAATCACAATCAATCTTGCTCTTGAGGTGGAGGGTTCTGAAGGATCTTTCTTAGAACCTAAGTCCTTGGATTGATCACTCCCACTAATCAAGGCATTTTTAAGAAATTTTACATTCCTTGATTCCACAATCCTAGTGCTATGAGATGGACAATAAAACTTGTAACATTTAGACCTTTCAGTGTATCCAATAAAGTATCCACTTATGGTCCTTGGGTCCAGTTTCTTTTCTTGTGGATTGTATACCCTAACTTTAGATGGGCATCCCCAAATGCGTACATGTTGCACACTCAGTTTCCAACCATTCCATAATTCAAAAGGAGTTTTTGAGACTGCCTTGGTTGGAACTCGATTTAATATGTACACGGATGTCTTTAGAGCTTCAGTCCGCAAGGATTTAGGAAGTTTAGGGTTGCTACTAAGCATACTTCGCACCATGTCCATCAATGTTCAGTTTCTCCTTTCTGCAACACCATTTTGCTCGGGTGTACCAAGCATGGTATATTGGGCAACAATCCCATTTTCTTGAAGAAACTTTGCAAAAGGGCCAGGTGCTTTTCCATCTTCAATGTATCTACCATCATATTCTCCACCTCTATCTGGTCTCACTATCGTAATTTGCTTGTTGCATTATTTCTCTACTCCAGCTTTAAATCATCTATGAAGGAGATGAAGTATTTCTAACCATATGAGTCCATGTCTGGACTACATATATCAGTATGTATGATTTCTAATAGGTCAGAACTCCTATGGACACCACTTTTCTTAGACTTGGAGGTATGCTTTCCCTTAATGCAATCCACACAAGTATCAAAATCAGTAAAATCTAAGGTATTGAGTACCCCATCTTTCACTAACCTTCTAATTCTATCAATGAAGATATGTCCCAATCTCCGGTGCCATAATGTAGAGGAATTCTCATTCATAACACATTGTTTATTGCCAGCATGAACGTGCACAGTATTATAAGCGGTATTGTTTTGTAAATTAAGGCAATAAAGACCATCAGACAAAATACCATTTCCAACACATTTAGATTTATTATATAAATTAAAAGATTTTTTCTGAAAATGTAAAGGAAAAAGCAAAAGGTACAAGTCTTGAAACGGAAATCAAGTTTCTAGAGAAACTTGGTACACAAAATGTCTTTTCTATCTTTAAAACAAAACCACTACTTAAAACTAAATGGCACGTTCCAATAGCCTCCACATGTGAGCCCATCTTGTTTCCGGATAAGATGTTTTGCTCACTTGCCACTGGCTTCCTTAGGTTTTGTAAGCCCTGCAAGGAACTTGAAATGTGAATTGTTGATCCATAATCAATCCACCATGTGTTAATATTAACATTAGCCATATTAGATTCATAACATACGAATGAAATTGGATTACCTTTGTCGTCCATCCATTTCTTGAACTTGGCACATTCCTTTTTCGCATGTCCCATCTTTTTGCAGAAGAAACACTTGATGGAATCCTTCTTTATTTCTCCTTGGGGGGGTCACTTTGTTTTTCCCCTTGTCCTTCTTAGATGGTTTGCGTTTCTTCCCTTGGGGGGCCATGTGAGCACTTTCACCTTGTTCCTGCAGGAGCCTTGCTTCTTCTTGAGCACACATGGTTATCAGTTCATTGATACTCCATTTGTCCTTATGTGTGTTGTAGGAAATTTTGAAAGGCTCGTATTGAGGTGGAAGATTGTTAAGGATGTAGTGGACCAGGAAGGTTTCAGGAATGACTACATCGAGCTTCTTTAGTTGAGCAGAAATGTCCCTCATCTTTGAAATATGTTCTCTAACTCCTGTGACATCAGTGAGTTTTGTGGATGAGAACTGGTGGATGAGGTTGTTGTAAAGTGGTTTTTTCTGAAGTGTCGAACTGCTCATCGATCAGTTTGATCAAGTCTTTGACTTTCTCAGGTTGTTCCACTGATCCACGCATTCCCATAAGGATCTTGGACATAATGAACAGGATGTTAAGGCGATTGGATCGCTCCCATTTTTCATATAGTGCGATCTGAGCAGCAGTGCTAGTCGCAGTAATTGCAGCAGGTTCATCCTTCCTTATTGCATAGTCCATGTCGGTGCAGCCTAAATGAAGAAGAACTCGTTCTTTCCATATTTTGAAATTTTCACCCCTAAGCTCAGGAATTTCGATAAGGATTTCAGCGAAACTAGAGGAGGATGAAGAAGCTGCATGAATAGGATTACAAACTTAGATTTTTAAAGATTGAGGCTTAATGAAGTCATGTTTTACCAATGTATAACATGCTGAAGGATGAAATTTTATTAAACAAATATTGCCTATGGGCTAAATTTTTAATTTAATAAAATTAGATGTATAGGATGATAGATTATTCAAGCGAATTATTTTGGATAAATTAAGGTTTGATACTTCTATCTTTATTAAACTTTATGATAAAACTATTATACAGGATCTTTATTTATTTTCATGTATATCTAATATTAATACGAGATAGCCTAAAACATGTTTCTAAAATTGAATTCAAAGAGAAACAACTAATAGAATACTTACAGTATACGCAGCGGAATTAAAGAGTCATTCCTTCAGTTTCTCTAACTCTTGTATCCTCTCTGTCGCAGAGTATTATCAAGAGACTGAACCGGTCTTCTATTTTCTTCACAATCTTCCAATGTATCCTTAGAACCACCTAGACTAGTGTGGGCAATTCTCAACACATGAGATAGATATAGAGAGAAGAAGAGAAAATAACAAAGAGGCTTAGAAAAGGACTTGTGTTTAGAGAGAATCTAAAACTATCAGAAAATCTGACTTGTGACTTATCAAACTTATGTTTTGACTTCTCTCTAAGCACTTCTTTTATAGACTCAATTAGGCCATTTAATTTAATTTAATTAAAAAAATCAATAAAATAACAGTCATTTTGAAGCCCTAGGTCGAAATTATCATGGGCTATAGGCCCGTGAAATTTCCCATTTGATTATGAGCCCATTGAACTTAAAATCAAGGCCTGTATTATTTTCTATTGATTTAATTAATTAAATAATTATTTAAATCATCTATCAAATTAATTATTTATAATTTGAACCTTGATTTAAACTTATTTATTAATTTAGATATCAATTTATCTTAATTAATAAATCTGCCATAATTTCTCTTTTCTTCTCAAAATTACACAACTCTATGAAACTATCTAAAATTGACTTGGTCAACTTTGATAATTCTAATTGATAATTAAATCAATTAATTGAGACTATCTAGATGATTTTATCTAAGGTACAATGGGGACCATGGGCCTATGAAATCAAGCTCCAATAAGTTATCATAAATCTAACAAATAAATTTACTAACTTATTAATTCATCATGACTCCACTATAGACTCGGAATTGCACTCTTGAATTCACAGAACGCTCTGTAACAAACATGTTAGGAAAAATTGTTTTGCCTCAATGGAAATTGATAATAATATTACAACTCTATGCAATATATTACAAATAAATAATGATTGATTGAATAAGATTACAACTCTATAACTGAAAATACAAATAAACTAAAGAACAAGAAGAAGAGAAGAAGAATAGAATGGTGAAAATACAACTCAAAGCAAAATGTTACAAGTAAAGTAAAATGTTTGAAATAAAGAAAAGAAGATTACAACTCAAAACAAGAAATACAAATAAAAAAAAAGAGAAGAATATAAAGATGAAGAGAAATAGAATAGAAAGAAAGAACAAACAAACTAAAATAGAAGCAACTCTCACTCACACTACCAAAGTGAAGAGTGTTGGGGATCACCAACTTGAACAAGGTTTGAAACCTTTGTCCAAAATCTTATTTCCCCCTAACTCAAGCACTAAGGGATCTCTCACATATTATAGGAAATGCTTTATGGAATTATCAAGTCTCAAGGTGTTTCTAGCCAAGTGCTGTAATGGATAGAAATGTTGTGTCTTTCAAGTGAGCTATAGGCTCCTATTTATAGAGTTTAGAGACACCTTTTGAATTTCAAATTCCACCAACCCTCATGGCTATTACCAATGTTTAATTGGATTAATATGGAATTAAAAATGAGATTTTAGGGTTATTTGGGTTTTTTGAGTCGTTCAACAAAGATTGAAAAAACTGAAAAATTGGTCAGTTTTGGCCTGTGGCTGCGGCCAGAGACATTAGTGGCTGCGGCCACTGGTCTCTAACCCACAGGTCGCGACCAGTGAATGTTGGTGGCCGCGGCCACCGACCAATTTCAGCACAAAAAAATGTGTTGTTTTTCCAAACGGTTCCAAACCCTCCCAAATGATTTTGTAACTCCCAAAACACATTATTGGGGTTTAAATCATATCTCTAACAACCATATCACATATGACTTTATGAAATTCATCTCAATATTGTGTAACAACAAATTTACACAATAAAGGGTAATATTTGGAAGTTACAAATTTGTAACACCAAATATGTTACATTATTTGGATATATATTATATATCTTAATATTGTAACTCTCTATTATATGTTACAATATGTGACACACTTTGTCACATTTATTTAATCTAAAACATTATATTATAAAATAATATAACAAAATA
The DNA here is from genome assembly GCF_963169125.1 of Humulus lupulus. Classification (NCBI taxonomy): domain Eukaryota; kingdom Viridiplantae; phylum Streptophyta; class Magnoliopsida; order Rosales; family Cannabaceae; genus Humulus; species Humulus lupulus. Next base: position 68,814,373 of record NC_084798.1, read on the forward strand.
TAAATACGTTATTAATTATCCATTGTTACAACCATAATTGTCACTCAATCCTCTATAGACGATCTACAATGAGACAGGACTAAAATATCGTTTTACACCTCATTGTATTTTATCCTTAAAACACTTAGTTCCTTGTAAATGATATTTCAGTAAACTAATTTAACTACTGAAATGAGATCTCTATCATTTAACACCTTGAACCAAACTAAAAGGAAACCATCGTTTCACTTCTTCATCAGAAGTTAGAGATGTTCATATCTATGATTAATACTCAGAATACTAACTACTCAGAATTGAGATTGAATTGACCTATGGTCAACTATATGATATGACTAGAATAGATAATAACAGTATGTTTACTTATCTTATCAACTGTCAATATTGGTCCAGTCCGATGTAAAAAATATATCTGATCTTATTTACTTTGCTAATGTTCTAGAAAGAACATAACACTGTAATGTGTAAGTAGATCATATCGTAGATTGACAAGTCAGTGTAAATCCTGTGCACTGACTAATCTTAGGACTAACTTATTTTGAACATATAATCATATTTATATTCCACTGTGATGACGTCACTATAAATAAGATTAGCTATATGCTCGGGATTTAATAGAAGTTTATATTAAACAAATAATCATGAAAATAAAACATGTGAGCAAAGTGATTGACCAAGTCAAAAAATAATTTCTATCCTTTTATTGATAATAAAATGAGATTACAAAGAATTTGGGTTTTAATTAGGGCATAAAACCCCAACATAAGATGCAACTAAAATTGTATACAGCTAGACAGGACAGCCTAGTCCACTACCAATCGAAACTTGAAGCTTTCGAGCAATTGCATTACGATTAGCACTCTGAGTTCGAGAAGACACGGTTGGAATCATATTGGCACGTTTAACTTTTTTGGTTGAAAATCGACTATCAGAATGTGACTTAACAGGGCTCAGAAGTGGCTGGGGACTTTCACCATTCTTATTCCCAACAAATAAGCCAATTTCACCACTGCCATCCAAGTTGATTAATTTATTATAATGGTCCTCATTTTCACAAAAAAATCGCTCGCTTCCTTTGTTGAAATCATTACATACTAAAAGATTTCCAAAACGATAACGCTCCGCACTTGCATCAAACTATGGATTTAAATTTTTTGTCAAAGTCAAATATAACTGTAAAATTGAAAAATAAATAGCCATACCAACATGCCTTAGAATAAAGTTTACATACCTCGTACGCACTAGCATTTCCATCACTATGGGCCTCCATGTATTTCAACACATACACTCCGCAGTCGTAGTTGTTAGCTTGTTGAGGCAAACCTTTTTCCATAGACATCTCAAACCTAGCAGATTTCCATTTGCTCTCTCGAGTGGCATTAATATCAAAGGAAAATAAAGTGTCCAAGGTCTCCAACTATATTCATAAACGACAGAGTATTAGGCAGGCAATGATGCAATCAAGTTTGAATAAACTAAATTTCATACCATTTCTTTAGTACAACAAAATTTATCATCCATATCTCCATTTTCTACAAGAGAATCCCAAAGCACAGCGGTTCTACCTACAAGATCCAACTGAACCACGAACATATGTCTAGCTTCCGGATCTCCATCTTTCATTATCAAAACCACCATTTGAAATATACAAAAAAAAAAAAATTATGCAAAACTAAAAAAAAAAATATGCAAAACTCGTACAAGGATGTAATGGTAATGGTAAACATAGTCAATAAAAAAGTCTAAATAAATGAAAGAAACATAATGCAATATATATCACCTCTTGACACTTTCCAAAATCAGAAAAATGGTATTTTCTCCAATTGTTTTCTCGTGCAGCATATTTAATTGAATACCCTTTGCCAAAATATTTTTCCTAAAATTAGTTTTAATTTAAAAAAATACCCTTCATTAAACCAAATATATAACATTATAATTTCAATCAGGTCAATATAAATAAACATGATCACAATTTTAGACAAATAAAACTCACTGATACATTCGTAGGCATAAACCATACAATTGCATTTTCATCGAGTTGTTTCTTACGCTCAGCTTTTGTCAATATCCTGGCATATGCGGAAACAATCTGCATAACAAGTTAATTGTCCCATTTAAATAAATTGGATTCGATATTAACAATGCTAGTAAATTAAATTTGATACTTGCCTTTCCCTGAACCCATCTCCTAGGTTCCATTGACTGCATGCACTTACAATCAATAACCAACCTATCATATTCACAAATAAGAGTGTTGCATAAAAATTAATTAACATCAATAAAATATAAAATCATATCTAAATGGTATACTAAATAACTTATACCTACTAATCTTCCAAGTCATTGTTGAAAATATATTCAGACATCTTGTATGTTTGTAGGGATATAAGGGTTGCCAGTTTGAAAGGTCCTACTACAAGCCCTTCACTAAAACAAAACAGTTCAAGCCCAGCGACACCCTAAGGGTTCGGCTCTTTGGGTTTAGCAATTGACTTCCCTGCCTCCACCACCACATCAAGAAATTCCTGTGACAAACCCATTGCAATATTACTATGTTTTCCTCCATTAACTGGATTTTATCCGCATTGATTAACATTCTCTTCTCCTACAAATTTCAGCCCCATTAGTTTAGTTACCCCCTAAGTGACCATAACCCTTAACTTATCTAGTAAAGCAACAACTAGTACCACCAACCCCTCCACTTGATGGCCAACTTTTGTAAGCTTCTCCATCAGTATGCTACTTCCCCCATAGTCCCCACTAGGCCAGACCATCCGTGCTGAGGCCCAATGCTAAGTTCAGTCTTAACGCGAACCTATTAAAGCAGACAATGATGATCAATGCTAAGTTTAGTCATAATGGGAACCTGTTAAAATATACACCTTAATATATTTATATATGTATATATATAAAATTTCACATACACTTTTGCAGCTACTATAACCTCCACGATGACATATGTAACCCTTCACTTTTTTACACTGTTCGTCAGTCCAAAAGGTGATGGTTGGAACAGAGCGGTCAACATACGTGTTCGGGACTTGTATATGGTTAGAGTACATGAATTGCCACAGTATGAAACAAAACTACAATTTATTAGTGGCTTTCAAATAAAATTAATCATTTCGACCAAATATAAAGTAACAGAAAGAATAACTACCTGAAGGAAAGCAGTGAATCCATTCAAGTGGACCAAGTTTCAAGCTTGGTACTTTCTGATAGATTTCATAAGGCATCGGACGCTATGGGTAGCCTAGTTTTGACAAGGGATTCTACAAGGATCGCACACTGTGTTTATATAACTTGTGCGCAACTGGTTGCCCGATCAAGGTACAAGGACGCTGCCTATGATTACCAAAATGAAACTTTCCAAGAAATATTCGTCTGTGTTCGAATACTCTACCAACTGTGCTTCTAGGCTTGACAATGACATGCGTTTCTTTCCAGTAAGCATTCTACTCTTAATCTTTAAGAACTTTTGCCGTCTGGAATGGTCATCACACGTTGGAAAACATCACCAGAAATGGGAAACATCTTCCCGTATATTTTCATGCAACTATTCTCAACATCAACTGATTCAACTAGCCATTGCGCCAAAGGAGTATATATACTGGGGAAATCGACTCTCAAAAATGCTCCAAACCCAACTTCATGCACCATGGCCTTCTGTTCATCAGATAATTTATTGACAATACGAGACACCCTCTCAAATGACCATCGAGTCATGATCTCACGTGACTCAATCTCATGGGTGTCCACCTCTGTTTCTGCATCATCATCCTCTGTGTCATCTTGGTCTTCTCCTTCAGATTCATCATCGAAATCAACTGGTGGCATCTCCTTGCCCTTTTTCGATTTACCAATTGATATGGTCTTTAGGGCAATCATCCGCTTGGTTGCTAGTTCTTTCTGCATCTAAACAAAACAAATCAAAAGTACACGATTAAATGATTAATCAAATCAAATAATATTAAGAAAAACTTAAACAACAAGGAAGTGAGTCTACAAAGATGGCATACAAGTGCATTCTCTAGTCGTCTCTTCTCCGTTAACAAATTTTCAAGCTTGGATGTCTCCTTCTTAACAACTACCATACTACATGTCCTGAAACAAGCCAATAACTAAAGCACTCAAAATAATTGTAGCAAAACTAAAATTAGCTGGACAAGAAAAAAAAATTACTCACCCAAGATCACCATCCTCATCGTTCTTGCGATGGGTATCCAGTTTCTTACCCACACCTCCTCGTTTGCATTTTAAAGTCATTTACCCCTACATTTCCCAAAAATGAATAAGATAACCTCCAATTTAACTAACACATGAATTAATTGCTATTTCTTCTTAAATATTTCAAGAACAATCTAAATTCATGGTTTTCAAATATAAACAAACCAAAAAAAAAAAAAGAGGAACATGCCGAAAAGACAACTAGGTCTCAGTTCCGATAACCAAAATGGTTAAAATGGGTTGATATAGGTCTTGTTTGGTAAAATTTTTGTTTTTGAATTTTTTAAACACAAAAATATAAATATTATTTTATTTTTGTTTCTTTATTTTTAAAAAATAAAAATATGTTTGGTAACTATTTTTGTTTTTTGTTTTTAAAAACAAAAAATAATAAACGCGTTTGATAACTTTTATTTTCATTTTTTGTTTAACAATATAAGGTGTTGATTTGAAGAAGAGAAGAAAAAAAAGAAAGGAAATTTTGAAAAATGTTTAAAAAAATTGAAAGTGAAAAAATTATATTTTTAAAATTTAATAAATTTTAATTAAAATTTAAAAAAAATAATAAATAAAAATAGAGTTACCAAACACATTTTATGTTTAATTTTCAAATTTTTAATTAATTAAATAAAAAACTATTTTTTTAAGTGTTACTGTTGACGCGGTTCTTCGCCAACAGGTAATTAAGAAAATAAGAGGATGGGATTAGTGTTTATGTTGAACCGAAATAGATGAATGATCTTTTTAGGAATGGGCTGGTGACACAATTACGTTTTTAGGTGGTTCAAAGGTTAAAATCCTTCTACTCCACCAGTCAATATTATTGCTATATGCTTGGTATTCTTTTACAGGGTATTTCTTACACAATAGAGACCAACCCTTTGCAACTCCCAGGGTCTCCATATTTATAGGAGAGGGCACCTGGGAGTTGGTAAGAAGGTCATCCCGTGACCTTCTTACCTATCATGTCAACTATGTGACATTCATGATTAATTCCTAAAACCTGACACATGAAGTGTGGTCTAATCAATAGGTAAGGGGATAATGGGCCGCACGGCCCAACCCAGTCGTAGGTGTCTGAATACGCACGTTCATGCTACGTGTCCGAGAAGTCAGGGATATATCAGACACGTGATGTCTGATATATGCACGTTTACCTTGCGTGGTTGACTTTATAAAAGGTCACAGCCTCCAACTTTAGCTCGTACCACGAGCTGGATGCTTCCCTTGACCTGTGGCCTTCAGAGTCCAAACCCAGTCTGATCTTGGCGAACCCTTAGGCTACCTTGAGCTGAGGAGGTAGGATCTTTCGAGTAGCAGCTCCGGTCCTGGGGATGTCCACGTGGTAGACATGATTAGGCCGTATCTCATGATTAGGTCGTATCTCAGCTTGCTAACAGCCAGTGGGAAAACCAGGGCGTACATTTGCCCCCCAAGCCCATGCTCGTGGGCCACAGTAAGGGCTTTTAGGCTTCCCCATGAACTCTTCATATTCCACATTTTACGCAGACGCCGAATACGTGGAACATCGTGGTTGGTGACGGTACGTCTTCCGAGAACCGCATTTAATGGCCTAGCCTATACTCAGCCGTCGTTTCGTCTTTCGAGTGGAGAGCCTTGGATCCCACATCAGGGCAATCCAACGGCCCTCCTCACGTGGCCCTTCACGTATATAAAAGGGGTGGGCACCTTACGCATGGGCCACCCGTTCATTTGAAATTTTCCATAAATTTTCTTCTTCTTCTCTCTTCATTTTCAAAAAAAAAAAAACCCTCTTCTTTCCGGCTGCCATTCCCAGCACTCAAGAAGTTCAGGTGTAAGGGCCCCTTTGAAGCTTTGGAATCAACTACTCCGACGAAGCCCCAACCCAGGCGACCCCTTCATCCTCTTCTCAACCAGAACATTCTATAAGTCTCCTGACTGTGCATGTTTTGAAATTACTTTTCACTGTAGCTTAGGTAAATATTTACTGTAGCCACATGCAAGGTTTCGTTGGTTTGTTGTGGGCATGAAGGGTAAAAGCCTTTTAGGTTAGGGTATCGTTTGCAGTAGAAAACCATTTAGGAGCATTGGTGCGTTTTCTGGGGAAATTTTCTGGGTAGGATTTTAGGTATGCTTGTTTAAAATACCCAGTATTTTGGGTGCAAAACCGGGTAGTTTAGGAGACACGCTTCACAAGCGGTTTTGCCTCTCTTGCCTACTGAAACTTTCCTTCCAAGGAAAATTCCATCCTGACCCTCCTGACACACGAATTCCAAGTAATCGGAGATCTGTTGGGAGCACAGGCTCGTGTTCATAGAACCGCGTGGTCTCACTCTCCACGGGCTGGGCTTACCTCAGCTCATGTTAAGGAAACAAATTCAGATTTTTCTCCATTTTTAGGTTGCCTTCTTCTAAAATTTCTTCTTTTTGTTTGTTAGGCGACCAGATGGGACCCAAGAAGAATGCTCCCAAGAAGTCCGTAGGCAGCTCGTCTTCCCAACAAAACAAGGGAAAGGAGGTGATGGCTGAATCCCCGATTCCCAACTTTGGGCCAGCAGTGGAACGGGAGCTCGATGTGGCCCCTGACGCATTCATTGAGGCGGAGAAGACCGTCTCGAAGATCACTGACTAGGCGAGGGTAAACAAAATATTCCTCTCCCATAATATTGAGCTGGGGAGAGGAACCGTGGTTGCCCGACCTCCCATAGAAGGCGAGCGGAGCTGCGCATCGCTTGATGAGGTGTTCTCGGCCTGGAGCAACGAACATTTAAAGGCGGGGGCCATCCTCCCGTTGGACCAGTACTTCGCTGATTTCCTCAACTATGTGAGGTTGGCCCCCTTCCAGCTCCCCCCCCCCCCCCCCCAATTCTTACCAGTTGTTGGCGGGGTTAAGATACTTGTTCTTGAAACAGGAGTGGGAGGTCCCCACTCTTGCAGACATTCTGTATTTCTTCTACCTCAAGGCCAGCCCGGAGCAGCGGGGGCGAGGTGACGAGTTTTATTACTTAACCCGGTTCCCCAACACAGCTGCGGTCATCGAGCTGCCCAGCCACCCCAACGAATTCAAAGATCAATTCTTTATGTCGACGGGGTTTCGAAACTGTGAGCTGCACTACTTCAACCGTCCTCGTAAGTGCCTTTCAACCTTAGCTCGTAAGTTAAGTACCAGTTAGCTCCTCCTGTATCCATTTCTGACTTAGATTAATTCTGCAGCTATCTTCGCGAGGACAGAGAAGTCTGTGATCCTCGAGAGCCAGTACGAGACACTGGCGGGCTTGCCCCCCAGTTAAAAGGACTATAGTCAGCTCGTGACAGACGAGACGATGCTGGCCTGTAAGCTGATCTCCCCAGGCCAGACTGAACTTGAGGAGGCCCCGGGTGCCTCCCCCCACTCGCGATATGAGGCCTATCATCGTGGAGGAGGTTGCGGGGGATGAAGATGAGGAGGACGAGGTGCCCCTCGTGAGGACGAGGAAACGGGCGTTGGAGGTCGCCCAAAGAACGGACGAGGAGAGGATCCGGTCCGGAGCAACTGCAGGTCCCTCCGACCAAGGTAACCCTTATACGTTTAGGCACTTAGATAGGGCCACTTCAGACCCCCGGCTAGCTAGGTTCAATCCCAGACAGATCGTCTAACGCCATCGAAGTGACCCAGACTTATATGAAACCTTGCTTCACTGCGTCGACCAGCTCGTGCTAGATTACGAAAGTAGCCGCCCTAGGGGTACCATAGTTGTAGACAACACCCTAGCTTTTAGGTCGATCCTATTCGAGGAGTATGGGACTAACCTTCGGTCATGGCCATCACTCCAGGAGGGTGTCGTAGCCCCAGGTCTTAGGCAATACGTAGAAGATTCTAGTCCTGAGACAGCCTCGGATCCAGAACCTACGCTAGCTCGAGAAATAATTGCCTTAGATTCCCCCGCGGAAGCTCCGGGGCCGATGGTCGTAACCATAGATTCTTCTTCTAGCTCGGGGGGTAGGATTCCCTTTAGTACATATATATACTTGAATTTTGCATTTTTTCCCTTTGTTTTTGATTTTGCATGACTGCTAACTTGTGTACTAACCATATATTTGTTTTGCCAGAGGAGATGTCTCAGTCCGGGGGAAAAAATCTGCGGGCTGTGTTCGCTGGGGGGAACTCCTCAGCTAGGGCCTCTGGGCCCAAAATGAAGAAGCTCCGGATGGCGAAGAAAGCTGCCGAGACCCCAACCAAGTCTCCTACAAAGGAGAAAGGGCAGCCCCCAGTCGCCCAGGTCGAGGAAACTGCACCTCCTGCTGCAGGGGGGAGCATGCCCCCACCCCCTCCACGAACTCTGGCCTTCTTCTAGGACACAGGGGCGGAGCCCGGGACTTCGGCAATTGTGCCTCCCGAGGTACGCATCCCGGTGGACCCCCAGGATCTGTAGAAGATCCCAGATGTCTTTAGGGGGACGGTGTACGAGACGACGAACTACGCCGTCAGCCACTTCTACTGCTTCAACAAGAGGGAGCTACGGGCCATCGAAACAAGGAGCCCGGTGGGCGTGCTGGAATCTTCATTGGGCATGGCCCTAACGGTAAGCTGACCTTATCCTTTTGTGATCTTTGACTAGTATGCCTTGCCCTGTTTTTCCTTTCTCCCTTCTCTTTTTCTTAAGGCAGTTGCCTCTCCGTTTTTGCAGAGCGCCTTGGCCCTTCACAAGAGCATAGCCAGGACCAAGGCCCAGCTCGAGGATATGAGGGGCGAGCATCAGGCGGTTGTGGCCACCCACCAAACTTCCTTGCAGATGGCCAAGGATGCCCTGGCGGCCGTGCAGGCCAAGCTGGAAGAAGCCTGTCCCAAGCTTCAAAAGGTCGAGGCAACCAAAGCCGCCCTCGCCGCTGTGCGGGCAGAGCTAGACACTGTGAAGGCTGGGGCCGAGAAGGCCAAGGCCGCCCTGGAAGCCGAGAAGGCAGCCTCCAGCACCGCCATGGAGGACATGCTCTACCACTGCTGGGTCTACAACTCAGACGGTGATTTCTCCTTCTTGGGAGCGGACGTCTGGGAGCCCTTGCTGGAGGGGTTTAAAGCTCGCCTCGAGAAAGAAGAACCTTCCGAGACTGGGGAAGTCTCTGGCGCAGCTGAGCAGGAGGACGAGACGGCGACCTCCACGGGGCAGCCTGGCGGAGCTTAGGGCCTTCCTCTTTCGCACCCTTTCCTTTAATATTCTCAATTTTTTTTTGTGTAACTTTTGCATGAGGTGTTTCCACCTTGAGACAATATAACTATCAATTTTATTTTTAATTGATTTATTTCCTTTTGCCTTTACGCATTTTAGTTACTATTTTGAAAAAACTTAGTTCGCGTTAATTTTTATCAATACCTCGTGCTTTTTAAGAAAAACAACGATCACTCGATTTAAATTAACTTCTAAGTTTTATGACCTGGTTATGTCTAGGAACTTAATTTGAAAACTTAGTTCGTGTTAACTTTTATCAATATCTCGTGCTCTTTAAGAAAAACAACGATCAATCGATTTAAATTAACTTCTAAGTTTTATGACCTGGTTATTTCCAGGAACTTAATTTGAAAACTTAGTTCGTGTTAACTTTTATCAATATCTCGTGCTCTTTAAGAAAAACAACGATCAATCGATTTAAGTTAACTTCTAAGTTTTAGAACTTGGTTGCATCCAGGGTAGAGCTTAGTTCGCGTTAATCCTTTATCAATATCTCGCGTTTTTTAAGAAAAACAACGATCAATCGATTTGAATTAACTTCTAAGTCTTTAAGGCGACCTGGTTATATCCAGGTACCATATGCCCCCCAAGTAACTGGGAAAGGGTCTTTCGTGGTTACTTTAGATTACACTTGTAAATATGTACAATCATAAACGAAAAGTTAATTCTCATTGCGTAATACATAAAAAATGGCCTTTAGGCCTTACAAGGGAATCATTGACAATATCTCTTCAAATGGATGGCGTTCCAAGTTCGTGGGACTGCCCCTCCATCAAGCTGAGCTAGTTTGTAAGCTCCTTCTTTAATGACCTCAATGACTTGATATGGTCATTCCCAGTTCGGTCCCAATACCCCATCTTTGGGATCCTTTCCGACTAAGAAAACCCTCCTGAGGACCAGGTCGCCAACGCTAAAGGCGCGTTTTTTGACCTTAGAGTTGAAATAACGAGTGATTTTTTGCTGGTAATGTGCGAGCTGGAGTTGCGAATCTTCTCGTCTTTCATCAACCAAGTCGAGGGAAGTGCAAAGTAGCTCATGGTTGCGATCCTGGTTATATGCCTGGACTCTATGTGAAAGTACCTTAATCTCCACAGGGAGGACTGCCTCACTCCCGAAGGTCAGGGAGAAAGGAGTATGACCCGTAGGAGTCCGATGCGAGGTCCGGTATGCCCATAGAACCTGGGGGAGCTGTTCTGGCCAGACCCCCTTCGCTTCATCTAGTCTCTTCTTGAGGCTCGCCTTTAACGTCTTGCTAACGGCCTCGACCTGCCATTTGCCTGAGGATAGGCCACGGAGGAGAAACTCTTCACAATTCCGTACCTTTCGCAAAATTTGGTGAAGAGGTCGCTGTCGAACTAAGTCCCATTGTCGGAAACGATTTTCTTGGGCAGCCCAAATCGGCAAATAATGCTCTTAACCACGAAGTTGAGGACTTTTTTGGAAGTTATCGTTGCCAAAGGTTCTGCCTCAGCCCACTTCGTAAAGTAGTCGATGGCCACCACGGCGTAACGGACCCCGCCTTTTCCAGTAGGGAGGACGCCAACCAAGTCGATCCCCCAAACTGCAAACGGCCATGGGGAAGAGATCATCTTCAGCTCGACTGGGGGAGCTCGGGCAACGGTGGCGAATCGCTGGCACTTGTCGCACTTCTTGACATACGAGATCGAATCCTTGGACAGAGTGGGCCAGTAATATCCTTGCCTCAGGACCTTTAGGGCCAAGCTTTGCCCCCCAGTGTGATCTCCGCAAAAACCCTCATGCACTTCCTGCAGGATGGCCTTTGCTTCGCCTGGAAGAACACATCGTAGGAGAGGTAGGGAGTGCCCACGTCGGTACAGCACCCCGTCTACTATTGTATACCTGGGAGCTTGATATAGTACTCGTCGCGCATCATTACGCCCTTCAGGCAGCTTCCCCTCGGTGAGATACTCAAGGATGGGGGTCATCCAAGTCGGCCTAGCGTCGATCATCTCGACCTCTGCCCTGGCTTCTTCTATACTTGGTTTTTCCAAGAACTCTACCGGAACTAACCCCAGAGCCTCCGTCTCCCCGGTGGTGGCGAGCTTGGCAAGAGCGTCTGTGTTAGCGTTCTGTTCCCGAGGTATCTACTCGATTGAGCCTCGACCAAATGCTGACAGTTCCACTTTTACCTTTGCTAGGTAGGCAGCCATCTTGGGTCCTCGTGCCTGATATTCGCCCAGAACCTGGTTTACCACGAGCTGGGAGTCACTGAAGCACTGGACGGAGCTCACCTTCAGCTCCTGGGCTATCCTTAGCCCGGCAAGCAAAGCTTCGTATTCGGCCTCGTTGTTGGAGGCCTTTAATCCGAATCTCAGCGCCGAGTGGAATCTATGTCCCTCAGGGGATATTAAAATGATTCTAGCCCCGGAGTCGTTCTCATTGGATGAACCATCCACGAAGATCCTCCACGATTCCTGGGCCGAGGTGGCCTGGGGTGAGTCTTCTGCAGGATCCTCCCGGAATCTTGTGCACTCGGCTACAAAATCGTCCAGGGCCTGACTTTTTATAGCAGTTCGTGGGGTGTACAAAATCTCGAAGTGAATGAGTTCGATAGCCCACTTTAACAGGCGTCCCGATGCTTCAGGTTTTTGCAAAACCTGCCTTAAAGGTTGATCGGTTATGACGTGTATTGAGTGGGGCTGGAAGTACGGCCTGAGCTTTCGAGAGGCCGTGATAAGGTAGAATGCCAATTTCTCCATCAACGGGTACCGGGATTCAGCTCCGAGAAGTCTCTTGCTGATGTAATAGACAGGTCTCTGAACCCGGTCTTCTTCTTGGACCAATACGACACTAGCTGCATCCTCTGTGACAGCTAGGTAGAGAAAAAGAGGCTCTCCTGCTTTTGGTTTGGATAATATGGGTGGCTCGACCAGATGTGCCTTCAGGTCGAGGAAAGCGCTTTCACACTCTTCTATCCATTCGAAGTTCTTATTTCCTCAGAGCAGGTTGTAGAATGGCAAGCACTTATCGGTGGATTTTGAAATAAACCGATTGAGGGTTGCCACCCTTCCTGTCAGGCCTTGGACATCTTTACGCGACCTGGGTGAGGGAAGATCAAGTAATGATCTAATTTTGTCGGGGTTTGCCTCGACTCCTCGGGTATTGACGATGAAACCCAGGAATTTTCCCAATGCGACTCCAAAAGTGCACTTCTGTGGATTAAGCCTCATGCCATACTCCCGTAGTATCTTGAAGCATTCTTCCAGGTCGGAAACATGGTTATCGGAAGTCTTTGACTTGACTAGCATGTCATCAATGTACACTTCCATGTTCTTCTCGATCTGGTTTGCGAACATTCTATTTACTAACCTCTGGCACGTAGCACCGGCGTTCTTCAGCCTGAATGGCATGACCTTGTAACAATAAACATTAGTCGGGGTCATGAAGCTAGTGTGCTCCTGGTCCGCCGGATTCATGGCGATCTGATTGTAGCCTGAGTACGCGTCCATAAAGGACATGAGGTCGTATCCCGCCGTGGCATCCACCAGCTGGTCAATCCTTGGCAATGGAAAACAATCCTTGGGGCAGGCTTTATTCAGGTCGGAGAAGTCGATCCAGGTCCGCCACTTCCCGTTGGGCTTCGGGACCAGCACGGGGTTGGCGACCCAAATCGAAAACTTGGCTTCTCGAATAAAGCCGCATTTCTTGAGCCGGGCTACTTCTTCCTCTAAGGCCTCAGCCCAGGTCGTTCCAAGGCGCCTTTACTTCTGGGATTCTGCAGGAACACTTTTATCCAGATGAAGGGTGTGCATGATGATACTTGGGCTGATTCCCACCATATCCTCATGGGACCATGCGAACACATCCAGGTTGATCCGCAGAAATCTGACCAGCTCCTCTTTCCTCTTGCTATAGAGGTTTTTACCGAGCTTGACCATCCGTGAAGGGTTCTGCGGATCGATGTTTATTTCCTCGAGCTCCTCAATAGCCTGGAGCTCGGACCTGTCTTCGCCTATTCGGGGGTCAATATCCTTACTTAAGACAATATTTTCCCCTTCAACGCTCTGAGGTTTTTCAATCTCAGGATCAGCTAAGGGTTCCTGAGATTCCTCTCCACCACCTTGGATGGCCATTGCTAGCTGCCCAGGTTTCGATTTTCCCTTCATGGAAATGCTGTAGCATTCCCTAGCAGTGAGCTGATCACCACGGACAGTGCATATTCCCGTGGAAGTAGGGAATTTCATCGCGAGGTGGCGAATGGAAGTGACGGCCTCAAAAGCTATGAGTGTGGGTCGTCCCAAAATTGCATTGTACGCAGCGGAGCAGTCGATGACCACGAACTCGAGGAGTTTGGAGATTGTCCGAGGTCCTTCTCCTAGGGTGATCACCAGCTCGATAGTCCCTATGGCTGCTGATCCTTCTCCCGAAAAACCATACAGCAGCATGGAGGTCGCCTTCAGCTCGGCGACAGTCAAACCCATCTTCTCCAATGTGGACCTGAATAGAAGGTTTACCAAGCTCCCATTATCGATCAGCACCCTCCTAACCTTTCGATTAGCGAGCTGAACTGCTACGACCAGAGGGTCGTTATGAGGGAATTCGACATGGCCCGCATCTTCTTTTGTAAAAATGATCGGTTGCCTCTCCAATCGCTGCTGCTTTGGCAGATGCTGCTCCGGGGAGAACTCTACTCCATTATGTGCTTTGAGTTCGTTTACGTACCTCTTCTGGGCATCCCTGCTCGTGCCGATCATATGCGGACCTCCAGATATTGTGGATATCTCTCCTCCTATCACGGGAGGAGGGACGTCCTGATCTACCCGTGACCCGTGCTGACTTACCGGGACTTCCGGAGCAGGTCGACTTCCTGGAACCCTGTTCCGCGCGTATTGGGCCAAGGGGCCGGCTCAGATGAGAGTCTCGATCTCATCTTTCAAATGCCTACAATCATCGGTATTGTGGCCAAAATCGTTGTTAAAACGGCAAAACTTGGAGGTGTCTCTCTTCCCCTTTTGGTGCTTCAACGGCTCCGGCCTCTTCCAGGGGAGGCGAGTAGAGTTAGCTAGGAAGATGTTCTCCCTAGAGTGGATGATCTCTATATAAGTCTCGTAGACCGGCTTAAACTTGTCTACAGACTTATTCTTCTTTGGGCCATGCTGGCTGCCCTCGCCGTTCCCCTTTCTTTTGCCTCCACCGAGCTGGTTGTTCTGTGTGACATTTTGGGTCGCTGTCGCGACCTCCATCCCCACTCCAGCGGGCTGCTCAGGGACCTGGCTGGTCCCTGCAGCTGAGGCTTCGGCCTCCTCCAAGTTGATCCATTCCTGGGCCCTATTCAGGAACTCGTTCACTGAGCTAACTCCCTTCATTTGTATATCTTTCCAGAGTCCCCCTCCGACGAGGATCCCAGTCCTCAAGGCCATGAGCTTGGAGCTGTCATCCGCGTCTCTGGCCCGAGCAGCGACGCTCGCGAACCTGCCCAGGTAAGCCTTCAGAGGTTCGTCGGGCTACTGCCTCACGTTAGCCAGAGAATCGGCCTTGAAGCGGGCAACCTGGGAGGCTCGGAATGCCCTTTTGAAGTCAGCGAAAAAAGTCTTCCAGGAGCTGATTGATTGTCTTTTGCTTTGCTTGAACCACTGCCTGGCTGGTTCAGTCAGTGTCGAGGGAAATATCAGATACCTCAGCTCCGGGCCAATGTTGTGGGCCATCATCAGGGTGTTGAACATCCCCAGATGATCCGACGGATCTCCGTCTCCATTGAATTTGGACAGGTGCGGCATACGGAAACCGGGTGGGTAAGCCGTTGCTGCTATGCTGGGGGCGAAGAGCTCCATCTCGTCCCCGAAATCATATTCATCTTTCTCTTTCTCCGACAGGAGCTTCCTCATCAGCTCCTCCATCTGAGCCAGGCGCTCGAGGGTTTTGTCCTGATTTCCTTGGTTATTCCGGGGCTGCTCAACAGCTCTGGATCCATTGTACATATTTGGTGGGTTATTGCCCCTCCTATCTTGAGATAGGTTATTTGGGGCACTCCCTCCGTTACATACTTCGGGCAGGTCTCCCCCTGAGCGAGCATGGCTGCCGCCTCCTACTGGCTCTCCTCTATGAGAGTTAAGGCGATCTCGCAGGTTGCCCCCCTGGGTGGTTTGAGGACTTTGTGTCGAGCTTAAACGCTGACGCAGGTCTCCGCCAGAAAGGTCGCTTGAGCGACTGCCGGTCCAGTAGCTCCCGTTAGAAAAGCTCGGAGTCCGCCTTTAGGGGTGAGGATCCGGGCTCCCTCTCGGCGCCCTACTACGTTGGGAAGGTCCCACGGACGGCGGATTTCTCCTACTGCTTCCATAGGCTGGGATATCTCGGATGGGCCGAGGTGGAGACGGATATCTTATTGGTGAGGGAGGATGCCTGACCGGAGACGCGATCCTGGTTCCATCAGGGCGGATCAAGTTAGGTGGGGGCCTCGCGGCCCTGCCAACCTGCGGGTCTCGCACCTGGCGATCTGGACGAGGCGCAGGACAGCTGGTGGGGACAGGCTGATGCTGTGAGCCCTCCCCGGATCTCCTTATGGAACTTCCTTGAGCTCTCCTGGGCGCGCTCGAGGCTGGTTGGGAGCTGGGAGTTGAAGTTCGGACCGAACAACTGTACTGTTGTTCGGCTCTAGGCATTTCTTCGAAGTTTGCCTCTCGACGGTGCGATGAGGGGATAGAGTTGGCTATCGGAGGTCTGTCCGAGCGGCTAGGCCTGGACCGATTACCCCGACGGGACTTATGAGTCTCGCCTTGCCTCTTTCCAACGTTAGCGTCGGTTGTAAGAGGGGGTAGTCGGGCCAACACCTCCTTGATCTGCTGATTTTCCTTTTCTAGTTGGCTCCTCAGCTGAGCATTCTCCATCTCCACCACAGTGTAATAATCTGGGTTTGGATTAGGTGGCCGGGACGCCGAACTTCCAGTGTCATCTTGGCCTGCCGGCTGTTTGCCCGGCCGCTGTTGGACCTCAAGAATTTGTTCACCGGGGATAGCGATATGATGAGCCTCCTGCCCATCATGTTGTTCCGTCTCGTTACCGTGTCTGGATCGAGTGGTCACCATAGTGGATGTTTGCAACAACACCAATCTAACTTGCTCTCAATGAAAGCACCAAACTGTTGACGCGGTTCTTCGCCAACAGGTAATTAAGAAAATAAGAGGAAGGGATTAGTGCTTATGTTGAACCGAAATAGATGAATGATCTTTTTAGGAATGGGCTGGTGACATAATTACGTTTTTAGGTGGTTCAAAGGTTAAAATCATTCTACTCCACCAGTCAATATTATTGCTATATGCTTGGTATTCTTTTACAGGGTATTTCTTACACAATAGAGTCCAACCCTTTGCAACTCCCAGGGTCTCCATATTTATAGGAGAGGGCACCTGGGAGTTGATAAGAAGGTTATCCCGTGACCTTCTTACCTATCATGTAAACTCTGTGACATTCATGATTAATTCCTAAAACCTGACACATGAAGTGTGGTCTAATTAATAGGTAAGGGGATAATGGGCCGCACGGCCCAACCCAGTCGTAGGTGTCTGAATACGCACGTTCATGCTACGTGTTCGAGAAGTCAGGGATATATCAGACACGTGATGTCTGATATATGCACGTTTATCTTGCGTGGTTGACTTTATAAAAGGTCACAGCCTCCAACTTTAGCTCGTACCACGAGCTGGATGCTTCTCTTGACCTGTGGCCTTCAAAGTCCAAACCCAGTCTGATCTTGGCGAACCCTTAGGCTACCTCGAGCTGAGGAGGTAGGATCTTTCGAGTGGCAGCTCCGGTCCTGGGGATGTCCACGTGGTGGACATAATTAGGCCGTATCTCATTATTAGGCCGTATCTCAGTTTGCTAACAGCCCGTGGGAAAACCAGGACGTACAATTACCAAATAACACCATAAATTTCACATAATAGAGAGGGCATAAAAATCATACTTTCAAGAAATGATTCTGTTTATAAGACCCTCAAAAAGATACCAACGACTCAAACAAAGGCATATAACATATACTCCTAAATAATTCTTAGAAATCTCACCCATTAACTAGTAGACTCAAACTACTTAACAACTATAATTATGTGATTTTTTTTTTTCCAATCAACGTAGCTTGTATAATTCTCGCCGTTTATTTTATTTCACTCAACATTTAATATGCATCTTTTTCACATATTATACAAATAACTGAGTCTAACTTAACTATTTCAAACATAAAAAAATAAATTATTCCAGAACTTGATAAATAATTTGACTGACCATTAGTTCTTAAAAGAGAAACTCATTGAATTAATAATATTAATAAAAAGGTGAAGAAAATACCAAAAAAAGGTAAGTAATCTTTGGCGATTTTTAAGTGGTTGAAATTCCTCCAATGGAGACTTAAAAAAACAACAAAATAGCTTAATGAACGTAAAATACCCATAAAACCAGATAACACACAATCATTAAGAGATGGATCTAGAAAAAAAAAACATGACATACCAAGACGTTAACGATACACACTGAATCCTGCTTATTTCGTCTCGATTATAGCTTTACAAATATGAACTTCCTTCTGTCACCTCTTCAATCTTCACATAAAAGGTAATAGCTTCGAAACAGAGAGCAATGGTTTTGAAACTAAAGAGTTTTTGTTTGAAAAGGTAAACAAGGCAACCGGTTACCAACCTTAATCAATGACTATACGACACTTTTCACTACCCCTACTAGTAGACTGCAAAAGTCACTTCAATGCCAGTGTCAGTTCAACACACTTTCTTCTTCCATTGCACCTCATCTGTTGATCATCTTAACGGCCAAGATTAAACTATACATCAACAACTGAAGTCATTGGATTAGAGAAAAATAAACGACGATCTGGACTAAAGAGCGAAACAGGTTCCGAATCCGTACGGAGCGGGGCTAAATCGAGGTGCCGTTAGAATTGTATTTTTTATTTATTTCTTTTATTCTACTCCTCTCTTTCTCTCTAGTTTATTTATATTTTGCGAATAGAGTGATATCTCTATTCACCATCATTTTTATTATATTACTTGTATAGAGTGATATCTATCCTTCTATTCACTATTATTTTTATTATGTTACTTGTATTTTTGCAATAGAGTTGTAATACTTATTTTTCTATCATCTTGTCTAATATATTTTTTTTTTGCATAAATTTGTATTTAAATTTTGCCATTTCCATTTCAGCAATATTATTTTTCCTAACACTATTGACATTCAAAAGCTTTCAGTTTGAGTTAAATTTCACTTAAACAAAAAATAAATAAATAATGTGCTCCTAAGAAATATCCAGTATTTAAGTTTTTCTTTCAATTTATTCATTAAAACAATATAATTTCGTTGGCAAAAATAATTTAATGATTTAAAATGATAAATCGTAAGAAATAGTATATAGATCAACAATTAATAGTAAAAAGTACGTTATATATATATATATATATATATATATAAAAGTAAAAAGTGCGTTTTTATGCATGCAAGAGATGAGTCCAAATTGATTATTGCATCATTTCCATTGTAATTAATTATGACTTAAAATTTGCTAAAAACCTTCTGCATTATGACCCAAAGTTTACTAAAAACCTTTTGCATTTCTCAAAAGAAAAAACATTTTGCATCATGTTTCCATTGTAATTAATTATGACCCAAAATTTGCTAATGACCTTCTGCATCATGTTTCCATTGTAATTAATATGACCCAAATTTTGCTAAAAACCTTTTTGCTACAATTTATTCTGTAAAACAATGTAATTTTATTTAGCAAAACAATTGAATAATGATTTAAAATGATAAAATAGTAAGAAATAGTATAGACCAACAACCAATAGTAAAAAGTACGTTTTAGATATGAGTCCAAATTAATAATTCTGCATCATGTTTCCATTGTAATTAATTATGAACTAAAATTTGGTAAAAACAAATTTGATATAATCCTTTTGCATCATGTGTCCATTGTAATTAATTAGGACTAAAACTAATTTACTTTTTAGCGTCATGTTTCCATTGTAATTAATTATGACCCAAAATTTGCTAAAACCCTTTTGCAATTGACATTCATGCGTAGAAAGAAGCACGTACGTAGTAATAAGAAGTGAGAATGTTGTATCATTCCAATTATAATAATTAAGAAAATGATGAGAATGAGTTTATTTGTGATGTAGTACACGTTACATGTCTAAACATTACTATTTTTAACAATTATAGTACATGATATCTATGAATAGGCTTAGTAAGAATATATGAGATATGATAAACTAATATAAAGAGGAAGAGGAAGAGGAATCTGTAGTGCAGTGTCCAAATGGATAAAGGACAAAACATAAAATCAATTATTGTGTTATGAGTGATGCGTGGTTCTGTTTGACGTGGGTACACTCACGTGAACTCAGTTCCTTTCATTCACAATGCCCAAAATAATGCATCAATCACAACAAACACAAACCCACTGTGTACATGTACAAGTTATATATGAAGAGATGTTTAAAGTGTTACTCAACGAACACAACCTCTCTAAAATTACATTAAACATGTCATTGTTGTGTTGTATTATAATTGTCCCAAATTAATGAAAAAAAATATAACATAAATTTATTTATTTTACATTATGGGAATAATATTTAAGATATAAGGTAAATTTTGTTTTCTAAAACACTTGACACACATAATATGTAAAAGATATAGGACACAATTTTATGTGGAACCCTAAATTGTATAACTATATCATAGTGTATATTTTTATAGTGTACTGACACTACTCTAATAAGTAAACAATTTTTTTTTAAAAAAATGTACAGCTATGAGCCAAACTGTTCTAAAACTGCCAAATATACAGGAGGCCGAATAAAAGCCATACCTTTTAATGTTTCGGATTGGTCTTAAGTCTCTTCTTTTATATCAGCAACAGAAACCACTAGCATGAGACATGTCTAATCTTCGCTGACAAATTTTCTTCCCCCTTGATCAATAATTCACTCTCTCTCTCTTTCTCTCTCTCTCTCTCTCATTGTGTGCAACCCTCAGAAGTTTATATATAGCTGGTATGGTATTCCACCATATTATCCTACATGAAGAAAGTGTAGTCTTCTTTTTCTAACAATACTAAACAATGAAAGCTTTAGGCATCATTTGCTTCTGTCTATTGACAGCACTCGTATTTCTCTCCTCCCTCAACAGCTATTACTCATCTTCTGAGGTTTCTCCCCCAATACCAACACATTTCATTACTAGAAAAATGGGGGTGCCATCATCTATCGCACATAGTAAGATCGAGGTGGGTTTTTCTGATTCGATGAAAGTAATTTGTGACCTCATGACTCTCTTGGTAGAGTTGAATTTCTTTCATTTTCAAAACCAGTTTTCAGTTTAGTTGGGCCAACTTTCTTAATATCAAAACTAAAAATGGATCTCTCTTGATGCAGGTTACAGGGGAAGACTGGAAAACACCCACGGCTGAAGGAAACTCCGTGACTGTTAAACATGGAAACAGTGACAACTTGGATGAATTAGTTTATCATACTGATTATCATGGAGCCACCACTCATCCAACTCCAACGCCTAAACATCCCATGCCTTAGTATATTAGTTGGGTTTACTTGAGAGAGACTTCTCATTACCCTATTGAGTAATAAAGATATATACTGTATTTCATTATTAAAACATCATATATATATGTGTAGCGACTGATGGACTGAGCAATATATATCTTATAAAGGCTTAAATTGTCTTAATTGTCTTCGTTCTTATTTCTATTTTCTCTCCAATAATTAGAGTTTTGCTAATGAAATACCAGTCTCCCATTGGCCTAACTTCAATAAAATGCGAGTATTTTGTATCAGTGCAACAGTTGAGAATTGGAAAAACTACTCATGCACATTGAGATAAAAAGTAATAATCATGCTCCATGATGCAGTGAAATCATACCATTCTTATATTGTTTTCTGGCATTCCTATATTTTTCAAGCAGCTTCTTATAGCTCTGCTTTACATCTTCAAATATTATCTCAGAGCAAAACCTAGACTTTATTTGCATGAAGCCACCTTCTATCTCACATTTGTTTTGAGCCAATAATGGGAACAAGTTCATGATTTCCCTAAAAGGTGCGTAACAATCAAGCCCTTCACATTTTTCGTCCCCCAAAATCTGGAGCCATCTGATCCGCTGAAAGGGATCTTCATTTTTCTGAAGAGCGGCTTCCACATTACTCAGGGCTTCAGAAAACATTGATTCGGTGTTGATTTTATCAACCAAACAGTGGAAAAAAATTCGGTTCGGATCAAGCAAATCACTGGAATATGACGATGAAGAAATTCCAGCAACCAAACAAGCCTTTCGAAAGGTAGGATCAGAATCGCCAATCAGCCTAATGGCAGCATGTAACAAAGTCACACACACATCATAGACAGAAACAGAACCAGAGCAGGACTGCTTTTTCTTTAGGTTCCAATTCCACAGTGCTACATGGACAAATCCTTCCCACCTGTGTTAAAAGCGCACATACAAAACAATGAGAGAGAGGAAGAGAGATTTAAGATGTCTGATTTTTACACACTGGAACCCCGCTCAGCATGCAACACATCTTTAATGAAAGTTAATCAATGATGTCTGATCTGCTTTACAATTATGCCAAATAAAGACACGTCCATGCAATAAGCATCTTTTGTTCAAATGAGACAAAAGGCCCAGAAAGTTGTCTTTCTGCCTCGTATAATAAGCTCCCAAAGATACCATGCAGCATCTCACGTAAATTGTAGGGCTGCTTCTTCTAAAAGTATGGTTACCAGAATTAAAATTTTACAAATGTTAAAAAATGAGATCTACATATGGGAAAACAGTGATAAATAAGGATAGCAACAGGAAGAGTTTGGGTACTTAACCACCTTACCCTATTATTTTCTGCGACAAGGGTAACCCTATCCAATGAAATTTTTTTTTAAAAATTAAAAAATTCAATATAACTATAATTATCAAAATCTAAATCCATAATACGCAAAGTTAAAACTCATATTTGAATACATAATTATTAAAATCTTCTAAATTTAAATATCAAAGTCGAAATCCATATCTAAATTCACAATTATAAAAGTCAAAAGAACAGCCTTGGTTCATCAATCATTCTCTCAATTTCTCAACTTTCTACTGTTTCAAAAGTAGCATATAACAAGAAAGAAAAACATCTTGTTATTTTCGTTGCAAATTATTTAATAATAAAAACAAACAACTAAAAATATGTATCAACTTACATCTAATTCAATTCCAACACTGTTAAAATTTCTATCATCCCAAAAACACGACAACTCTTTCTTTATCTTTTGATTGATATATCAAATGTCATACATCAATTAACAAAACTTGTGTTCATAAAATTACGACAAAAAGCTTAAAATTAAATTTTTAATTATATTCATATTAAAATACTAATTAATTTTCGAAGTAAAATTATTTTTTTATTTTATATTAAATGAATTATCCATAAATATTAATATGTAAAATAATAAGAAAAAATATACATGTAAATATATAGTAGGGTAGGGAAATAGGGTAGAGTATACATATAATTGCATCCTACCCTATACTCGCCTTGTGGGTGCATGTTTCTGTATTTACACCCTACTTGAAATCCTAATTCAACGGGTGATACCCTACCCATTAGTGGTACCCACAGGCAAACATTTCAGGTAAAATTGTCTAATAACCTTTATGTAAATTGTAAGTTTGATAAGCCAATAAATACGCAGGAAGTAGAAAAACTAAAATTAGAACCAGATATACAAATACACTAGTCCATAAACACAAAACTATAGACAGATGAGATAGAAGCTGGATTGTTAAAATTTTAATAATAAATTAAAATGATTTCCTGCCCCCACAAATCAAATATGAATTTGAAGCACAATAAATCTTTGAAATGTCTAAGATATCAATAGGGTACCACCAATGATATAGGCGTCAAATCTATATCTATCATTAGGTGGAAATCACCCAAATTATAGGTCATTTGTTTTATGCACACGAGTTCATTCACAATCAAATCTACAAGCCATTGATAAGGTTGTCACTTGATTGAAAAAAGGAAAATGAGAAGAAAAAAATTCATCAATTGATGGCATTGATAATATTTTGGTAATATTATGTATCTATTTTTGCCATCAATTATAGCAAACAATTTCTACACGACAATCTGATTGATATATCAGTTGTAACCATTCTACTTATACGCTGCATGGGGTCCAATAATGACTAGTACAGTATCACTCCACGCTTCATGAAATAAAATAAAAAATTAAAAGATATGATATTGATTTTTCAAATATATCAGTGATTTTGAAAGTTTCTCATATGAAAGCACTGATGGGTTAACACTTGGATCTGTAGTTTTGAAAGTCTCACGGATGACATATTGGTGGGTTTACACTTTCTATGGTTTGGAAAGATTCAGACCAATGAGCCAACCCCTCCAATAGATTTTTTTTTTTAACTAGACTCCCTGCCTGAACCTACAATATTTGGGAACTAGAAAACTATAGCAATTTCTGTGTACGTACCCAGGAGTGACTCAAGCCTCAGACCTTGTGGGAACAATCCACATGCCTGAACATTTGAGCAATTCTTCTCGACTACCCCTCCAATAGAAACTTAATTATTCTACTTCAAAGAAAGACATTTATCTATGGTTTTAAAAGTCTCTCTTATGACATATTGGAGGGTTTACAGTTTCCGTGGTTTGAAAGATTCTTACCAATGAGCCACCCCTCCTAATAGAACTTAACTATTTTACTTCAAAGAAAGACAATAGACAACATCAAATAAGATTAACTAGGAGATATTGGAAGTTGTTTACACCTTTCGATGTTGGAGCTCTCTTACACTTACTCCAAGTAGAATTGTGATATCTAACTTCACCTATTAAAAAATAATCAACTTCATTATCATAACCTCAACCTTTATCTCACCCACCGAACTCACAACCTTATAAATTTGGTGGGTGGAATAAGAGATAAGATTATAAATTACCCTCATAATCCTATTTTTGATGCCGACTTAAGATTTGGACAAGTATTTTCTCTCACAAAAATAATTATAAAAGAGCCCATATTTAGATTATATAATTATTTTTTATTTTTATTTATTTTGTAAGTTATTATATGAAATTGAAAACTCTATATTTGAAAAGTTCAATATTTTAAAGTAACTAGACATTAATGTTATATAATTAACAGTAATACTACACTAGCACTCTCCCTCAATGTACCAATCATTGGGTGGATTGAAATGGAGTTTGGACAATGTTGTATATTATTATGAATTGGATTACAACTCAAAACTATATATGCAAATTTTGCACACAGAACGTTTAATTCAAATTAATTGCAATTATCAAATTAATTTTTTTTTTTTAAAAAAAAAAGTCTCAAGTGGGCCTCTCCATCATTGGTGTATTTGGTTTTGTAATCTCATACACCTCAATAAATAATCCCACCCAATTGGGATTTTATTTCTGTGAGAAGAATATTTTATTCTAATCCCAAGCTAGTTTTGAACTAGGATGGTATTTTCTACTCATCTCTACCCACCAAAAAGAATGACAAATAGGTTAAGCCTTTCTTAGTGCTTAGTGTTTACATCTAGAAGACTTCTGATTTTTTTTATTTTGGCGTGTCCTAGAAATTTTCAGACTTCAGAAAATCACATTTATAATTCAAAATAGAAAAATAACTAACATGATAGCACAATAACCTTCACTAAAGAGAAGAGCTGGTAACTAGTTGGTGAAAAGGGATTGAATAGGCCTCTCTACCATCATTATGTACAAATAGATAGACATTTGTACAGAATTGTAAAGTAGCCTTCTATCATAGATGATCATAGTCCCAATTCTTCCATGAAGCGATCAGCAGTTGATCTTCACTACTAATGTACATGTAGAGCTAGCCAACACCCATACCAACATCTGCCTTGTTAGATAATTCTATTGAGCACCAATTGTGCCCAGAACATTTTAACTTTAAACCCAATCACATTTTTCCATATAACATTGAAATCATATATGCCTCCAACACAATCCCATGAAATTATATAGTAGGAGAAAAAGTTTTCCGTGCTGAGAAGGGTCAGTGCATTTTTTTCCCTAAAAGAGTTGGTTTTCGAATACTATTTCCACAGTGTGATAAAGCAATGTCTACCCTACCAGTTATACATAGCTCAACAGGTGCTGCAGCACTGTTGTGCACATCGAATTTTTCTTTAGCACTGTTGTGAAGTGGAAAGTCAACTAAATGCATACGACACACACAAGTGCTCGGAGAAGAACAATTTAGAAGATAATCTAACAGTATAAAATTACTATATTAAATATAGGCTCTAAAATGCACTAAAAACAGATTCATGGTAGACCATCCAACAAATTAATATATAAAATCTTTGCATATCCAATAAACTCTAAGAAGACTTGCATATATACCTTGCTCTACTTGGAATACAAGTTATAAACATAGTAGTATAGTGCGCACTATCTTAGGCAGCAGAACTTTAAAATTCAAATATACATCTCTTTTTGCTGAAGAAACTTTAAAAATATTTGGCATACAAAAGATCAAATCTTCTTGAGCAAAAAAGAAAGATCAAATCTTATTAAAAATAGAAAACGGACAAATAAGAAATCTAGAGGCACGGATAACTACTTTCTTTCATTATATAAAGGTCAAGAAGAAAAGAGTATGGTAAAACTAGTCAAACAAAGAGAATAATAGAAAAATAGGCAGGACGTTAGGTAGCAAAAGATAAAAAGAAAACCAAAACTAAGCTTTTACTTACTCAAAAGGGGGCTCCACTTCAATACCAAGAGTCAGGTGCAAGGAATATCCAGCAGACCCAGAACCAGTTTCAGTGTAGGCCTCATGAAAAAAGCCTCTGGGAATATACAGAACATCGCCTTCTCTCAATGAAAAAAGTTCACATCCAGCTGCTGGACTGTCAGCTTCAGAAAATTTCAAGTTCTCAAGAGGATCATACAAACGAGGTAACTGCTTATTTGATTGAGAGAAAACCTTCCATTGCTTAGTCCCATAAAGTTGGCATACAAACACACAGTGATCATCATAGTGACATGCCAAGCCCTGAGAATTTGGTGGTGTCAAGTACATATTGGCACCTACTGATGGTTGACCAAACATAGATGCTAATCCATCAGCAATAGCAGCGATAGTTTTAAAGCGAAATTCCATGCCACGTAAAGCAATTGTGTAACCGTCTTTAAAGGCCTCTTCACATTTGAAAACATCGATATTACTAAAATAATTTAAAACCTCTGGAAAGGAAGAGCTTGAAACAAAATTGAAGAAATGGTCCTCTCTTTTCAAATGTCTGTTTGTTCTCAGAACCCTTATGTCTTGCTGGTATATTATAGGACAACCCAATTTATGCTTTACCTCCTTCAAGAAAGTTAGAATGTCTAATTCATCTGAAGCAATCGGAATACAGGAAACCATACTTTTAAGGATAGAAGAGAGAAAAGAGGGAAATGATTTGGTAGCGTTTAGAAATTGTAGGAATGGGGAGAAAATATCACCCTTCTCAACTGAAGCATTGGAAAGACTCCGCAGAAGAATGGGTGACGATTCCCAATGTTTTAACACAAAATCATTAAAATTGGACCCATTCAAACCAAAAATATGTCTTTGAACCATCTCAAATGGCAGAGGCGTGATTAAATGACAATCATTAATGGAAAGCCTAAAGATGCTTTCAGCTATATCTTCTACTTTAAAGTAGCTATTACTAAAGAGTCCCACCTGGTTGAATTTCATAGGGTTGCAGGAAAACATTTGGCTATGAACTTGTTCCCAGAGATTCTTTAGAGAGGCCAAGAAAGATTGAGACAGATTTCCAGGAATTTGTTCCAATTGTTCGATGTTGCACATGTTAATCAGGTTGATTGCACCATTAAGAAGTAATGCAGAAAGCTCATCACCCTTAAATCCAACCTTCACACAGCTAATACTTTCCCTTTCTGCAAAGCATGGAGGAACTGAAGTAGCTGAGCACTTAGGAACCTGCAAGAATCTCAATCTAAGGAATGTAAAGTGAATTGATCAAAACTTACAAACCAAAAGCGCCAAGTAGTTATCATAGAAGAATATTCCAATTCAAATAAGAACATAAAAAATGAGGAAGGCAATGCAACTTTTCCACAGTAATCAATATGGCCATAATCTTACGATTTGTTTAAACAATTAATAATAATTAAAATATATAGACACATACATATCAAGGATCAAACAATTCTAGCCTTAAAAAACTTGTTCTCAATATTTGAAGGACAAGGAAGCATTGTAAAATGCGGCATTTTAAAATCTACAAAGAAAAATGGGAAGCATTATAAAATATGTGGAAAAAACAATTATATGATTTTATCAAAGATTCCGAATGCTATTTCATGACTCTTTCGTAATCATCGCAAATAAGAAATGAAAGAGACTATCAGTAGCAGGCACACAAAATGAAACATAAGAAAGATCAATCAAATGCTAACAAGAAAAGAAACAACCACGCTTCCACTAACTTCCCTAGCAACAATAATTTTGCTAATCATAAGACTGATAATTATAAGCTATTTTGTCTTGTTAATTGCACATAATACTATCAGTAACCAGTAATACACAATAATTATAAGCTATTTTGTCTTGTTAATTACTCATAATATTACCAGTAACACACAAGCAGAATAACATACAATTCCAGATCAGGCACATTAAAAGTAGCAAATGTTTATTGTTATTCAATATATTTAATGTAGCAGCTTTACATGTATGTATTCACTTCATATAATTTTATCAGAGAGAGAGACTGTTAATCTGGAACTTTAATAATATATATATATATATATATAAAAAGAGAAAATGCATAAAGAGAACACAGACACAAGACAAATGGCATCCTTAACAATTTGTTTTACAAGTAGATTTAAAATAAAAAATAAATAAGGGAGAAGGGAGCAAGGATAGAAATATAAATATGCATAGCACATACACATGTAATAGAGTAATTGGTGAAAATAAATTCTCTAAAATATCACGTTGGAAAATGGCTTAAGTTAAAAAATTCTCTGCAAAATCGCCTTCTCAACACACCTAACACCAAGTCATTCAAATGTCGAATAAGTGTCAAGAGTTGTCGAGAAACTACATTGCAATGAATGATTTAGCATAGGTCTATTTCCAAAACACCATTTAAACATAGGCTTGTATAAAGAGGGGAGAGAGAAAGTATCACTTTAATGGCACATTACTAAACTGTAATCAAAATCGGAATAAATCAATGAAAAAGAATGGGAATAAAATATAAAAGAATTTGAATTATTATTTGTATTATGTTGTTTACTAAAATTGACTCAAAAGGGAATCGGAATCATTTTAACTTGTTTATATAATCAACAAACATAATCAAAATGCTTAAATTCACTCAATTGTCATTTTTTATTATAAAATATAAAGTGGTATTTTGGTGAGGTGGGTTTTTAAAGGAAAAAAATGTTTTTTGATTTTTAATTTTTAAAAAAATGAAATGAAATAGAAGTCATTGAGGGTAATGAGATTCCTTGGGTGTTTGGGAGGAATCATTCCCATTCTTTCCCTCTGACCCCATCAAGTTCTCCCATTCCTCATTTTAGTACAGACGTGAATGGGAATCATTACCATTCAAATGATTCCAAGTATAATGTATTAAAAAATCAAAACAGGCCAGACAAAACATCACTTGGCACATAACAAACTTAGATATGTGGGAATTAAATTAATGATAGTTGATCCACTATACAATGTTTCAAAAATGAAAAAACATGGAAAGAGGGAGAGAAAGAGATGAAATAATAAAAAATCTTAAACCATTTGAAGAAATTGGCCTCTACTACATTCTCCAATGAAAACGTAAACATAAGTTTCCAAGATCATAAGCGATTAAAAAGTTTTATCTGTGATAGACATCATTTTCTAAGTCTAAAATATTGCTGAAACTCTCTCTTGTTTCTTTAACTCCGTTGACAACAATCTTAACAAAATTGTATCATTTCTTAGAACCAAATTCCATGTCTCGAAATACATCATTTGCAAAGTCAACTTAGATTGATATTTGTTTTCTAATCTAATTTTCAACATCACACAATTTGATTCTAAGAAAAAATCTAGTGTAGGCATTTATTATAAGTTGTATTTTTCATACTATTTGTGTACTTGTTTAAAAAAAAGAATTATCTAAGCAAAGTTACTAAAAATAGCTAGCCAAATATATGCGTTGCACATATCATTCCATAAAATAAAAAGAATAAAAGCACAACTATGAAAACACTCACATAAGAGCCTCAAGAGCACAAAAATGCAGCAACCTTTCCCGTCCAATACAAGTTGTCCCCACATCCAAAACAGCATTACAAGCCGCCATTAAAACTGTCCTCTTGGGACTCCCCAAGGCCGAGACCAAAGCCTTTACAGTCTCACTATCCGAAGCAATTTCCTCGTTCATTTCCAGCGACAACAGCGATGCCAACCCCACAATTTCCGCACCACAAGACACGATTGCGGCGTACCTGCAATTCAGAAACGAATTAAGACCGGAAACTGTTTGATAAAAAGTCAAGAGGGAGAGAAAATAGAAAATTCTTTACTTGGAGGCTAGAAGGGTCGGAAGGAGAGAGATAATTGGGGTTTGGATGTGAGAGAGACGAAGTTTTGCTAAGCTTTTGTTGATTAAGGGTAGGAGATAGCGGGGTTGTTTGTGCAAATTAGTTAGGGCTGCGACTAGAATGGCGAAGAGGGCATCGAAATCGGAGGCATATTGGACTTGGACGCCATTGTTGTGCGTAGAGGATTCATCGCTTTTCCTCTTTCGGTTTTTCTTGCGTGAGCTTAGACTGGGCCTGCGTTGCTTCTCCATTTCAGACTGAGGTTGAACTCCTTGGTCATCCGCACGCAGTGTCAAGTTTGTTTATTTATTTATATTTAACAAATGAACAAATACTCATTCATTTTAATCTTTAACTAGAGAGGCTAATAATATATCAAAATATATAATAAATATATGGTGTAATATATTCCAACCAACTAAACTCTTTTTTTTTTATATTTACTGCGCAGATGTATCTAATTATGAGAAGCAATATTTTATACACATTTGAAAAGATAAATAACAAAATCTAATATTCCTAAAATGAAAACCTAAGTGAAAAACAATCTCTTAGAAAGAAAGTGTCGTATTATTTCATATAATATAATATTAGATTAAATAATGTGATTTGTCACATTTTGTAACATATAATTGAGAGTTACAAAATTAGATACATGTGTGTACCAAAATGTAAGATATTTTGGAGTTATAAAACTAGTTACAAATTTGCAATTCTTAAATATCACCCAATAATGTATATACTTTATGTTACACATTATAATTTGAATTCGTCAAGGTCATAAGTGAAATGGTTGTTGGAGACATGATTTTAACTCCCATAATGTGTATGGATGTTACAAAGTCATGTGAGAAGAGGATAGAACTGTTTGGAAATGCAAAAGCTGAGTTTTGTTGAAATTGGAGTTGTGGTCATGGCCACTGATAATCCCTGGTTGTGCCCTGCATGACAGAGGTTAGTGGCCGCGACCAAGGACTCTAACAGCCAACTCCAACCTCTTTTTTCCATCTTGGACGGTTCTAACATCTCATGTAACTCCCAAAACTCATTTTTAATTCCATAAAACGTCCAATTAAACATTGGTAACAGCCATGGGGTTGGTGGAATTTGAAATTCAAAAGGTGTCTTAAAACTCTATAAATAGGTTCCTATTACTCACTTGTAAGATAACATTATTTCTATCCACTAGAGCACTTGACTAGAAATACACCGAAAGACTTAATTATTTTAGAGAGTTATTTCCAATATTGAGATAATCCCTTAGTGCTTGAGATAAGGAAAATAAGCTTTTAGACAAAGATTGTAAACTTTGCTCAAGTCAGTGATCTCCAATGCTCTTCACTTTGGTTGTGTAAGTGAGAGTGATTTATTTCATTGTTCTTGTTGTTTATTATTTCTTCTATTGTTCATCTTGTCATCTTTTTTTATTTCCTCTTGCTATTAGAGTTGTATCATCTTCTAACTTTTATGATAGAGTTGTGATTTCTTCTATTTCATCTTCTTATTTCTATATTTACTTGTATTTTTGTAATAGAATTGTAAACTTATTTAATTATCATCTTGTCTTTTGTATTCTTTTGCTCAGAGTTGTAATAGTTCTTATTTTCCATTGAGGCAATAACATTATCTCTAACAATCAAAAGTTTATTCCCTTGTTTTTTTTCAATGGAAGGTGAGACCATCAAGATCATGAACCAAGACCTAGTGAGGTTGGATAAGTTTGATAGATCCAATTTCACTATGTGGTAAGATAAGATAAGTGTAAAAGGTATACACTATTTTATATAATAGCAATGAGATTCTATTAGCATTCTTTCTTATGTTAATATATAAACTATATTGATATATACATGTGAATTATCATGATTTTATGGTGTGTCATATAATATGATTATTAATGTGATTAGTAACCATTTATTTGGTAAATAAAAGAATAATTTGAGAAATTAAAATTTCTCATTTAAGTATTGAACCAAAGGGGGTTACATCTTTTATTGGAAGTGTCTTGTCATTGCAAGAAAAATAGATCAAGGTGGATTCAAAAATTATGGGATGACATATTGACTTAATAGACTTGGAGTCTAGAGCGTGGTCAAATGAAATATATTTGAGAATTATTTAGTGTCAATAATTCTTAAATACTCAATGTCTCAATGAGGAGACATTACGAAATTGGAGAAGCGATTTTGAATCTTAAAACCAAAAATAGTGAATGAATTGATGGGAATTTTGTTCATTTTGGTTAAAGATAATAAAATAATGATATGATTAATTTATTCTAAATGAGGAGACATTTTTAATTGTAAAACCAATTTTAAAGTATAAGAAATCAAAGTAATTAAATAAATCAATAACGGTTTATTTTCTTTGATTTAAGTGTTTTGACATATTCAAATTGATCTTAGTGAGAATAATCAATGGATGTCAAAGTGGTGTTTTGAAAAGAATCTCAAAGACTCTTTAAAATGCACAAAAGTTGCTTAAGTAATTTTGAGATTATATTAGACAACTAAAAGTGAAAATTAGTGATTATTTTGAGAAATTTTCACATGACATTTGTGTTCACATTTTTTATTTTGTGAAATATATAAAAGAAAGCAACTAAGTGAAAATTACTTTAAAAAAAGTGTCTTTCTTTAGCAAGTAAATAAATCAAAATAAACATTGAGGTTTTTGTTTATCTTGATCTATTGAGAGTTTATCATGTGACTTAAAGGACTCATGATGAACTTTTTGAATTATAAGTCTAGATTTATCCTAGAAGACAAAAGACTTAATAGAAATAAAGAGATTTCTATTTAAAAGTGATATTTTCACTTTATGTGAGAAATGTGGGGGTGATGCTCCAAAGTTAATTAATTTATTTTCATAATGGTTATTTAATTTGGTCATCCCATTAAATAGGTGACTTGGAATTCCACATTCTAAATCACTTTGGCTATATGTGTATAGAATGGATAAATCTAGACATGCTTGGTGTCTAAAGTTATTGTTATTAATATTTTGCTTCAAGAAGGAATCAATTTAAAACATAAAGGAGAATTCATAGAAACAAAGAGGTTTCTATAATTAATATTCAAAAAAATGTTTATCTTATATATTGAAGTATAAAATAGTGGGGGTGTTGACTATAGTCAAAATCACTATTTTAATGGTGTAACTATTTTAATAAAATTATAGCTAGTAACAAAGTTTGAATAAAATAATGAGAGTGTTTAAGTATGCATACATGAGAAAAGAAATGACTCAAATTGAATCATTTCTACATCTCAAGGGATGGGACTTAGACTCCCTAAAGAGATTCGAGGTTGATGGTAACCTATCTTAATACTAATAACCATCTAGTATTAGGTTCAATAGGTAATAATACGTCAATCAAGTAAATAGTAATAGTACTTAAAATTTTTGTCCCATCTGAGATATGAGTATTAGAGTGTTACCAAAATGAGGGTTAAAACTGAAATATTTTTTTAATAGAACCCAGTCTTGAAAAGAAAAGTATTTTAGGGTAACAAAATAATGTCAGAGTTCTACCTTTATAGACCTAAGGGTTGTGTCGCCCCTCATGAGAATTGGGAGTCATTCTCAAGAAAATTCTATGAATGGAAAGTGCATATGGCCATTAACGGTGCAAAAGCGAGACATTGAGGTCTTAAGTGAACAAAGCAAATGTGTGTTATCACCGGTTTGTTACCAAAGGATAGTGGTTCAATGTTTCGACAATCAAAATTTCAACAAACTTTGTGATAATTACAATAAGGTAAAATTCAAGTCAAAATACATTTTACTTTATGCATTAATACAAATGTTTCTATACAGAGTAATTATTTAATCAAGTGGGGGAATATTATATTTTAATATAATATTTATTGATTAAATAAGTGTTACAAAAGTTATTATTTAATCTAGTGGGGGAATGTTATATTATTTCATATAATATAATATTATATTAAATAATGTGACAAAATGTAATTTGTCACACAAATGTGATTCGCCACACCTTGTAACATATAATTGAGAGTTACAAAATTGGACACATGTGTGTGCCCAAATGTAACATATTTTGGAGTTACAAAATTAGTTACAAATTTGCAACTCCTAACTATCACCCAATAATGTATAGATTTTATGTTACACATTTTGATTTGAATTCATCAAAGTTATAAGTGAAATGGTTGTTGGAGACATGATTTTAACCCCCATAATATGTATGGATGTTACAAAGTCATGTGGGAAGAGGATAGAACCATATGGAAATGCAAAAGCTGAGTTTTGCTGAAATTGGAGGCATGGCCGCGACCACTAATAATCCTTGGCCATGGCCTGGGGGACAGAGGCCAGTGGTCGCGGCCAGGAACATCTCTGGTCGCAGCCAAAGACGTTGACAGCTAACTCCAACTTCTTTTTTCCATCTTGAACCGTTCTAACACCTCATGTAACTCCTAAAACTCCTTTTTGATTCCATAAACATCCAATTAAACATTGGTAACAGTCATGGGGTTAGTGGAATTTGAAACTCAAGGGGTGTCTCAAAACTATATAAATAGAAGTCTAGTGCTCACTTGTAAGACAACACTATTTCTATCCACTAGAGCACTTGGCTAGAAATACACCAAAATGCTTGATTATTCTAAATAGCTATTTCTAATATTGAGAGAATCCCTTAGTGCTTGAGATTGGGGGAAATAAGCTTTTGGGCAAAGGTTGTAAGTCTTGTTCAAGTTGGTGATCCCCAATGCTCTCCAATCTCAGTCGCTCTGTCAGAAGTGCGACTCCGAGCTCCATACCTTTAGAGCAGAATCAGTGAAATACTCAACCTACCAATACTCATAGGAACAATCAGCCCCATATCAGTTGATCTATTTGAATTACGACCCTGAGCTCCGTGCTGTCTGGCCAGATAACACAGAATATTCAGAATAACCTAACAGGGCAAGCTGAGATTGATTCCAAGAGGCAAAACACCCCAGCAAATCCATCTGTTCCACGGTCAAATCTCCTGGTACAAAGAAATGATTCCATTCTACCTCTTACCCGGGAGATTAAGGTAGAACAAAGACGAGCTAACCTAGTGTGCCTCGATGGAACGAGGATAACTTCACTGATAAGACATCCATCATCACCGGTTCGACATCCAACTCCACCTCACCCATAGAGGAACGCTCTAGCTCGAGAGGATAGTAGGAGAATTCCTCCTCCCTCATAAGACATCTATGTCCCATGACCTTGCGCTAATAATCTAGGTCCTCTATCCTAGCCACGGACTGTAAGTTTCACTAATGGAAGTTACTGGACTGAGAGCCAATGAGGAGGCAGAAAAGCGACCTGAGGAATCATTTGAGCTCCACACAAAGTCTTCGTTCCGACCCACACCTCGACCTACGTGATCATCTAAATTCACAAAGAAGATCTCTGGTTTGCCATGATGATTTGAGATATATTCAGCACATGGGAGATCCGTCTATTGTCCATGACAATGGGAATGTCCCACCTAACCAAGCTCAAGCTTAGAGGAAAAACAACCCATTTAACATGTACAATAGGATGGAGGCTAATGATCAGCTCCCAAATAACTTAGAGGCAAAGGATCCAACCCTCGAGCGACTGGCCTTGATGGAAGAGCATATGAAGAGACTCCTATTTGAAAAAAGAGTCGATGATTGTGATTCCGATGAAGAGCTCGAGTCTTTTGCTCAAAACATTGCGGTAGTCCGTATCTTGTTGGCTTTAGGATGCCGACCATGCCCGCATATGACGAAAACACTGACCCATCCAACCACCTCGGGATGTTCAATACGTTAATGATGGCCCACAATGTCGAGTTTGACTTACAATGTATCTTGTTCCCCACAACTCTTACCGGATCCGCCAGATTGTGGTTCAACAAGTACAAAAAACATTTAATAACTTCGTGGAAGAAATTGTCTTCCAAATTTAAGAGACAGTTCCATGCTTTGAAGGAAACTTGCGCTGAGGCTGATTCGCTGGCTAACATAAAACAACAACCTGGTGAGTCCCTGAAAGCATATCTGAACCGGTTCACCAATGCAGCAGCATGAGCTAGGGATGTTGTAAATCCCTGGATATCCAAGACCATTACACTATATATTTTAAATAGTGATGGACTTGCTAATCAAGTCATTTGGATATAAAAGTGTAGCTAAGGACAATTAGTGAAATAGAGTTTAAAGATTTTGATTGAAGAAATAGTTGTTTTCATTAAAAAGTTTAAGTATGTACATGGGATCCCAAAAATAAGTGTTTACAAGGCATTTACAACTTCAAAATTAATTACGACATAGGCTAACCTAAGTGGCAAAATTAAGTTTTGGATCTAGTTCTTGTTGATCCCTCAGCCGTGGCAGTCTAGTAGCTGCAAATGTACACGCCGCCCCTAAAGCTCTCAAACTCATGGCTGGTCCAACATTCCATTTCCTTTACCTACACCACATAGCACTTGTGAGTCAAGGCTCAGCAAGAAAACTTAAATCAACAGATACAAATGAGCAACGGTATATAAATAATAAACTTAGCAGTAAAAACCTGCTCAAACAAACACATAATCGGATCTTAGCAATCAATATGGTTAGACAAGTGCAATCAACAATTTTGCTTATTAAGATGATGTTCAGGCCTGGCTCTCTTAGGCCAAGCTCTCAGATCTCATGGTCGACCCAGACTCTCTTAGGCAGGGCTGTGTTCCGCACGCTTGATGTCGGCCCCGACTCCCTTAGGTCGGACTTTCATATTAAATAATAATCAAAAGTATAGATTATACAATACACAGTCAAATGCAGCATATACAAGCATGCCTTATCGAACAATCACATTTATAACCACAATCATATCCATTTACAGGGGTCCGAGCCCCGACCACAACCATGGTGCAGTTTTCTTACCTCCAGTTTCGTGTGATAGACGATACGACCTCAAGTACGATCTGATCCCGAGTCTTGCGATAATCTAGTCACAACATAAACATACTCTTGTTAGGGATTGACTTCAAATCCCAACCTCACCCCAGGCCCTACTCTTAAGATTACTATTCCCAGATTTTGGGATGTTGGATATGTCCCCCGAGCCCCCAAGTGGACCACCAAAAGGATTCTGGAACTCCTTGAGCCCTAATCCTAAGATTAGCAAAACCATATTTCGGGGCACCTAGCATGGTCGCGCCTGCAGAAAGTTTAGGCTTTCTGGGGTACGAGCGCAGTCGTGCCACTAACTTCAAATCCCAAAATTAAAACCAATTCCTAAGGTTTTGGGACCCTAGCGCGGTCGCGCTAGGTCACCAGAAACCCAAAAATACCAAGAAATTATAGTGTTCTTCCCTAATTCTCAACTCCGCAATTCCTTTGCATACCAGACCAAGAAAATCGACTCCAAATAGACTCTCTAACAAGTTTATAACCACAAAATGCCCTATACAACCCTAACAACCTAATACCAATATTAATATACCACAAAAATGCACTAAAACACCAAGAATTCCAGCATTTAATATGTTGATCTTGAGTTTTAGGAACTTACCCAAATTCGAAAATCAAAGTCTGAATTGTGAGTTTGGAACTTAACTCCCCAACTTGATAAAACCACCAAACATTTTCCTCCAACACCACTAGCACAAAACTTCCTAGAAACCTCAAATCATTAGAGTTTGCCTTAGCACCATCTCAACCAAGAACACCAAAATCTGAGATAAAAATAGAGCTCTAAGTTCTTACCTCTTTGATTTTGAATTCCTAGAAGCTAAGTGATGATCTTGGCAGCTCAACCCCTTCCTTAGGACCTTGAATCTCCTCAATTTTCACCAAAATCCTTCAATTTGCCTATCTTGTGTTTGAGACCCTGACACAAATTTTACAGATAAGCTAAGAGGAGTGAAGGGTGCCCAAACGTGGTGTGCTAGGCTACTGCTGCCTTGGTCTATTCCTTGGGTCAAAATGACCATATTACCCTTTTCTTCCAAATTTTCCACCAAAGCCTTTTAAGGGCGACATGGTCATTTAGCCTAAATACCACTAAACCTCAAATTACACTCCTAATTTCCCAATTAGATTACTAACCCTCCAAATATGAATATTTCCTCCAATAATGCTCCACTAATTCCCAATCTACGCAAAATTACCTAAAATATCCCTTGGGTCGCCCCGAGCTGGGTATAAGTCCCCGTTGTGACTTTTCCGCCAAATCACTCTAAAGGATCGACTTAAGAAAGTTATCGCAAAAATATCCACATAATAATATGGTTCCAATCACATAACACATATAATTACAACTATAACCTTAACAGGTCAAAATTACGAAAATGCCTTATGTTATCCCCAAAAATTTGAAAATGATGATGTGGCAATAGAAATGACAAATAGCAAGGAATGGTTGGATGACCTGGCTTAGGAGTAGCCCAATAGGCCATTGAAGAATTTTGACTGGCTTGAGAAGTGTCATGACCGACCAGGCATGACCTTGTTCGACCAATCACGTGTTTGTCTGCCCAGGAATGACCTTGCCTGCCCAGGCATGACTTTGTCCGACCAGGCATGAACTTGGCTGATCGGTCATGACCATGTCTGACTAGTCAAGTGCATGTCTGCCCAGCTAAGTGCATGTCTGCCCAGTCAAGTGCATGACTGCCCAGTAAAGGTGTGGCCGACCAGACTGAAGATGATATGGATCAACTAGATAGAGCAGGACTACGTCAAGATTCCCAGAAACGGCTTCAACAAGAATCGGTCTTGGCATACGCGGGAATCTCTCATTTATCCCACAAATTTAGTGTACTGTTACATTTTGAATATTGTTGTAATTTAAACATAATGAGAATAATAAAATATCTCGATTATGGGGGATATCATCTGTACGATCCTAAGCCTATAAATACAAGGCTTATGGCATCATAAAGGGGACTTTTGGAATTTTGAACTTTTGATCTGAATTTTCTAGAGAGAGAGAGTACTTGTATTTGAGAGAATTCTTGTATTCTTGTAATCTACACTGAAGAAACTCAGTTGACTCAGGTTCATCTGATCTTGAGTGTAGATATATAATCATAACTCTAAGTGGATTAGGCTATTACCATTACATTGGGGCTGAACCACTATAAAATTGTCTGTGTCGTTTATTTTCTCTTGAAGGTTTTATCATTTTTGACGTTCTCACGTCGTTGGCCAAAAACGCAGTCAACACCTTATTTCATAAAAATAGGCTCACAATCACATTTAATACACATAAGCATGCATAAATAGTCATATCATAATATAACTCAAATATTTGACATAATTACACATATATTTAATTAAATCCATATATAAATCAATTTATGCTCTCCTGGCACGCTAATCAAGGCACTAAGCCTTATTAGAAAATTTGGGACGTTACAACTATCCCCTCCTACTGAAAATTTTGTCCTCAAAATTTTCCTGAATAACTCGAGATGCTGATCCCACATAACTGATTCTAACTCCTAGGTCGCTTCCTCAACCTTGTTATTCCTCCATAAAACCTTAGTTAGAGGAATTGTCTTGTTCTTTAGAACCTTGTATTTTCTATCTAGGATCTGAACTGGTCGTTCCTCATAAGAAAAATCCGTCTTTAGCTCTGAATCCTCATATCCCAATTCATGGGTCGTATCCGACACATACTTCCGAAGCATTAAGATGTGAAACACGTCATGAACTCCTGATAATGACAGGGGTAGCGCTGATCTATAGGCTACTTGCCTGATCCTTTCTAGGATCTCAAATGGTCCTACAAACGTAGGACTCAGCTTGCCCTTCTTTCCAAACCTTTTTACGCCCCGCAGTGGCAAAACTCGCCGAAATACGTGGACCCCTACCTGGAACTCCATGCTCCTACACTTAAGGTCAGCGTAGCTTCTCTGATTACTCTTTGAGGCGAGCATTCGAGCTCGGATCGTCTCAATAGCTTCATTAGTCCTCTAAATCGTCTCTGGACCCAAATACTTCCTTTCTCCCATCTCATCCTAATGAATGGGTGACCTACACTTCCTGCCATACAATAGCTCATATGGAGCAACTCCAATCGTTGATTGATAACTGTTATTGTATGAAAACTCTATCAATGGAAGACACTTACTGTTAGGATTAATGCCCTAAAAGCATGTAAAGACATTTTATTGGTTTTAAATAAAAGTAAAAGTTTATTATGTTTGAATGTTATAATTATTGTTTGAATTAATTATATAATAATATCAAGAAAATTCCCTATTCATTCATGAGAATATGATCTTGTATTAGTATGAGAGAATTAAGATCATATATGGTGAATAAAATAGTTAGTAACATATTAAAGTAAGGAATCTTTAATGAATGGTTACTAGTATGGTTGGCTAAGCATACGAGATGCAAGTATTCTAGATTCGAATTATTGATGTGGATAAACATCTTAGTAAAGGTGTTGTATATAATAGAGATTATATATGACAAGACCGATGTTAATTAATTATCTTTATAAACTTGGCGTTTGACATGAAGATTTAATTCTTATCATAATAGATTATCATTTGTAGATCAGTCTAAATCCTGAGTATTCATGAACTCCTGTTTATGTTTATTGGATCTTTTGATTCACTCGTTAAGGTCTCTTAGAATAATGAGGCTAATGACTTTTGTTTTGGAGATTCAATATCATGGATGGCTGGGAACATGAATTACAATATTGGAATCCATGCTGTAACGCCCTACTTCCTTAGAGTCATTACTAAGTGAGTTTAAAATGTGCCACTAGCCCACTAATCGAGGCTTTAGGTCAAAAGTGTGACTAAACCAAGATAAAATCTGTTTAAAGGCATTGAATATAAAATTTTTGGTTATTCATTGAAGCTCATGGATGGCTTTGATATGATCCTAAGGATTGATTGGTTATCGAAGTATGGGGCGACGATTGACTACAAGTGCAGGATGGTGACCTTTGAACCAGAAGGGGAGGTACCATTTGTATTCATGGGGACAGTGAGTGGACCGCGAGTACCTATGATTTCAGCACTGAAGGCTAGAGATCTGATGCATGAGGGTTGCATAGGATTCCTAGCAAACATTGTGGATACCTCTAGAGTTGTGTCGGTTGGACCGGGTGAGACCAGATTGGTATGTGAGTTTCCTGATTTGTTTCCTACAGACTTTCTAGGGTTGCCGCCACACTAGGAGATTAAGTTCGTCATAGAGTTGGCACCAAGGGCGGAGCTAGTATTTAGGACACCTTATAGAATGGCTCCAACAGAATTGAAGGAACTGAAGATTCAGTTGCAAGAGTTACTGGATTTGGGATTCATCAGACCGAATTTTTGCCATGGGATGCTCCAGTGTTGTTCGTCAAGAAGAAGGATGGATCCTTAAGGATATGTATCGACTACAGAGAGTTGAACAAGTTGACCATTAAGAACAAGTACCCACTACCTATGATCGACGACTTGTTTGATCAGTTACAGGGGAAGACAATGTTCTCTAAGATTGACCTTCGGTCAGGCTACCACCAGTTAAGGATTAAAGAGGAGGACATACCAAAGACCGCTTTCCGCACGAGTTATGCACACTATGAATTCCTGAGGTTGGCTGAAGTTTGGGGGTGTGATTTATGGGTTCAGGATCAAAGGAAAACTTGAGGAATTGGCTGGTTTCTAGGTTTCTGGGACTCGCGCTACGGCCTTGTTCATCAGGCACTGCGGCCCGTATGTGCGTGAAGGCCTGGGGAGGCCTCTGCCCTTCAGGCGCCTCACGACTAGCACCCTTGGGGAGGCCTAGGATTTTGTCAAGGCTCGAGATAGAGGGTTGTGCTCATGATCACAGTACTCAATTAGCTCGAGACATAGGTAAGGAAATTGTTGTACCCATAGAGCAGAGCATGGTCCCATTGTCTGTATTGCAGGGCACGACCCTAATACTTGTGCTTAACATGTGCTTAAATTTATCTGTGATTATTATGCCATGTGACCCATGCTTGTGATTGAACGACAAGGGCCGGGAATGGTGAAGGTCGGGATCAGTGTTGAGCACGCTGAGTGCAGGTCGTTAGGGCGAGACCCTCCTAGGATGCTGGAGTCATCCTCTCGGTGAAGACCGCAAACCGAGGGCCTGGTAAAGCGCCTGGGATGACAATGGTCGCTATGTGTTTAGCCTGTTGGTTGTCTTGCTGTATATTGTTGACTGTTGTGCATATGTTATATGTTACATGAGAGTTTTCTTGCTGGGCTTCGGCTCACGGGTGCTCTATGGTGCAGGTAAGGGCAAAGGAAAGGTCGACCAAACATGAGTACAGAGAGTGTGGAACGATGGGTACATGTTCGGCCTACTTGGTTGCCACGACCAATGTTATTTTGGAGAGATGTAATGTATTGGTAAATTTGTCGCCTAAGTCGACCTTAAATGTATTTTGAGATGTAAAGTATTTTCTAAACGGTATTTTGGGATCCCAAATGTTTAACTCATTATGTTTTTAATGAATGACCATATTTTTATATTAAATACCTTTAAATGATTTTTACTACAGTTTAGCTACACTTTTAACCTAAAACATCGATTAGCGAGCTAATGGCACGCTTTTAACTCACTTAGTAATGGCTTTAAGGAAGTAGGGCATTACAGTACTGAACTTCAATTGAATCCCAATATCCTTCTGCAAGCTTCCCCAAAACTTGGAGGTAAAAATGGGATCCCGGTTCGACAATATAGATTTCAGAAACCCATGGAGATGTACAATCTCCCTCACATACAACTCTGCATACTGGTCCACAGTATAGTTTGTCATCATTGGCAGAAAATGAGCTGACTTAGTACTTGGTATACTATCTACTATCACCCATACCGAGTCATGTTGCCCCACAGTCTTGGGAAAGCCTCCCACAAAGTCAATAGTAATATATTCCCATTTCCACTCGGGAATACCTAAAGGTTGTAACAACCCCGCTGGCCACTGGTGTTCAGCCTTCACCTACTGATAGGTTAGACACTTTGCCACATAGTCGACCATGTCCTTCTTCATCCTAGGCCACCAATACAATGACCTAAGACCTTGATACATCTTTGTTGTGACTAGATGTAATGAATATGGTGCGGTATGAGATTCATCAAGGATTTCTTGTCTGATACCCATGTCCATCGGAACACAGATCCAATCCTTGTATCTCACCAAACTCGTCTCTGTAATGGAATAGTCCTTAGCTACTCAAGCTAGGAAATCCTCTCTAAGCTTCATCAACTGTGAATCCCTCATCTGGCCCTCCTATATTCTCTCCAAGAGAGTGGACTGCAAGGTAATATTGGCCAAGCAGCCCACTACCAATTTTATCCTTGCCCTGGTCATGTCTTCTGCCAATTCCTTCGATATCTGCTTTGAACTAAATAACTGTCCTGGGCCCCTTCGACTCAAAGTGTTGGCCACTACATTGGCTTTCCTGGATGATAAAAGATCTCACAGTCATAATTTTTTACCAACTCTAGCCAACATCTCTATCTCATGTTTAGGTCCTTCTGGGTGAAGAAATACTTCAAACTCTTATGATCAGTGTATATCTCGCACTTCTCTCAATACCAATAGTGTCACCACACTTTCAGTGCAAATATCACCACTGCTAACTCCAAATCATGAGTAGGGTACCACTACTTATATTCCTTCAGTTGTTGCGATGCATATGCAATGAGATTCCCACTTTGCATCAACACACATCCTAACCTAGTCTCGATGTGTCATAATACACCACAAACTTATTCCCATCCGAAGGGAGACTCGGTACCGGAGCAGTAATCAACCATCGCTTCAACTCCTAGATGCTATTCTCACATTTGTCTGACTACACAAACTTCAGGTTCTTCTATGTCAGTTCTATCAATGGTGTAGCAATCTTAGAGATTCCTTCCACGAATCATCGATAATACCCCGCCAACCTAAGGAAACTCCTAACCTCCAAGGCATTCCTTGGCTTCGGCCCATCTCTAACTGCTTCTACCTTGTCTGGATCTACCTTAATCGCATCTCCACTGATAATGTCACCTGCGATAACCAAAACTTGCACCTCTTAAACTTAGCATATAATCGGTGCTCCCTCAA
Organism: Humulus lupulus; assembly: GCF_963169125.1. Lineage (NCBI taxonomy): Eukaryota > Viridiplantae > Streptophyta > Magnoliopsida > Rosales > Cannabaceae > Humulus > Humulus lupulus. The sequence goes on from NC_084798.1 coordinate 68,858,501, forward strand.
TCTCTGTAATACCAATCGGAGATGATGCTCATGCTCTACCTCTGAACGAGAGTAAACCAAGATGTCGTCGATGAAGACAATTATGAATTGATCTAGATAATCCTTGAACACCCTGTTCATCAGATCGATAAGTGCTGCTGGGGCATTAGTCAACCTAAATGACATGACTAGAAACTCGTAATGCCCATTCCTCATGCAAAATGCGGTCTTCGGAATATCCTCATCCTTGATCCTCACCTGGTGATAACTAGATCGAAGATCAATCTTCGAGAACACTGTATTAACCTGCAGTTTGTCAAACAGGTCGTCTATCTTCGGTAGTGGGCACTTGTTCTTGATAGTCAGCTTGTTCAACTCTCTGTAATCTATACACATCCTCAATGTCCCATCCTTTTTTTCACAAACAAATCTGGAGCACCCCACGGTGAGAAGCTGGGTTTGATAAATCCCAGGTCTAATAACTCTTGTAACTGTACCTTCAACTCCTTCAGCTCCGCCGGAGCCATTCTATATGGTCCCCTTGACATTGGTTCTGTATGTGGTGCTAACTCAATGACAAACTCAATCTCCCAACGTGGTGGCAGTCCCGGTAAGTCCTCAGGGAACACATCTAAGAACTCACATACCTATCTGGTCTCCTTTGGTCCAACTGGCATGACCTTAGTGGTGTCCACCACACTAGCTAGGAATCCTATACAACCTCCTTGTAATAGGTCTCTAGCCCCTAATGCTAATATCATGGGAATGCAGGGTCCATGCACAGTGCCAAAAAAAAACGAAGGGGTCCACACTCTCAGGCTCAAAAGTCACCATCTTTTTCTTGCAGTCTATAGTTGCCCCAGACCCGACTAGCCAGTCCATTCCCAAAATCATGTCAAAGTCGTCCATATCCAACTCAATCAAATCCATTGATAATTCCCTGTTGTCCACCACCACTGGCAATGAGCTAACCAATCTCTTAGAGACTACCAGCTCCCCAATAGGCAATAACATTCCAAACCCCACAGTATAATAGTCACAAGGTCTACACAATCTATCAATCACGCTACTAGAAATAAAATAGTGTGTAGCACCAGAATAAAGTAATACAACGTAAGAAGTGCCAGCACTAGAAAGCTGATCTGTCACTACTGAGGAACTAGCCTCAGCCTCTACCTGAGTCACGACAAACACTCGAGTTGGAGTCAAGCTGTCCGCCTTCCTTGGTTCTTCTTTCTTCACGCTTGGCATTCTTTCTTGAGATATCTAACCACCCCACACAAATAGCATGCCTTCACCCGACATTCGCCCAGATGGCGCTTCCTACACCTGACACACTCTGGGTAACTCCCCCATGTCTCACTGCCGCCCTGGACACCCGAGCCCCTCCTATCAAGATCAGTAGTGGTCGAGGTGTCAGGGGTCTTCCTCTTTTGATAACTAGGGCCTCTGCCCCTACCAGATCCGACAAATGGAGGCACTACCCTCCGAATATCCCATCGTGCAACGCTCTCCCTCCATATCGTGTTCTGTGCCTCCTCAGTTGTGAGGGACTTCTCAAACACTTGGGCATAAGTAGTCTCCCCAGGCACTAATGCAATCCGCACATCCTGGGCTATCATTGCATTCAATCCTCGAACAATTATGTCTTGCCTGGCTACATCGGTAGGCACTAGATCAGGTGCAAAATTTTCAAGTCTATCAAACTTCAGGGCATACTCAGTAATTGTCATACTTCCCTGTACCAAACTGGTAAACTCGTTCACCTTCGCCACCCTAACGACATTACTGTAGTACTTTTGGTTGAACATGTCTCTTAATTCATCTCAACTCATAGTAGAAACATCTCTAGTCTGGGATGCCACCTTCCACCATATCAGTAAGCATCTATTTCCAGTTCTCAGGGACTGGTGTAGGGTTCTGACCCTGATTATCATCTCTAGCCTCGATCTCAGCGTCGACTAGTCAAACTGATCACCTTGGAGGCATAACTCTCCAAGTATATCTGTAATCAACAAATCATCTGATCAGAAAATGATAATAGGCTTTTAAAAGTCCTCCCCCACGGTCCAATGCTAACAATTAAGCAATCACATGCAACCACCATGCTAATAGGCATTCCCATAATACTAACATACAGTAGCAATGTTAATAAGCATGCCTTATCATGTACACACAACAGTCAAGGGCCAGGCCCTGTCAGTATATCTCATGCTTCCTAACAAATAGGCAGATAAGGCATTTATATTTTATTTAGGCAGTTAAACACATAATCACATATATAATTACCAAACCCTGAGTTGAGCTTATCTTTAGCGGCGAGTGTACATGCCAGGCCAGTCTACAGGAACCCTTAACCCTAGACCACTATGATACCAAGTTGTAACGCCCTGGATAGCCAAGACCATTACACTGTGTATTTTAAATATTGCTGGACTTGCTAATCAAGTCATTTGGATACAAACGTGTAACTAAGGACAATTAGTGAATTAGGGTTTAAAGATTTTGATCGTAGAAATAGTTGTTTTCATTAAAACGTTTAAGTCGGTACATAAGATCCAAAAAATAAGTGTTTACCAAGCATTTACAACTTCAAAATTAATTACAACATAGGCCAACCTAAGCAACAAAATTAATTTTTGGCTTTAGTTCCTATAGATCCCTCGTCTGTGGTGGTCAAGTAGCTAAAAATGTACACGCCACCCGTAAAGCTCTCCAACTCATGGTTGGTTCAACTTTTCCTTTCTCTTACCTGCACCACATAGCACCTGTGAGCCAAGGCTCATCAAGAAAACTTAAAATCAACATATACAAATGAGCAACAATATATAAACCATAAACTTAGCTGTAAAAACCTGCTCAAACAAACACATAATCCGGTCTTAGCAATCAATACAGTTAGACAAGTGTAATCGACACTTCTGTTTATTAAGATGATGTTCAGGCCTGGCTCTATTAGGCCAAGCTCTTAGATTTCATGGTTGACCCCGACTCTCTTCAGCCAAGTTGCGTTCCGCACGCTTGATGTTGGCCCCGACTCGTTTAGGCCGGACTTTCAGATCAAATGCAGAATATACAAGCATGCCTAATCGAATATTCACATTTATAACCACAATCATATCCATTTACAGGGGACCAAGCCCCGACCATAACCAGGGTGAAATTTTCTAACCTCGAGTTCCATGCGATATACAATACAACCTCAAGTACGATCTTGATTCCGAGCCTTGTGATAATCTAGTCACAACATAAACATACTCTTGTCAGGGATTGACTTCAAATCCCGAGACTCACCCCAGGCCCTACTCTTAAGATTACTATTCCTAGTTGCCGTGAACGTTGGATATGTCCCCCGAGCCCCCGAGTGGGCCACCAAAAGGATTCTCGAGCTCCCCGAGCCCTAATCCTAAAATCAGCAAAACCATTTTTCGAGGCAACTGGCACGATCGCGCTTGCAGAAAGTTTGGGTTTTCTGGGGTACTGGCGCGGTCGCGCTAATAACTCTGAAGCCCAAAATTAAAACCAATTCCTAAGGTTCTGGGACCCTAGCGCGGTCGCACTAGGTCACCAGAAACCCAAAAATACCCAGAAATTATAGTGTTCATCCCCAATTCTCAACTCTGGTATTCCTTTGCATACCAGACCAAGAAAATCGACCCCAAACAGACTCTCTAGGAAGTTTATAACCACAAAACGCCCTATACAACCCTAACAACCTAATACTAATATTATTATACCACAAAAATGCACTAAAACACCAAGAATTCCAGCATTCAATTTGTTGAGCTTGAGTTTTAGGAACTTACCCAAATCCGAAAATCAAAGTCTGAATTGTGAGTTTGGATCTTAACTCCCCAACTTGATAGAATCACCAAACGTTTTCCTCCAATAATATTAGCACAAAACCTCCTAGAAACCTCAAATCATTAGAACTTGCCTTAACCCCATCTCAACCAAGAACACCAAAATCTGAGATGAAAATAGAGCTATAACTTCTTACCTCTTTGATTCTAAATTCCCAGAAGCTAAGTGATGATCTTGGTAGCTCAATCCCTTCCTTAGGACCTTCAATCTCCTTATTTTTCACCAAAATCCTTCAATTTTCCTATCTTGTGTTTGAGACCCAAACATAAGTTTTAGAGATAAGACAAGAGGAGTGAAGGGTGCCCAAACATGGTGTGTTAGGCTACTGGTGTTGCATTGGTCTATTCCTTGGGTCAAAATGACCATATTACCCCTTTCTTCCAAATTTTCCACCAAAGTCTTTTAAGGGCGATATGGTCATTTAGCCTAAATACCACTAAACCTCAAATTACACTCTTAATTTCCCAATTAGATTACTAACCCTCCAAATATGAATATTTCCTCTAATAATGCTCCACTAATTCTCAATCGACGCAAAATTACCCAAAATACCCCTTGGCTCACCCGGAGCCGGGTATAAGGCCCCGTTGTGACTTTTCCGCCAAATTTCTCTAAAGGATCGACTTATTCCAGTTATCACAAATATATCCACATAATAATGTGGTTCCAATCACATAACACATATAAATACAATAATACCCTTAATGGGTCAAAATTACGAAAATGCCCTTTTTCACAAAAATGGGCCAACAATGAAATTTAATACACAGAAGCATGAATAAATAGTCATATCTTAATATAATTCATATATTTCACATAATAAAACATATATTCAATTAAATCCATATATAAATCCATTTATGTCTTCCCGACACGCTAATCAATGCACTAAGCCTTATTAGCAAATTTAGGATGTTATAGATGTTGATGATAACTCCAAGCTCATGGCAATGAGGACAATGATCACAGTAGGAGGTGAATTATAGCAAGAACTCTAGCAAAATGGAGTAAAGAGTGTAGATGAATTTCTGGCTCGAGCTCAAGAATGGATAAATATAGAGGAGGCGCGATCTACTATCGCAGGAACCAGCCAGACCCCTATTCAACCTGTTAGAGCAGTGGCAGATGTTGCAGCTACAGCTAAACCTGCTACTCAAAATAACCAGGTGGGGAACAATAAGCGAAAGGGGACTGGTGAGGGCGAATAGAACAAAACCAAAAAGAACAAGCCCAGAGTAAAGTTCAAGCCCATCTACACGACCTATACTGACCTCACTGATACACGAGAGCATATTTTCCTGGAAAAATCTAATTGCCTTCCATGGAAGAAGCCGAAGCCTTTGAGGCACCAAAGGGCGAAGAGAGACCCTGGTAAGTTCTGTTGATATCACAATGACATCGACCATAATACTGATGATTGCCGACAACTAAAGGATGAGATTGAAACCCTCATCCGAGTTGGACCATTAGCCCAGTATGCCTGAAACCAAGTAGTTCCCAATCAACCAACCGGGAAAAATACTCATTCAGTTCTGGAAAATCCAGTCGGCCAACCCTAGGCTCAGACAAATCGGGAACATAGTCGGCCCCCCTCCAGTAGCAGGAGGGGATATAACCACTATCTCAGAAGGATCCCATTTGGTGGGCACAAGTAATGGAGCCCAAAAAAGGTACATACAGGAGCTAAAAACCCACAACGGTACTGAATTTATTCCAGAACAAAGGCTACCAATACAAAAGCGGTTGGAGAAACAACCAATCATTTTCATGTAAGAGGACACTAGCCACATTCAGTTCCTGCATAATGATCCGCTGGTGGTAACCATTCAGCTCTCCAATCGAAGGGTACGGAGGATATTGGTTGATAATGGGAGCTCGGTAAACGTGCTATTCAGGTCCACCCTAGAAAAGATTGGATTGTCCCTAACCGATCTTAAGGCGACCTCAATGACCATGTACAGATTCTCAAGAGAAGGAATGACAGCCATAGGGATGACCAAACTTGTAGTTACACTAGGGGATGATACATGAACTGCTTCTAAAATACCCGAGTTCGTCATAATCGATTGTCCAGCCGCATACAACGTGATTTTGGGACAACTTGCACTGATGACTTTTGAGGCTATCACCTCAATCGGACACCTAGCGATGAAGTTCCCCTCAACCTCAGGTATATGTACTGTGAGATGAGACCAGCTCACTGCCAGAGAATGCTATAGCATTGCCATGAAGGGAAAATTACAACCCGGGCAGCAAGCAATGATTGTTATTGAGGAAGGAGAGGAGCCTCAGGTAATGTAAATTGCCCATTTGGCGGAAGAACCTCAAGAAGGAAGTAAGAGGTCACCCCAAAAGACGACATTGATCCAAGATTAGGTGAAGACAAGTTTGAGCTCCAAGCGTTGGAAGAGATTGAGGGAATTAGTATAAACCCAGAAGTACCTTCAAGGGTAGTAAAAGTTGGAAAAAATCTTGGAACCGAAAGGAAGAGAGAGTTGATCGAGTTTTTGAGAAATAACCTAGACATCTTCGACTGGTCACATGAAGATATGGTGGGAATCAGTCCGAATGTAATCATGCATACTCTAAATTTGGACAGGAATGTGCCTGCAAAGGCACAAAAATGAAGGTTTTTGGGGAAAGAGCGATCATAAGCTTTAGAAGAAGAATTAGCTCATGTACTTAAGTGTGGAATCATTAGGGAAGAAAAATATCTCACCTAGGTTGCTAACCCTGTTTTTGTCCCAAAACCCAATGGGAAGTGGAGAACTTGCATATACTTCCCCGACCTCAATAAGGCTTGTCTTAAGGATTGTTTTCCACTACCTCGAATCGATCAGTTGGTAGACGCAACAGCCAGTCATGAGCTTATGTATTTCATGGACACATATTCTGGATATAACCAGATCTTGATGAACCCTGCAGACTAAGAGCACACTAGCTTCATGACTGAGCATAATGTATACTACTAGAAGGTTATTCCATTCGGGTTGAAGAATGCCTGTGCAACGTACCAACAGCTGGTCAACAAAATGTTTGTTAACCAGATCGGGAAAAACATTGAAGTGTATGTCGATGATATGCTCGTTAAGTAAAAGACTTCCAGTAACCATGTATCTGACCTGGAAGAATGTTTTGGCATGCTAAGGAAATATGACATGAAGCTAAATCCCCCGAAGTGCACCGTTGGGGTTTCGTCAAGAAAATTTATGGGCTTCATAGTCAACACAAGGGGGATAGAGGTGAGCCCAGAGAAGATTAGGTCGTTGTTAGAAATGCCCCTGCCAAGGGTCGCGTAAAGATGTACAGAGCCTAACTGGGAAAGTGGCAGCCCTAAACCGTTTCATTTCAAAATCAACTGTCAAGTTTCTCTCGTTTTACAACTTGCTCAAAGGAAACAAAAAGTTTGAGTGGAGCGAAAGTGCAAACATGCATTTCAGGATCTGAAAAATCACCTAGCTGAACCCCCCATATTATCAAAATTGGCATTTGGAGAATGTTTGCTCTTATACCTAGCTGTGACAAAAATTGCGGTTAGCGCCATATTAGTTCTAGAGGAAAATTGGATGCAAAAATCGGTGTACTATGTGAGTAAAATACTTCTGGGAGCTGAGCCCCGATATCCTTTAATAGAAAATCTTGCGTTCTACTTGATCTTGGCCTCGAGAAAACTCAGGTCGTATTTCCAGTCCCACAGCACCCACGTCTTAACCGATCAACATTTAAGGAAGGTCTTGCAAAATCCTGAAACATCGGGACATTTGCTTAAGTTGACCATCAAACTTAGCCAGTTTGAGATATTGTATATGCCATGTACAACAATCAAGATTCAAGCACTCCCTGACTTTGTGGCCGAGTGTACAGGTTTTCAAGACAAGCCAATGAGAGAACCGGTGCAAGAGTTGTGGAAACTCTTCGTTGATGGATCATCCAATGAAAATGGATCTGGAGCTAGGATAATTCTGATCTCACTTGAGGGACATCGATTCCATACAGCCCTAAGGTTCGGGTCCGAGGTGTCCAACAATGAAGCAGAGTACGAAGCTCTGTTGGCAGGAATATGGGTGGCAAAATAACTAAAAGCAAAGGCAATCCATTGTTATAGTGATTCCCAGCTCGTGGTTAATCAGATATTAGGGGGTTATCAAGCTTGATGTATCAAAATGGCAGCTTATCTAGCTAAGGTTAAATATGAGTTGTCTAAGTTTGAGTTCTGGTCCATTGAGTAGGTACCCCACGAGTAGAACTCCAACGCTGATGCTTTAGCCCCCCGACTTGCCATTACCAAATAGGGGGATACACTAAACGTAGTCCAGTGGATTTCATAGAACAACCAAGTATAACGGAAGAACCAATTGAGGTCGAAGTGATTAACAAAAAATTGACCTGGATAACCCCCATAGTGGAATACCTCACAACTGGTAAACTACCAGATGATCAAAGGACAAAAGAAAATTTTATATCAAGTCCCACGGTATGTTATGGTTGAGGGAATTCTATACCGACGGGCATTCGCTACCCCTCCTACGGTGTGTTATGCCTGAAAACGCACAGACCATCCTATAAGAGATACATGAAGGCTTCTGCGGAGACCATGCTGGGGGGCAAAACTTAGCTCTAAAGATATTGAGATAGGGCTATTTTTGGCCTACACTAAAAAAGGATTCGGCCTCGTACGTACAAAAATGCGACAAGTGATAGATTTGCCACGATTGCTCGGGGAGCGCCCATTGAGTTAACCATGATCTCATCCCCCTGGCTGTTTGCAGTATGGGGGATAAACTTGATTGGTTTGTTACCAACAAGAAAATGAGGATTTCACTATGCAGTTGTCACCATCGACTACTTTATGAAGTGGGTCAAGGCCGAGCCTCTGGCGACCATAACCTCGAAGAGAGTCCTGGATTTTGTCATGAAGAACATCTTGTGTCATTTTGGTCTCCCGAAGAAGATTGTGTCTAATAACGAAACTCAAATCAATAGTGATATTTTCACATACTTTTGTGAGAAGTATGACATATTCAAGAGTTTCTCTTCAGTGGCGTATCTGCAAACTAATGGACAGGTTGGGACTATAAATAAAACCATAAAGGGGAGCTTAAAAAAGTGACTAGATGAAGCCAAGGGATTATGGCTTGAGCAACTCCCACAAGTGTTATATTATTTTATAATATAATGTTTTAGATTAAATAAATGTGACATGGAGTGTCACATATTGTAACATATAATAGAGAGTTACATTATTTGGATATATGTGAAATATCCAAACATGTATCATATTTGGTGTTACAAATTCATCACAAATTTGTAACTCCCAAATATTACCCAATAATGTGTATATTATATGTTACACATTTGAGATTGGATTTCATAAAGCCATATGAGAAATGGCTGATAGAGATATGATTTTAACTCCCATATTGTGTATGGAAGTTACAAAATCAAGTGGGAATAAATTGGAACGTTTTGGAAAAAACTGAAAAATTTGTTGCTGAAATTGACTGAGCGTCGCGACACCTGGAACAAGCGCCGCGGCCCTAGTGGCTGAACTTGACTGAGCACCGCGGCGCCTAGAACAAGCGCCGCGGCCCTAATGCCTGACAGCTTCTATAATTTCAGTTTTTTATCCAACTTTGAACGATTCCAACAGCTTAGTAACTCCCAATTCTCTATTTTAATTCCATAAAACACCCAATTAATCATTGGCAACAGCCATGGGGGTTGGTGGAATTTGAAATTCAAAGGGTGTCTCTAAACTCTATAAATAGGAGCCTAATGCTCACTTGTAAGACACACCATTTCTATCCACTAGAGCACTTGGCTAGAAACACCTTGAGGCTTGATTATTCCAGAAAGCATTTCCAAAATCTGAGAGAGATCCCTTAGTGCTTGAGTTAGGGGGAAATAAGCTTTTGGACAAAGGTTTTAAACCTTGTTCAAGTTGGTGATCCCCAATCCTCTTCACTTAGGTTGTGTAAGTGAGAGTTTGTTTGTGGTTTATGTTCTTCCTTTTATTCTATTGTTCTTCTTCTTATTCTCTTGTTTTATTTACTTGTATATTTTGTTTAAGAGTTGTAATCTCTTCATTTGGTCCAAACACTTTATTTTACTTGTAACTTTTGTTTTGAGTTGTACTTTACTATTCTCTTCTTCTTCATCATCTTCTTCATTTCCTTTGTTTTATTTGTATTTTCAGTTATAGAGTTGTAACACTTTATTTAATCAATCTTGTCCATTGTAATATTTTGCATAGAGTTGTAACATTATCTTACCATTTCCATTGAGGCAATATTATTTTTCCTAACAACAAGTACTTTGGGTCTATAGGACCCCACATCGCACCTCCACAGGGCACACTCCTTTCTTTTCAACCTTTGGAAGTGAGGTTATGCTCTCCATTGAAGTGCTAGTGACCCCATATAGACAAAAAACCTTCGATCAAAATTGAAACCACGAATTGCTCAACGCATCCCTGGATCTAATTGAAGAAAAGTAGGAAGAGTCCCAATTACAGCTGGCCCATTATCAACAGAGAATTACGCGTCACTTTAACTTGAAGGTAAAATGATGTAGACTCGAACTGGGTGACTTGGTGCTTCGAAGAGTGTTTTTGGCGAGTAAGGATCCTAAAGATGGTGTATTGGGGTCAAACAAGGAAGGACCATACCATATCGTGGAGATTTTACGTGAAGGAACATTCAAGCTAGTTTGGTTAAGTGGAGAGTTGGTACCACAGACCTAGAATGCTCTTCATCTAAAAAAATATTATTAGTAGTAAGACAGTTCTGTTAGTTTTTGATGTTTTTAGTATTTTTTTCGTGTAAGGCTTGTTTATAAAAGCCATTCTATTTAAATGACACAGGATGGCTACATGTTTATCTTATTCTCGCGATGTATCACGTACTTATTTTGTAAAAGCAACCTAGAATATTAAAAAATTATGATTGTTGGGGGGGGGGGGGGGCATATAACCCTCGATGAGTTTAAAAATATTTATTGTGAATAAAAAAAAATTTGAAACTTAGAATTTGGAAAATTGATTATTTAACGAATTTTTATAGCTAGATCGAATTTTCAAAGAAATTCCATACACAAACTAAGTTAAACAAAATTCAACTACAAACTCCTGGATATAACCAGGTCTGAAGCCTTATTCCTAACAGTTATAATGTTGTTAAGCATATAAACTCCTGAACATAACCAGATCCAAGACCTTATTCCTAACATGTATAATGCTGTTAAGCAGAAAAACTCCTGGACAAAATCAGATTCGAGACCTGATTCCTAACGGTATAATGTTGTTAAGCAGACAAACTCTTGGACATAACCAAGTCCGAGACCTGATTCCTAACATGTATAATGTTGTTAAGCAGACAAACTCCTAGACATAACTAGGTCTGAGACTTGATTCCTAACGCTACTAGGCCGACAAATTCCTGGGTATAACCAAGATATCGAACAGAATTGATTGGATAAGCCATCGAAAACCTACCTTGATTTAAAGATAACCCCTATAATTGCGGGGGAAAGAATTTGAAATTCATAATCATAGCAAGATAATAGACTAAGGGGAAAAATAGTTCGTAAGGTAATGAAAATACACTAAAACAAGTATATGAATATCGCGAGGAGAAATAACCTTGAACTAAGCCTGAAGGTGATTATTTAAGCTTGTGAAAGCATAGTTACAAGGGATATAAAAAAACTGAAATAAGAAAAAAAAAGAGATGATGGTGCCCTAAAACATCACTGAGCTCTGGTAACTTGCCCATATGTTGACACCTCATCACCATCCTTCTCAGCAGCTTCAGAAGCATCCGTGGTCTCAGAGGGCTCTTGCGAGACTCGACTCTGGAACTTGGCAAGATAACGTCCCCAAAGCTCCGCATAGCATCGATAAAGCATCTCCTCCAGGGCATTCATGGCTTCTGCAACATTCAGCTTTGCCTGTTCAACATCTTGCCTCACCTTCTCAGCATCTTGCTTCGCCTTCTCGGCATCTTCCTTGGCTTTGGCCTTGGCCTCGGACATCTTATTTTTTAGCACATTAGTATCTTCAAGTTTCTTTGTTGAGGCTGTTGACCTTGACCTGCAGCTGATCTCATTGCTGGCTCACCTCAACAACCTGGTCCTTGGCTATTCGCTCATTCTTTTGGGATGTAGCGAAGGCGGCCTTGAGCTCCTCTCTTTGAGCTCGGAACCGGGCAATGCCACGAATTCGAGCAAAAGCAAACTAAAAAAGAAAGATGCATGACAAGATTAGCTCGTGAAAGTAAAAAGAAAAAGGGAAATACTATAGGAGGATGGAAGATAACTCACAGTCAGGTTCATTCCCAAGGCTAACTCCAAGACATTCCCTGGGGAACATTCCTCTATGGTCCTCAGGTTCTTGATGTTCGCATGATTGACGTGACCCACCATGTTGTTCGCCATGTCATGGAGGGGCCCTCAAAGCGCTTATGGGATCCTTGCAACTTCGAGTGGCTTAATTGGGAGCTGCATAGATGGGGCTTCGCCCGGAACAACTTGGGGAACCGGAATAGGTTCATCATGAGGACGGGGAAGATGAGCCTCATGAATGGTAACTATAGTTACTGGAGCTGGTGGTTGTGTTTGCTGTTGCTGTTTCTCAGTGGAGTTGGCACCTTTATCCTTTGTAGGAGATTCAGTGGCAGTTCCGGATCTAGGGGCACTCTTCTTTGATATTCTCGCCTTCTTGACTACATGCCCAATTCTGGCCCCACCAGATTTTAAGGCGCCCTTCAGATCCATATCTTTGCATGCAAAAGGACGACCAGAAAATTCAGATCCAAGAAATGATTAGTCAGGGTAATTCAAGGAAAAGAATAGAGCAAGAACCCTACCCTACAAGCTAGATGAGGAAACTACTATGTTCAGCTTTGGGTTACAAATCGGACTGGATAAAACCTCCAACTTTCAAACTATTGAAAGAGGGGGGGACTCTAATATTATTACGTTTTTGGGTCCTATGGGGTTCAGGCTCTTCATCCGAACTAGATTCATGCGCAACCAGCCTAATACCCGGGGAAAAAACACTCTGGCAGAGGGAAGGCCACGACAAAATATTTGTACCGTACTCCTAAAAAATGGTGGATCTACAGTGAAGGGTGTTATCTACCACTCTGGTACACCGGGGATAACTATGGTTGTAGCATACAACCAAGTGATCCACACACTAGAGGAGGGTCACGTTCAGGTCTAGATTAACCAGATGTCGACTCACGAGCTGACATGGGTTGAATCGAACTAGCCTAAAACTTGCAGAAACTCGGTTTAATTCTCTATATGGGTTACCTTGGCCGGAAGTGCCAGTTGCTGCCCCCAATTCAGCTTGGTCTTGATCAGGATGTTGTCCACTTTAGGGACCTTTCTTTTGCGCACCAGCTGTGCAACCTCTTCTTCCTCTTCAGTGTCTTCAACAGCAAGGATGCCTTCTTAAGGAGGGGGGAGCTCGGGGGTAGGACCTCGAGCTCTGATGACCAGTGTTTGATCTTTTCAGATCAGTTTGTAGGCCACCATGGTAGCGTCATTAACTACCATCCAAAACTCCTTCTCCTTGGCAGGAATACGAGACAACATCTCATATTGACCTCCAAGGGGATTTCCCTGTTCTCTTGTATATAGCTCTACAAAGTCAAAATAATCAGAATATGTTCAAACTTGATTAAAAAGGAATTCAAGTACAAAATTTGAAGAGCTAAGAAACTTACGAGGATGGTTGAAATGCCGATGGGTGCAGTTCTTGAATTCATTTGACATGAAGAATTGATCCTTGTAGTCATATTGGGGAATTTGGTGAGGGAGTAGAAGCTATCACCACACCCCTTTTGTAAAGGGTTGGCATTGAGACAGAAGAAATACATGATGTTGGTAGGGGTGGGGACCTCCCACTCGTGCTTCAAAAATAAATATTTCAGCCTCGCCAAAAGCCGATATGAATTGGGGGGAAGCTGGAATGGCGCTAGTTCGATGTAGTTCAGAAAATTCATGAAATACTGGTCCAAAGGGAGAAAGGCACCTACCTTCAGATGCTCGTCACTCCAGCCCCAAAGTCATCCTGAAGCGGAGTGCAGCTCCACTCTCCTTCCAACGGAGGTTGAGCAACAAGGCCCTCATATTCCAATTCGATCCTGTGGCTCAACAAAATTTTATTTTCCTTGCCTTGATTCTTTATCCAGGATTAGATGCGCTCAGCCTCAAAAAAGGTGTTGGGGTCAACTGCGATCTCCCTATGCACTATCGGGCCGAAGTGAGGAATAGGGGTCTTAGAGGCAATCTACTTGCCATTACTCTTGCTTTGGGAAGAAGAGCTCGCGACTGTTTTCTTCTGATGGGCCATGATCTAGCACGCCTGGCGACAAAGCAGCATGTTAGAGGTGATAAAGGTACGGCGACCCGAGGGTTTTAATTTGATTTATTCGAACTAAGAAACACACGAGCTAAGATATCTCTTAGCAACAACACGTGTGTCCACGTGCCTTTAGTAACCATGTGTTGTAAACTCGGGAAATCCCTTGATACTTCGGGATTCGCATGTCAAACCCAATACCTTTTTTAAAGCGGTTTAATACAAAACCGCTGGGGAATCGTAACCCTTAGGATACCCAGAACTGAACCTAAAAACCCTCAAATTTCTACACATACACAGGAGATCCTCTTTCAAAACTTAGAAGATTACCCATTTTTTATGCACATTATTTCTAATCAGACCTAGTACTATTATTTTGGCCTAACAAAAACCCCTATTAAACTCAAACATGGCCGAAGTAATAAACTATATTAGAAAATTTCGTAAAACTTATTGAAAAATAAGAGGGTGAAATTTAAACCGGATATAGAAATATTTACAGAGTAGATGTTCGATTGAGGGAAGCGACTGTTCCAAAGACAGTAGCCTGAAAGCTTCTGGAGAATTAGAGAATGCCAAAGGTTTCTAAAGCTACTATGAGAAGGAAAGGGAAATTTTTTGAATGCAAAGAAGGTGAGGTTCAGGTATGTTTCTCCTATTTAGACGTAAACTTCAGGAACCAATTTGGGCCACTCGATTAGGTCAGTTTGGGATTCAAGGGCCTAGATTAAATAACCCTTGCGATGGCAAAAAGTTGACAGGACAATTGTCACAATACTCAAAACCCGAACAGGCACCTATTACAGACTGACACGTGTTTAGCACTCGAGTAGTGGGTGGGCATGATTTCACAGAACAAAAGCCTAAAAGTCCCTACTGTGCATGTCAGAGGTGACATCATGCAGAAGCTTAGGGGGCAAATGTTGTACCCCGAAATAAATACGAACTCAATCACTCAGCCCGGGGTACAGTTGGCAGATAAGTGCATAGAGAAAGTGTACAGGTAGAACATTTAGCTAACTCTAGTGTGAGTAGCTCGAGTCAAACTTGACAGTACGACAACCAGATAGTCTCATGATCGCCTATTGCGCTAAAAACCTAGTTTGAGAAGCGTGATGGCTAGATCGCCTTCTAAACTAAACTTGGCCTGTGTAAGGTTAGGTTAGCTCTCCTACATCCAGCTCAAAGGAAGTGTTCAGCTCGTGGATGCCCAATCATGACACATAGTGAAGGATTCCAAAAGACTCAGAGATTCATTATACACTCATTAATGCCCATATTTTATTACACATTTATTACCCGCGATAACATATGTAAATTCTGATTTATTATTTACCATATTTATGTACGCAGCTACCTAAAGCTATTCGGGAAAACCCTCTATAAATATCAGGGGAATGGATAGAAAAAGTGGTTGCTTCTTGATATACAGAAACTCTGCTGAAATTATAAAAAACAATCTCACCCAGAACCTTAAAGAGATCTTAATAAGATTGTCTCGTGGACTAGGTGGATTTTAACCACTGAACTATGTTAAAGTGTGATTGTTTGTGATATTGTTCATTTGTCTAATCACTGTTTAGTTAGAAAGCCTAATATCTTTGTTATCAGATTTCTTAATCCACTGTTGGCGAAAAACTACGTCAACAACTTGTATTTTTGCAATAGAGTTGTAAACTTATTTAATCTTCATCTTGTCTTTTGTATTCTTTTGCTTAGAGTTGTAATAGTTCTTATTTTCCATTGAGGTAATAATAATATCTCTAACAGACAGAATTTACTACAATTTCATAAATGAAGCCAAATGATCAAAGTAATAAATACCCATATGGGTTGGCCTCCGCAAAATAAGAGACTTGCTAGAAGCTTCAAAGACTACAAAATGTGCCACCATAACAAAAGAACGAAAAGGAAAGAAAACTAGGTGGAAACCACTCAAACTGACAGCAAATGAGCATTGAGTTCATGACATCGACAAAATTGAGATTACTGCACCAGCTACTAAGAATGATGTCTCTCTGTTATGCGCAGTTAGAATAGTAACCTACAAAATAAATAGAAGCGTATCAACTACTAAATAATAAGAATAATAATTATTATTTACATTGCTAGAAAAGTCTTCTTATATAAATGTTTAAAAGAAAACTATTATTGTGAGTTAGAAAGAACAAAAAAAAAAACTTATCTTTGAAGGCTATGAAGGTATTACCATTTGATCTAAGCTCTATAGTAATGTCTTAATGAAAACTCAATTAGTAAAATCATGTAACCAATAACAAGTATAAATGTAGGCAAAATATAATTACTATAACAATAAATATTATTATAATTAAAATAAGTATGCGTCCATCTCTTATGATTTAACTTTTGAATTAATAAACTACATAAAATAGAAAGAATGTATATCTGGGGAAAAAAACATAGACGATAAATAAGGATTAATAGAAAGTGAACAAAAAGAAAAAAAGTCAAAAGAAAATTTATTAAAATGAAACATATTATTGAAAATTCATATAAAAATAGTATAAAATAATAATAATAAATGTAAAGATCGGTAGAAAGTTTTAGGGAAATCACTGCTAAATTTATTAAAAAGTGTACAACTTAAGCTAATTGAAAAGCTACAACCTAATTTGTTAAATCAATAACTAACTACAATTTCAAAATTAATAACTAACTTGAAATTCTATTTTTTAAGATTACCAAGTGAATTTAACAAACAATTAAATTAATGTGGAATAGTTAAACAATTGTTTGATTAGACAGATAATCTGATGTATCAAGACAGATTGACGATGAATCATGATATACGAACAAAAAGTAATTTGACTCAAGAAGTTTTTTACGTGGTTCAGAAAACCTAGTATACGGGGCCACTCCCAGAGATAAAATCAATTACTAAAGTCTCAAGAATACAATAAGCAATTGACTTATACAAGTTTAGACTCTTTATAAATCTTTGTCGTAACCTTGAAGTACTCCACTTTAATAATCTGATTTTGATAAATACCAAGAACATGAAATCCCTTCTGAACTTGATGAGTACTCGCTTCCTCCCGAAGTGAGACATATGGAAATCTTCTCTCGAAGATTGTATGTCACGTTCACAAGCTTTATGACATGTTTAAGTATAACCAACACAAAATAAAACAAACAAACAAACAAAGAGGTAGTTGAACAAAGACTGCTCTTCATATAAAAGAACTCTTCAAAATATAAAACATTAGAGTGGTGAAGAGATGAGATTAGTTGCTGCTTAGTTATGATATTTATAGAGTTTATGAAACCCTAAGCTAGCTAATCTTGTTAATGATCTTAATCAGACCAAATCAGGAAGTTTCTAAAAATAACTCTCAATTATCTTTACTGCAAAATATTCTAGATGTAACAGAGAATCATCCTATAGCATCAGGAAAATGGATGAACTTGGATTTAAACCCAAACCAAGTTCATTATGAAATTAACTTACTAGGGCACAAACAATATTTTAGTTTCCTCTTTTTAAATCTAATAAAATCAAGGAGAAAAAACAATGATCAATTCCATAATAGACATGCTTATTATAGAAAAAGTTTCCATAAATAAATAAGGAAACTTCAACTATATAAAATACACTTAATATAGAATTTATTCTTACAAAAGATAGAGAAAATACGCTTACTTGCCCAAGATGGAATTTCAAAAATACCAATTAAATTGATAAAATATATTTAATAAAAAGACAGCCAATGTAGAATTTTACAATCTCCCCCTTTGACAACTTTTAAGACAAAATATATTTTTAACAATATGAGCTCAAAACCTATAGCAAACACTTTGTTAGAAAAATGATTAAGTTCCTAAGAGCTCCCCATGCAAACAAGCATACAAACAAAGATAAGATTTGTCAACTTTTTGGAAATAGTTTAACAAGACACAATCACACAACTCCCCCTGAAAATAGGGTCCAAAGTTGTACACAATTTTAAAAAAAAAATACCAACTACTCCCCCTTTTGTCTATCAACGTGCCAAAGTAACGAAAATAAAAAACAAAAGACACGAAAGCTTGTTCTTTTGACTTTTGAAACATAAATAAAATAGAAATAAAGCAAGATAAAAACTAAACACCCTTGGATATTGCAGATAACTGATCAAGAATTGCTTGTTAAGTGGCCTCCATGGTTCCAACGCGATTATTAACCATTGCAAGATCAACTTTGACAGGGAGAATCTCTGATGTCTCAGGAATAACACCAGATGGAGCAGAGGAACTGGAAGCACCGACAGAGAGTTGGAGAGAACCGACGGTCTTGGTTCGAGCCATTTATTCCTACACACTAGGAAGCACAAGAAAGAAAAACAACAAAGAAGAACCAAGGAGAAATAACTAGAAAAAAAAAGAGAGAGTGAGTAGATGGGAGAATGATCATGGGAAAGTGAGGATCAACGTGGGTTATAGGCACAAAATGGGTAGTTACTCGATTTTTGACTAGGAGAGAAAAAATGAAAGTTTTGTCTTAATTGTGACAAAACCAAAAAGAACAGCAAAATATTCTTTTATTTTTCAACTGTCCTTTTTTCTTCACACAAAATAATTAATATTCAGATAAACTTTAACTTTAAAGAGAATATTGACAAAAATAACACTTAATCAATTGGAAAAAATTTCAAGCAAGATTTTCAAATGCAACACAATTCATACAGTTTTCTTCCCCCTTATTTTTTTTTCGATATTCATTTTTTTATTTGTTTTTATTATTATTTTTTATATATATATTTTTTATGATATGACCATAACATTTCTTTTTGCTACTAATAAAAATTTGAAACCTAAAATACAATTACCAAACGATCAATGATTAAATGAGTACTATAATGTTTGAAAAATTATTTGATCTATATAACATGCTTGAGAGTGTTGGAATAAAAATAAATTTTTTGAGAGCACAAAAAATTTTTAGAAAAAAAATTAACGTAGAGGATGAGACTTAAAATTTTTACTTTTTCTTCATCAGAAGTATTAGTGTGTGATGTGTAAAAATAGGGTCATTGACCATGTTGGCAATTTTGGTATTTTTCTGTAGTACCCAATGGAGACGTTGTCACACTACACTAGTGGTAGCCTTTTCAATGGTAGCGTATCATCTACATAGGTCTAATTACACAGGCTCAACTTACTGAAAGCCGACTTTCACACATTGGCATAAGTAGCCCTATTCCCTCAGAGGAACCTGAAACTGAAGAAATTTTGTTAATTTTTCTCAATACACTCTTAGTAGTCATTTTCCCAAAAATAAATCATGAAGAAATTTTTATTTCGCAACAAAAAAATTTAGCATGTCATAAATAAAAACAATTAATCTAACAAAAAGTACTCACACATTTTTTTAAAAACATTTGAAAATTATTTTAGCAGGTACAAAAATATTTGATAAGCAGCTAGGTGAAGATGGTCAAGAGTAAAACAAAAATTACAGGCTACAAACCCCCAAGGATTTTATGAGGGAATCAAATCGAACTGAATCTAGGGACTTTGTGAAAATATCAGCAATTTGCTTGTCAGTCTCAATGTATTCCAAGATCAATGTTTTATTTTCAACAAGTTCTGTAATGAAATGGTGTCTAATATCAATATGTTTTGTGCATGAGTGTTGAACATGATTTTTAAAAATATTTATTGCACTAGTAATATCACAAAAAATAGTTAAAATATCTAATTCAAACCCACAGTCAAAATTTTCTCTTAACAAATCAACCTTAGTAAAATGAGAGAAGCCATCTATACACACAAATATGTATCTTTTATACATTTAAGCTTTCAACCTGAATTTGACCCATTAGATCCATTTGAAGTAATTCTAAGACTTTGGTGGTATTCACATCTGTGATACCTTTGTGAGTGATCTTTAATTGCTTACCAAGTTGGCAAGGTTCACACTTACCGGTGGATACTCTACACAGTTTGAGTAAACCACGAGCAATACATGCATTTGACAAATTTTTCAAGTTTTTGAAATAAATGTGACCAAGTTTTTCATGTCACAGATCAGTAGAATTGCTTATGGCTGAGTGGCATGAAGTTTTTTTGAGAGAGAGAGTATAACAATTATTAACTGATTCGAATCCTTTTAGAACACAATTTTTATTTTGATCAATCACACTACAATCATCACAAGAAAAATTGACAGTGTGTCCTTGATCACAAATTTGACTTATGCTAATTAGATTAGCTTTCAATCCATCAACCATCAGAACATTTTTCAGTTAAGGTAACCCTTCCAAATTTAGGGTTCCTTTTCCAAAAACTTTACCTGCTACACCATCATCAAAAGTGATTGTACGACATTTTACAGTCTTGAAATTGATGAGAATGTTTTTGTCACCTGTCATATGTCTAGAACATCCACTATCAAGGTACCAAGAATTAGATGTATAAGTTCTATGAAAAGTAAATGTAGCAATGCAATTATTCTCATCCTTTTTGACCCATTTTTGTTTAGGCGCAGGATATTTCTTTTGCACCCTTTTCAAATTTGCATGATGAAATTAATTTGAATTGAAAAAAATCATCAATGTAAAATGCTAATTATTTGTCTCTTTGTTGATGAGACATTTTGAGATGTTGATGGATCAAATACCTGCAATGTTAGATCAGAAGAAAAAAATAGGTAATGAACGAGCTTGAACAAACACATATTTTTCCTTTGATTGAGACCCTTTAGATCCTAATCTAGCATTGTTTCATAGACCTGTATTCTGGACCTCCTCAAAAATTCTAGATCCTGGACTAAGCATCTTAACAATTTTTTTAATAAGATCAAGCTCTTTTTTCAAACGGTTAATTTCATCATTTTTACAAAAAATCTCAGTTAAAAAAACTTTAGCATTTGATTCAAGTTCATCATCTCTTTAAGAAAGAGATTTGATAATTTTTGAATTTGATCGATTTACAGCACATAATTTAATCCATTCATCATACATTTTTTTGTAAGATTCTTCCAGCGAATCTTCATTGACTTCTGATTTATCAGAATTAATGTCAACAACATCATCTGTATCTGTCATATCATCAGTAACTTTATTTATCGAAACAATATTGTTTAAATAAACAAGTTTTTTATTTTCTTGCAAAAGACAAGGAAGACTAGAGAACACATATGTTAAAGCAAAATTTTCACCATTTTCATCACTACTTTGAAAGTCACTATCACTCCAAGTTGCATTCATACATTTTTTTTATTTCTTTTCAAGGTATTTGCTCAATCTGACTGAATATGACCAAAACTATCATATTCCCTGCATTGAACTCCCTTTTTATTGTTAGGAACAAAAGATTTAGAAGATGTGTTTCCTATTGAGAATTTAGAAAAATTCTTTTTACTGCCCAATTTTTTCATATATTTTTTAAAATTTATAGTCAATATGGTCAACTCATTATCATCTTCATCATCTGAACTTACATTTTCAAAACTTTTCAACGCAATAGATTTTTCTTTTACCTTGTTTAACTTTTTTTTTTTCCTGATCTGTTGATTTGGTTCAAAGGTTTGTGAAGAACCCATTAGTTCTTCCACTTTCATGGAATTCAGTTGGCCTCCTCCATGGCCGTTAGCTTGGTGCTAAACCTACCAGGTAAAAAACGAATAATTTTTTGAACTAAAACAGATTCATCTATTTTTCACCTAAGACAGAAAATTCATTAGCAACATCAGACGATCTCTCATAAAAATCAGTAAGAGTTTCAGTTTTAGACATTCTAAGATCCTCAAATTTTGTTTGTAACATAATGGACCTAGAACGCTTGACATCAACAATTCCTTCAAATTGAGTTTGAAGGATTTTTCCAAGCTTCTTTGGCCTAAACACAAGAGGATATAAGTTTAATATACCCTTCATCAGCACCATTGAACAAAGCGTGTAAGGCCTTGTTATTGTAACTGGACAATAAATCATCAACAGTTGACCAATTTAACTCAGATTTTACAGTTGTTTCACTAGTTTTTGCATCAACCTCAGTCGGTGTTGACCAACCTGTCAAGACAGATCTCCACACCTTTTCATCTTGAGTTTTGACGAAGGCTTTCATTCTAACCTTCCAGTAACGATAGTTTGAATCATTAAGCAATGGTGGACGGGTTATAGAACTCCCTTCTGCAAAAAATGACATATTGCAAACAGAAACACAAACAAACGAAAAGAAAAACACAAGATCTCACTAAGAGTTTAGTGAACCGTTCTGATACCAATTGAAATTCCATTTTTAAGATTACCAATTGAATTTAACAAATAATTTCATTAATGCAGAATAGTTAAACAATTGTTTGATTAGATAGATATTTTGATGTGTCAGGATAGATTACTGATGAATTAGAATATACAAACAGAAAGTAAATTAACTAAAAGTAACGTGACTCAATAATTTTTTAGGTGGTTTGGAAAACCTAGTCCACGGGGCCACGTCCAGAGATACAATTGTTGGGAATTGCGCCTTCAAAGCAATTTTAGTTGACAATGGTTTAAATGAAATGAATGAATGGATTGAATTATTGTATATATGTAGCTTATGTACTATATTATTGTTAATAATATTATGTAAATATTAGAAAATTTCCAAGTTCATCTATGTGGTCTCAATCTCATATTGGTATGAGAGGATCGAGATTGAGATAATGAACTTAAATAGTTCACAAGAAAATAAAGTTATAGAATCTTTAGATTAATTACTCCTAGTACGATCCACTGGTATTATGAATACATGTGACCTAGATTCAGGTTACTAGTGAAGTAGGACACTTTAGTGGAGGTACTTTGCATGGTGAGAGTATGTAGAACTGGAACAGATGTGATTTAATAATACTTGTTTAAATACTGTTTCATATTATTATAAAACACATCAACTAATGATCATATACAAACTGATCTTAATCTTGAAGTTACTATGAACTCCTATATATGGCATTTGATCATGCATTACGGTTTGTCAGAATGATTAGGCTAAGAACTATTATTTTGGGGACTCAATGATGTATATGGCTAGGGACATAGCTTAACAAACATGGAATCTATACCTTCTTATAGATTGAATGATGATTCTTTATTGGGTTGACTTTTAGAACTGAAAAGGTTATTGACGTCGGATTCATAATCAAATTATGAATTAACCTTCATTAGTAAAGTCGATGGTACACTAGGAATCAAGATATAATTAAAAGGGTAAAATGGTAATTTTATTACCACTTAATTATGAATCATCAAGAGAGTATTAATTTGTATGTAATGATTATATCAATGGACACTTTATGGTTACAATAACATACTAAGTAAATATATGTCCTTAATTCTCAAGAGTTAAGTCTCATATTTATAGTGGAATAATCATGAGATTAATAAATATGATTATTGAATCAAAGAGTTTTGGTTAATAATCTTTTATTTATTGGAGCTCGAATTATTGGTCAATAGGTCCCCTGAGCGGCTCTATCTACACTAATCAAGGTAAGAGTTGATACAAGGGTCAAACTGTGAATGAGCTATTTGAGGGAATATTTATTCTTCGGGATAAATGTGTAATTATGTGATAATTGAAGTTGCACAATTTATTGTTGCATTTGTGCAATTTTTTGCAATTGTGTAGAAATAGAATAAATTAATTGTAATCAATTATTTTACTTAAGTGTGAATAGATAAATATAGATAGTCAAAATTGGTTTTGATTATTATATTTATTTAATTAATAATAAGATGATAATGGAAATTCAAATTTTGAATTTTAAGTTGTTATCTTTTCCTTCAAAAGATGATACCTTATTTGAATTTCTAATTATTATTAATTAAAATAAAAAACACATGAAAAATCAAATCTCATTTTCAGGGATATGCCACACGCATAGGGCTTGGATTGCTCTATGTGTGTAGCACTACTGATGTGATCAGTTATTGTTTTTTTATTTTATTTTTAATTAATTAATAAAACATTTTAAAATGGGTTTTAAAATGGAATGTAAGACTTTGTCTTTTATCATTATTATTATTATTAAAGATGATTATTTTTATTTACTGTTATTATTATGATAATAATGTCTATATATTCTATATGATAGAAAATAGAAACAACAAGTTTTCACACAAAAGAAAAACTATCATCTTTTTCACAAAAGAAAAACCTTTTCTCTCTAAGCCTATAATCAAGAATCTCATGTGTTGAGAATACTTTCGATTCACAAAATTGATTCTTGTTCTCTATGTGACTACCCACATCTTGAGGTGTAGAGAACGTCTTGGAAGATCTAGGTGTGAGTACTCTAGCGAGGATAGGAAGATCGAAATATATACGAAAAGATTCAAGGATTCTTGATAGGTTACAAGAGGTAAATCATTTCATATTATTTTTCACATATACATATTATATATTGATTAACATATTGCATATTACAAGATCCTCATATAAAGTTGTTTATATATAAATTTTTATTGTATAAAATACTACCATTACCGCAATTTTCGCTACACACTAGGAACTGTTCCTAACAATTGGTACCCAAACCATCTTTAATCCCTGCATATGTTAATTACTATGTGTATCATATGCACATTTTATATTATGTGTAATATATGAATGAATGGATGTTTATGTATGAATCGTTTATCTTCTTAAGGGTTGGTTTTCATGGTGTTTTTTGGGTTAGGAAAAGTTCTTAAATTTTCTAGATATACAAAAATTGTAAGCCATTTTGCGGCATAGGAACTTTGTAATTTATTTTTAAATTCTGGTTAAAATTCTGTTGTGGCCCGAGCTCCGTGCACGAACCTCGTGGCCCAAGCCTAATGTAATGACCCAACTATTTCTAAGACCTTGGACCATTAAAACTACTAGACATAGCTACTATTTCGATACAAACATAAGAAATAACACGCCTTTATTGAAAACACAAAATATAAGAAATATCACGTGTTTATAAAAAATGTAAAATAAAATGTGATATGGTATGAGATCCCGTTGTTTACAAAACATAAAACATAGCTTTAAAAACAAGTTAAAAAAAAAGTTGAAAGCAGAATTACAAAAGAGACATGTTGACCCACGATTTGGCCAACTGACACGGAGTTTGAATATGCTTGATATGAATGAAAATAATGAGAAGAACGTAATGACAAAAGTAAATAAGATACAGTATTTTATAGTGGTTCGGCCCCAGGATCTGGTAATGACCTACGTCCACTTAGGTTGATATTGATATAAAAATCAGATGAGTGATCAAAGAACTAGGGTTCAATGAGTTTCACTAATCTCTCAAGAACGATACAATATTACTAGGAGAATTGCTATAGTCTCGAATGATTCAAAAGCCAAAAGTCCTCTCCCTTGAGCTATCTCTTGCTATTTATAGGCTCAAGGGGGATTACAAAAGATTGTTATAGATATTCTTTCCTGAATAATCGGATACTCAGGAGATTGTGTGAGATAAATTCGGGATTCACAAAGATCTTCCCATTAATGTTGCCTTGTATGCGGAGCTATCGACCAGACTGGTCGTAGGTAAGACAGGTTCGCACTGCTTCTAATGTGTCTTCTGGTCGATACTCTAGCAGAACGTTTCCAGGTGTCAGCCACGTGTCCAGGGATCACTTGCCACGTCACCAATGCTAATTTTTTGGATAACAAGACATATTTCAAAAGACTAAAATAAACGTCATCCTCGATCGACATGCAGCCCATCCATTTCATTCATCCTCAACACACATGCCATGCTACCAAGAATCCTTCCGCCTCCATAATCATTTTCCTGCATCACACTAAAATAAAGGAATGAGCCTAATGCTTAGCAAGGAAAATCTACTAAAAACAAAACATACATCGTAAACATAAGCATAAGACTACATCAAATACTATAAAAGAACATAGACTATCTAAAACATATATCATATATCATAAGCATACACTATAAAACATATGGCTACAAAAACATCTATTACAATGGCCATCATACATCTTGGGGCTTGCTAGCTAGGCAATCATATGCCCATAATTCTACAGGGCTAGTTATCTAAACAAATCATATGCCCAAGGAATATACTATTGGGACTTGTTATCTAAACAAGTTATTTGTTATCTAAACAAATTATATGCTTGTTATCTAAAAAAAATATATACCCAAGAACTAAAACATATCATACATATACATATCATAGCATAAACATATAACATAACATATAAGCACATAAAATCTATCCTATTTTCCTTACCAACACCGGGATATGAGAACAAGGACGGGATTTGGAACACTCCTAAAACCAACAATACAAATGATGAGTATTTCTAAAGAATAAAGAATGAATGTGGAAACTAAACCATAAAAAAGAAACTTACCAAGAAAGAACTTAAGTTTCAAGAACCTATTCAAGAACCAATAACGAAAGTTAGGATCTGAATAAAAGGAACTAAAGAAAACTAAAGAGTTTTAAAGAATTGGACTTAAAGAATAGGAGTACCTTAGTTGACCTTATGGATTGGTCTAACTCCAATACCGAAATACACTAAACCTCACTTCCCAAGTATTTTATAAAGCTTAAGAATGGCAAAGCTTTTTCCCAACCCAAGTGTTTATCACTCTATGGTAGTACTAGCACCTTGGAGTCTGATCACAACTGAAGAGTGAGGAGAAGGGCTCGGTTCGAAGTCCTATTTATAGAGTTCTAGGAATAAAAATCTTTTTTTTTGACTTTGAATAAAAATAATAAATTTAATTGAAAATATTTGAATATTCGTCAGTCAAAGGCTTAGAACTTGGTCAAATCATTCAGAGGTAGGTCTAAGGAGTCAAAGCTTGTTTTAAAAATTAAAAATAAAATAAAAAAATAGAATCCTAACTTCTAACTTCCTAAATCTCGTAACTCTAAACTCACCTGTAGTAAAATTAACATAACTAGAGCTATAGGACTTCAATTTAGACCATCTTTATACCGTTAAAAAGCTAATTCAATTATATACAACTTTCTAGAAATACCATTTTTAGAAATGCATAATATAAATGGGTCAAAAATAGGTCGGAAGTTACAGTACCCTAATGTTACAGGAAAATCTATTTAATTATCTAAATAACAACCTAATCCACAAATTTCTTAACTAACCATAAAATAACAAACTCTAATTCCCTAATAATCATGCTTATGACAAGTGTCATATTCTTATTGGCTCTATCTAAACCTTAGGTTATAATAAATAATACACATAGGACCAACAATATTAATCAAACCTTATGTTATAATTAGTATTCTTAAACTATAGGTTAAACTTATAAAATTCATAACTATTGCTATGAGTTTCAAACTAAGTCCCGACTTGAACCAAAATCCACAGAATCTAACATACTACAAACTAATACTAACTACTACTATCTAGCTAGTTAAGAAATATTCTGGGACTCTACACCTGAGCCCAGCCCCCGCCCACCATTGACACACCGATTAGGGTTTGTGTCTTGCAAACCCTAGTGGATGTGTAATTATCCATTTGGGCCTGTTTAAGCTCAATATAATCAAAAGTGTTTTAATTATAATTTTTGAGTTAATTGTGATGAGTCCAAATTCCAATTGGGCCTCAATAACTTGTTTGGTATTAAAACCCAAAGTTTGATTATTTTAAAGTTGTTTAAAATAATTAAAAGATTATTTAATTCATAATGGATAATTAAAATGGTAATGGCCCAAAAGAATAAAAGAGAAGGTCCAAGATCAAATGAGTTGCTCTTCATTAGGCTTTAGTTAGTTTAATTACTTTTGTGTATTTTTTGTAAGTGTTGTAATTTTCTAGAAATACCCAAAGCATCCAACCCGCATTTATTTATTTGCTTGAACATGATTAAATTGTTTAATATTTTATCATGCATAATAACATGCCATACATATTACCCACATAGTATAAATTAAGCATGCATTTTTTTAGAAACATGCTTAGGATTGATTATATGTTTTTATTTGATAACTCATGTAATTAACTTAATCTTAATTAGTTATGATGGTAAAAATAATTTGAAGTTGTTTATTTTCTTATTTAATAATTTTTTTTATTAAATAAAATGGTTTTCTATTTAAAAAGGCAAAATAAAATGTAAGGCATGATTATTTATTTTGCATAATTTGATTAGTATTTGTTAGAATATCATTTGGTAAAATAAATATAATTAGTTTTACAACCAAATTAAAAAATATTGATTTTGAGAAAAACACAATTTTAATAGTGAGTGGGAGAGGGAATTATGACAATAAGTCTCATGGTCTCCATTATTGGTTGAACACCGAGAGGCATAAGAAGGGCCTCGTGACGCCTCCATTTGCGGCCTCCCTAAGGAAAGGCTTCCAAATATGTTTATTTTATCTCAAGGTTGACTTCTCATAAGAGAATAAGATTAGTGATGTATTTCAAGTTTGACTGACCCTAAGACACATTCTTGAATTAAGTCATTGATCGAAATATAATGGGTTACAATCCGAAGATGTTTCTAGGCTCTAATTAAAACCAGCAGAATTCAACTTGATGATCAAGTTAAGGGCTTACCTCTACACTTAATTAAATATTTGAACTGATTCCCTGAGTTCCAAGCTTCTAGCCTCCCAAGTTCCAGTCTTGAATCCTTGAATTTATGGTTAATTCCCTTCAAAACTCTCCAAGCCTCAATGAGAGGGAAAGTGAGCCGAATGAGAGAGAAAGAGTTGTGGGTTCTTGTGATTCTTTCTTTACTTTTCCTTCTGTTTCCTCTAAGTCCTTCCAGAGTCTCAACTCCTTCAACTATGTTTATCCTTTTTGTCAAAAGTCACAAATGCCCCTTAAGTCTATCTAAGTCCTCAGCATCATCAAGGGCAATTTCGTAATTTTCCAAATACCGATAATTCCTCGAGTGTTCCCATAAATCCCCGTTTAATCCCAACCTGTCCAAATCATTACTAAACCACTACCCGATACTCGATAAATCCCGACCACACTTTACGTTACAAAAAATACCCCTAGGCTCCTCCCGAGCCGGGTATTCGACCCCATTGTGACTTTATAGATAAACTGCTCCCTAGGACCGTCTCGGATCGTGCATTACAAATATATCACCACTCACTCATGGTTTCAATCATAATTAACACATATATAACATTTATACCCTCAACGGGCTAAAATTACATATATGCCCCTAATAGACAAGTGGGGCCCATATGCATATTTAATTCACCTAAACATGCATTTCTAATCACATAATCATTAAATTCATATATTTACATAATTAAATCAATTATTGCTCTCCCGGCACACTAATCAAGTCCCTAAGCCTTATTAGCAAATTTGGGACGCTACAACTATCCCCTCCTTACAGAAATTTCTTCCTCGAAATTACTTGAATAACTCAGGATACCGATTCTGCATATCTATATCAAGTTCCCAAGTCGCCTCTTCCACTTTGTTGTTTCTCCACAACACTTTCACTAAGGCGATGGTCTTACTCTGCAAGACTTTATCCTTTCGGTCGAGAATCTGAATCGGCTTCTCTTCATATGATAAATCCTGATCCAGTTCCAAGTTCTCATAACTCAGCACGTGCGTAGAATCTGATACATACTTCTGGAGTATGGATACGTGAAACACATTGTGAACCCCTGATAGAGCTGGAGGTATCGCCAATCTGTAAGCTACTTCTCCAACCCGTTCCAGAATCTCAAAGGGGCCAACAAACCTAGGGCTTAGCTTGCCCAGTACACCAAACCATTTCACCCCTCTTAAGGGAGAAACTCTGAGAAACACATGGTCACCGACTTGAAACTCTACGCTCCTGCGTTTCAAGTCTGGGTAACTCTTCTGGCGACTCTAGGAGGCGAGCATTTGAGCTCTAATTTTTTTCAATTGCCTCATTGGTCCCCTGAACTACCTCAGGACCTAGATATCTCCTCTCACTTGTCTCATCCTAATGAATAGGTGATCTGCACTTCCTCCCATATAACATCTCATACGGAGCCACTCCGATAGTCGCCTTATAGTTGTTATTGTATGAAAACTCAATCAAAGGGAGATACTCACTCCAAGATCCCCCAAAATCCAGCTATAATGCCCCGACTAATTCTAAGACCTCAGATCATTAAAACTACTAAGACCTTAGCTACTCATTTGATACAAACATAAGAAATAACATAACTTTATTTAAAACATAAAATATTGTATCAAATACAAAATAATGTATGAATATAAAATATGGTATGGGATCCTATTGTTATAAAACATAAACTTTAATTGTTTAAATACTAATTGTGAAATTACATCAAAACATAATTTAAAAGACTAAAAAAAAATAACATTATCCTCGATCGTCACGAAATCCATTCATCCTCAACACACAAGCCAAGCTGCCATGAATCTTTCCGCCTACCATATTCATTTTCTTGCATTAAGCTAAAAATAAAGGAATGAGCCTAATTCCTGGCAAGGAAAATCTACTAACAACATATATCATGAATTATAAACATAAGACTATATCATAAACATATATTATAAAACACATGACAAAAAAAAACATATATCATATAGGACTACAATATTAATGGTCATTAACTCATTAACATGGCATGTGATAAAACCATCTAGGTCCTCTGTCTACTAATCGAGGTAGGGTAAATCATAACTCTAAACCATGA